>NC_081394.1:18179365-18521865 GCF_030684315.1 Stegostoma tigrinum
AGGAAACAAGGTGTAGAGCTGGATGAGCGCAGCAGGCCAAGCAGCATCAGAGGAACAGGACGGCTGATGTTTTGAATCTGGACCCTTCTTCAGAAATGGGGCAGGGGAAGGGGATTCTGAAATAAATAGGGAGAGAAGGGGAGGCGGATCGAAGATAGGTGGAGAGGAGACAGACAGTTCAAAGAGGCGGGGATGGAACCACTGAAGAAGAGTGCAGGTGGGGAGTTAGAACATAGAACAATACAGCGCAGAACAGGCCCTTCGGTCCTTGATGTTGTGCTGACCTGTGAACTAATTGAAGCCCATCCCCCGACACTATCCCTTCATCATCCATCTGCTTATCCAAGGACTGTTTAAATGCCCCTAATGTGGCTGATTTAACTACATTGGCAGGCAGGGCGTTCCATGCCCTTACCACTCTCTGAGGAAAGAACCTGCCTCTGACAGCTGTCTTAAATCTATCACCCCTCAATTTGTAGCTATGCCCCCTCAACCAGCTGATGTCATCGTCCTCGGAAAAAGACTCTCACTGTCCACCCTATCTAATCCTCTGATCATCTTGGATGTGTCTATTGAATCCCCTCTTAGTCTTCTCCACTCCAATGAGAACTGACCAAGCCCCTCAGCCTTTCTTCATAAGACCTTTGCTCCAGACCAGGCAACATCCTGGTAAATCTCCTCTGCACCTTTTCCAATGCTTCCACTTCCTTCCTGTAATGGGGCGACCAGAACTGCACGCAATATTCCAAAATGAGACCGCACTAGCATTTTGTACAGTTGCAGTGTGACATCTTGGCTCCGGAACTCATTCCCTCTACCAATGAAACCTAACGCACTGTAAGCCCTCTTAACAGCACCATCAACCTGGGTGGCAACTTTCAGGGATCTATGTACATAGACACCAAGATCCCTCTGCACATCCTCACTGCCCAGAATCTTTCCATTGCCCCAGTATTCTGCCTTCCTATTATTCTTCCCAAAGTGAATCACCTCACATTTATCCGCATTGAACTCCATTTGCCACCTTTCAGCCCAATTCTGCCGTTTATCCAAGTCTCCCTGCAACCTGCGACGTTCTTCCACACTGCCCACCACTCCACCAACTTTAGTGTCACCTGCAAACTGAGTAATCCATCCACCAGTGCCTGCATCCAAATCATTTATAAAAATGACAAACAGCAGTGGTCCCAAAACAAATCCTTGTGCACACCACGAGCGAATTGACTCCAGGCTGAATATTTTCCATCAACCACCACTAGTTGCCTTCTTACAGAAAGCCAGTTTCTCATCCAAACTGCTAAATGTCCCTCAATCCCATGCGTCCATATTTGCTCCAATAGCCGACCACGTGGAACCTCATCAAAGGCTTTCCTGAAGACCGTGTACACCACGTCAACGGCCCTTCCCTCGTCCACATGCTTGGTCACCTTCTGAAAACTCACTGAGGTTTGTGAGACACGACCTGCCCTTGACAAATCCATGTTGACGATCTCCAATCAAATTGGTGCTTGCTTGATGTTTCTAAATCCTATCTCTTCTCATCCTTTCCAAAACTTTTCCGACAACAGACGTAAGGCTCACTGGTCTATAATCACCTGGGTCATCTCTCCTGCCCTTCTTGAACAAGGGCACAACATTTGCAGCCCTCCAGCCCTCTGGTACTAAATCTGTAGAAAATGAGGACTCAAAGATCAAGGCCAAAGATCAAGAGGATAGGAGATGGTGGTGGGGCTTGATGTGGGAGGAGGGGATAGGAGGGAGAAAAGACAGGTTCGGGAGGTGGGGATGAGCTGGGCTGGTTTTGGGATGCAGTTGTGGGGAGGGGTGATTTTGAAGCTTGTGAAGTCCACATTGATAGCATTGGGCTGCAGGGTTCCCAAGCAGAATATGAGGTGCCCTTCCTGCAACCTTCGGGTGGCATCATTGTGGCACTGCAGGAGGCCCAGCATGGACGTGTCATCTGAGGACTGCGAGGGGGAGTTGCTTAGTGTGAAGTGAGCATAGGTGATGTGCAAAGCGGTCCCCAAGCCTCCGCTTGGTTTCCGTGATGTTGAGGAGGCCACAATGGGGACAGCGGATGCAGCGACCACATTAGTGGCGCTGATACAGTCATCAATGTAACGGAGGAAGAGGTGGGTTTTAGGGCCAGTGTAGGTAGGGAAGAGGGATCGTTCCATGTAACCTACAAAGAGGCAGGCATAGCTTGGGCCCATGTGGATACCCTGGCCACCCACTTTGTCTGTAGGAGGTGGGAGGATTTGAAAGAGAAGTTTTAGTTTTCAAGGACCGCAACTCCACCACCCCCGCCCCCAACCCCCCGCAGTGGTCGAAAACACCCTCGACCGAGTCACCCGCATTTCCCACAACTCGCCCCTCACACCCGCTCCCCATAAAACAACCAAAACAGAGTCCTCTTTGCCCTCATGTACCACCCCACCAACCTTCGGATTCAATGCATCATCGCCAACACTTCTGCCATCTGCACTCTGACCCCACCACCAAAGACATTTTTTCCCTCCCCACCCTTAGGTGACTCCCTTATGCGCTCCACACTCCCCCCCAGCACCCCGTACACGCGGCACTTGTTCCTGCAACTGCAGGAAGTGCTTCACCTGTCTCGATACCTCCCCCCTCACCCCCATCCCAGCCCCAAGAAGAAATTCCACATCAAGCAGATGTTCACCTGCACATCTGCTAATGTGATATACTGTATTTGCTGTTCCCTTTGTGGCCCCCTCTACATCGGGGAAACCAAGCGGAGGCTTCGGGACCTTTGCAAGTCACTGATGCATGAAAGAACTGCACCTACCAGTCGCGAACCGTTTCACCTCTCCCTCCCAATCCTCAGATTATATGTCCATCCTGGGTCTCCTGCAGTGCCACCTGAAGATTGCAGGAGCAGCACCTCATATTCCGCTTGGGAACCCCACAGCTCAGTGGTATCAATGTGGACTTCACAAGCTTCAAAATCTCCCCTCCTGCTCCCGCAACCCAAAACCAACCCACCTATTCCATCCTGCCACCTCAAGCCCCACCCCCACCTCCCACCTACTAACCTCTTCCCGCCCCCTTGACCTGTTTGTCCTATCTGGACTGCCCTGTCTGCTCCCTAACTTCCCACCTGCACTCCATCCCTGCCTCTTTGACCTGTCTGTCTCCTGTCCACCTATCTTTTCCTTTATCCAACTTCTATCCGCCTCCCGCTCTCTCCCTATTTATTTCAGAACCCCCTCTCCCTCCTCCATTTCTGAAGAAGTGTCTAGGCCTGAAACGTCAGCCTTTCTGTTGCTCTGATGCTGCTTGGCCGGCTGTTTTCATCCAGCTCTGCACCTTGTTACCTCAGAAAGAAAATCTCAGTGGCCCTGACCAGTTTTTCAATTCCTCTCACAAGGGAAGTACCAGAGGGTTGGAGAACAGAATGTGGTTTCACTTATCAAGATAAATGCAAAACTATTCAATTCCAGTGGAGGTTTGAGATGCAGTGTTGATGTTTGTTCTATGTAGTAGCCTGGCCTTAACTTGTCCTGTGGTGAGATGTAATTTGAAGGGGATGCTGTGCTTTTTTTTTTCTCGTTTTGGTACGGTATGTGTTACTTTACCTTGTCAGCCTATTTTATAGAGTCATAGTCATACAGCGTGGAAATGGGCCCTTAGGTCCAACATAATCCCAAACTAAACTAGTCCCAACTGCCTCTTCCTGGCCCATATCCCTCCAGCCCTGTCCTATTTATTAACCTCGATCAGGTCACCTTTCATCCCCCTTTGCTCCAGTGAAAAAAGTTCCAGCTGACCCAACCGTCCTTTATCACTGAAACCTTCCATGCTCAGCAACGATCTGGTAAATTTCTTCTGTGCCCACTCTTGCTTAATAATATCCTTCCTATAACAGGGCAACTGTAAATTTGTACTGTAGAAATCTTCAAGACTAGAAAAAAATAAAAGCAAACAAAGCAGGAAATGAAGGGATCAAATTGTAGTTCAGGAAGTGGAAAAATGGAAGTGGCTTGAGTGCAGCATGTTCTGGACTAACGTGTACTGTAGTTCTGAAAGGGCATTGCACCGGTGTGGGTGGAAAGTTGTAGATGAAATAGTGACTTGAATCTTCATATACGCTCTCTCTCCAATTGATGTTGGAAACTCCTTCATGTTTCCAATGACGAATCCCAGGGTTCGCTGCTGTTGTCTAGCTGATAGCCAGCCTTCAAACTGTTTCAAAGAGGAAAAGAACAAAGAAAATTACAGCACAGGAACAGGCCCTTTGGCCCTCCAAGCTTGCACCGTTCCAGATCCTTTATGTAAACCTGTCGCCTATTTTCCAAGGATCTGTTCCCTTTGCTCCCTGCCCATTCATGTTTCTGTCTAGATACATCTTAAATGACGCTATTGTGCCCGCCTCGAACGCCTGCGTTGACAACGCGTATCAGGCACCCACGACTCTCTGCATAAAGAACTTTCCACTCATATGCCTTCAACTTTTCCCCTCTCACCTTGAAATTGTGACGCCTAGTAATTGAGTCCCCCAACTCTGAGATAGAAAGCTTCTTGCTATCCACCCTGTCTATACCTCTCATGATTTTGTCGACATCAATCAGGTCCCCCCCTTCAATCTCCGTCTTTCTCATGTAAATAATCCCAATCTACTCAACCTCTCTTCATCGCTCGTGCCCTCCATACCAGGTAACATCCTGGTGAACCTCCTCTGCACCATCTCCAAAGCATTCACGTCCTATTGGTAATGTGGCGACCAGAACTGTACGCCATATTCCAAATGTGAATCAAAGTCCTGTAAAACTGCAACATGACGTGCCAAATCTTGTACTTGATACCCCGTCTGATGAATGAAAGCATGCCGTATGCCTTCTTGACCACTCTATTGACCTGCGTTGTCACCGTCTGGGTGCAATGGACCTGAACACCCAGATCTCTCTGTGCATCAATTTTCCCCAGGGCTTTTCCATTTCCCGTACAGTTCGTTCTTGAATTGGATCTTCCAAAATGCATCACCTCGCATTTGCCCGGATTGAACTCCATCTGCCATTTCTCCACCTAACTCTCCAATCTGTCTATATTCTGCATTCTCCAACAGTCCCCTTCGCGATCCGCGACTATCTGTTTCGCATCGGTTTTGCACAAAACTAGATTTCTGTTCTATTTTTGCAAGTGAATTGTTTCAAATTAGTTGCTGTTCTTTGTAAATCACAATCATGAATGCACATCCAAGCAGTGGGGAGAGGAGGAGAATGGATTTGAGACGTCATGAAGTCTGAGATTTGTTATAATCCGCAAATATTGTCATTATAATTTTTAAAATTCACGAGCATGTCATTGATGTTGCTTTCTTGGGCTGCATTTGCTATCCATCCAGAATTGCTGTTGAGAAGGTTGTGGAGAATTGGCCTGTTGAATAGCTGCAATGCACGTGGTATGAATATATTAATGAAATACAGAGGACAGGAGATGAATTGCTTTTACTCAGTGGAAATGAAGTAACAGTCATACAGTTCCAGATCAGGATTCTGCTGATTTTGACAGGGAACATGCAGATTCTGGAGCTGCTGTTTAAATATTTTTGGGTGGTAGGGTTCACACAATTATCAGGAACTGTGGTAGGAGTTTGATGAATTGGTGCATTGTCTCATTGTAACTCCCCATCTCAAACAACAGTTCATTCTAGATCCATTGTTAATTGTAAATTTTCAGTTCGACCGAAAGGAAAAACAGTATTGAGGGATATGGACCAAAGGCAATATGGAGGTAGGCCACAATTAAGTTATAATTTCATTGGATGGTAGAAAGTGTTTGAAGGGTTGAATGGCCTACTTGTTTTCCTATATCCTTACGTAAGAAGGGGGATCAATCAGTGGGATGATTTGACTGCATTGCTGTCGTTTATCGATAGTGTTGTCGGAGTTGCACTCGTTCAGCTGAGTGAAGAGTATTTCATTGACACCCGGATTTGGAGTTTATCGGCAGTGGACAGATGTTGAGAAGTCCAAAGTGAGTTACTTGCTGTAGAATCTATTGTCTCTGATCTACGGTTCCAGTCACATTGATTAACATAGATCCGAGAACACTTCAGCAGAGGAACAGGCCCTTTGGCATGCAATGTTGTGCTAAACATGATGCCAAATTTAGCTAAAGCCTTCTGAAAGTCCTTGATTCATATCCCTACATTCCTTGTATATTCATGTACGTATATAAAAGTGTCTTAAACGGCCCTATTGTATCTGCTTCCACAGCCACCCCAGCAGTGCTTTTCAGACTCCTACCACTCTCTGTATATAAGAATTGTCTCTGACATCTCCTTTGAACTTTCCCCCTCTCACCTTAAATACATGCCCCCAGTTTTAAATCTGGGAGAAGGGTTACAGTCAGAATCTGTCTCTGCATGTCATAAATTTGTAAACCTCTATCAAGTCTTCCCTCAACCTCTGCCACTGCAGAGAAAACAGTCTGAGTCTTTCCAGCCTCTCCTTTCTAGCTCAAGCCCTCAAATCCAGGCAACCTCTTTTGCACCCTATTCAAAACCTCCACGTCCTTCCTGTAACATGACGACCAGAATTGGATACACTTCTTAAGAGTGCAATACTTAAGGCCTAACCAAAGTGTTCTAAAGCTGGAACATGACATCCTGATTCTTGTGCTCGATTCCCGAACTAATAAAGGCAAGCATGCCATGCGTCTTCTTTGCCACTCTATCAACTTGTGTGGCCCCTTTCGGGGAGCTATGAACTGAATCCCAAGATCCCTGTGTACACAAATGCTGCTCAGGGTCCTGCCATTAACTGTATATTTTTCCTTAACATTTAATTTCCCAAAGTGGAGCACTTCACACTTAATGGATTAAAATTCACTTGCCATTTCTGCAACGGATCTGTATCCTTCTGTATCCTTTTATGACTTTCTACCCTAACTACCACTCTACCAATCATTCTATCGTCTAAAAACTTACTAACCCATCCATTGATCTTGTCACCTCAGTCATTTTATATATATACCACAACAGCAGAGGTCCCAGTACAGATCCCTGCAGCCTAAAAAGCACGTTTCCACCACCACCCTCTGCCTTCTCTGGGCAAGCCAGTTGTGAATCCAAGCAGCTAAGTGACCACGGACCCCATGGATCTTAATCTTCTGGATGATCCTACGGTGAAGCACCTTGTTGAAAGCCTTGCTAACATCCATGTCAACAATATCCACCACTCTACCTTCAATGATCACATTAGTTACCTCCTCAAAAAATTCAATCAAATTAGTAAGACATGACCTGCCCTGCACAAAGCCATGCTGACTGTCCCTAATTGGGCAATGCTGTTCCAAATACAGATAAATACAATCCCTAAGAATTCTCTCCAATAGCTTCCCAATGAACGATGAGAGACTCTCTAGTCCATAGTTTCCTGGATTGACCCTATTTCCCTTCTTGAACAGAAGAAGAACATTTAGCAACTTGCTCGTCCTCCAGTACCTCTCCAGTGGTTACCAAGGATACAAAGATATTGCTGAATGCCCCGACAATCTCCTCTCTCACCTCGCTCAAAACCCTTGAGTAGATACCATTGGGTCCTGAGGACTTATCCACCTTAATGCTCTTTCTTGATCTCAAAATGCTGTTGTCATATGAGCATGCTCCACACAAATCCCACTCTCCTCCACACCCTTCGCCTGAGTGAATAGTGATGCACGGTACTCATTTCGGATCTTGCCCACATCCTCTGCTTCCAAACACAAGTTCCCTCCTTTATTCTGAATGGTCGTACCTTCTTGCTATTTATCCCCTTGTTTTAGATGTATGCACAGAATGCCTTGGGATTTCCTTCAACCCTCCTTGCCAAGGTCATTTCATCGTCCTTTCTTTTTCTGCTTTTTTTATGTCGGCCCTGTTCGATTTTAGCTTCCGAAACCTGACATATTTTTGTTTTTCCCTTTTGACTAACTTCACAACCTCCCCAATTATCCAAGGGTCTTTCACCTTGCCATCCTTGTCCTTCCTCCTTCCTGATCCTAAACTCATAAGCAGGCCTTTAAACAATTCCCATATGGCAAATGTGACAGCTCCTCCCAATTAACACTCCCCAGCTCCTACCTAAAATTGATATAATTTACTCTCCCCCAAGGTCCTGACTTATCCTTCTTCATAGCAATCTTAAAATTGAAGGAGTTGTGATCACTATTTCCAAAATGCTTTCCCACCCTTCTCACCAGTTACCTGACCAGGACAAAGTCCAGTATGGCCCATCTTCTATCCACATACTGTGTCAAGAAACTCTCTTGGATAGACTTAACAAATTCAGCCGCATTTAAACTCTTGTTGTAAGGGAGTCCCAGTCAATACTGTGGAGGTTAAATTCACTGACTGTGACAACTCTGAGTTAGTGCATCGTTTCACAAGCTGCCTACATATTTGTTCCTCAGTGTGTCAGTGGCAACAGGGGAGTAGGCTATTAGTTTAATCTGATCAGAGTGATTGTGTCTATCTTAATTTTGAACGCGACCTCTATTGCCTCAGTGGGCAAGCCCTCCAGAATGTCCTTTCTCGGTGCAGATGTAACATTTCCCACAGGTTAGGAGAGCACCTCCTTCTTTTACCTTCCCCTCTATCTTGTCGAAAACAATGAAACCCTGGAACATTGAGCACCCAGTCCTGTCTCTGTCTCAACCAAACCCATGTAATGGCCTCAACATCAGAGTCCCATGTACTGATCCAGGCTCTAAGCTCATTTGCCTTACCTATAATACTCCTTGCAGTGAAAGAAACATACGTCAGCTTGTTTGTGCCATCATGTTCATGTACCTGTCTCTGACTGCCATTCTTTTCTGATTTATTGGTCCTAACATGTACCTGCCATCAATTCATCGACTTGCTGACCTGCTGCTCTCGTTTCCAGCTGCCTGCCAGCCTTTAAATCATCCTAAGTAGCACTAGCAAACCTCCGTGTGAAGATATTTGTTCCCGTTCAGTTCAGGTGCAACCCATCCCTCTTACACAGGTCACCCCTTGCCGAAGAAGTGGACCCAGTTATCCATGAACTTGAAACCCTGGCCCCCGTACCAGCTCCTTAACCATGCATTCATCTCACCTATCTTTCTATAATTTAGCTCACGAACATGTGGCTCTGGTAGTAACCCAGTAACTATTATCCTATAGGTCCTGCCTTTCAGCCTCTTTGCTAACTCCTTGTACACAGTCCACAGGATCACATCCCTCTTTCTACCTACGTCATTGGTACCAATGTGGACAATGGCCTCTGGCTGCTCACCCTCCCCCTTAAGAATTTGTTGCAACCACTCAGAGATGTCCTTGACCTTTGCACCAGGGAAGCAACACACAGCCCTGCTGTCTCAAATGTGGCTACAGACACTATGCCCCTAACGAATGAGCCTCCAACCACAATCACTCACTTGGATTTGCCTGACCCTGTTCCACAGCAGGGCGGTTTGTACCACGGACCTGGCTACTGCTGATTAGATAACTGACCCGGTTTAGTTTTAGATCAGTGTTAACCTTGATGAAGTGGATAGCCAAGCACCTCAGTAGTCTACAATACAGGAGAATTAAATTCTTAAGCTCACGGATTCTGTGACAGTCAAAGAGAAGCAGTGAATTTTTCTGACCTCATTTCCAACACCTGGCCCATAGCCCTGCATGGCTTGGATAGCACTTGAACATTTAAAAATAAATGTAAGGATGATGTTCAGGTAAGGACATGGAATTTTGTGATATGGTCATATTCTCTCTTGTTGGAGCTGATTGCTGCTTAGCACTTGTGTGGTGCAAATGTTACTTATCGTTTATCAGGCCCAGCCTGATCGTTGTCCAAGTCTCACTGTATTTTCTCATTGTTGATTTCACTGTTGGAAAAGTCATGAATTCTGCTGGACACCTGGACAATATTCAATGAACATTCATGTCTCCACTTTGGTTCAAATGAAGACATGACTTCAGCCAGTGCAGGTATCCAGTGAATGCCACTGACTCAATTTTCTATTCCTCTGCTTCACACCACATTCAATCAGAAGTTGCCTTGGTGGAAATGACAGATTGCACTTTCCTTCCTTTTCAAGCTCAGGATCTCTGATCATATTTGTGGTAAATCCTGAATGAGGTTACGAGAAGTGTGGCATGACGAAAAGTAAACTGAACCTCAGTGTGCAGCTGTTTGACAGCACTGTCATCCAGATGTTGCATTACTTTGCTGATGATTGAGAATACATTGAGGCCATAATTGGTCAGCACAATTTGTCTGACTATTACATGATAGGTCATCTTTCTCTGAAATGTGAGTGTCACAAGTGTTTAAAAATGTACTGGAAAACATTTACTGTTGGTGTGCTGACCTTGGGGCACATTGTTCCAATACAGTTTGTGGGATGCTGCCAGGTGCCATGGCATTTGCAGTATCCAGAACATTCAGTCTTGTCATTGCATGAAATAACTTGAATTGCGTGTAAGTTAAGATCTGTGATGCCTCCTCAGGATGAGGGCAAGAAGATCATCCAGACTGATGCTCTGAATGGTTTCATCTGCCTCTTCACCTTTTGTTCGTAACATCTTGTAATAACTGCCATGTAGCCTGATGAGAAACTAAAGCTCATCTTGATTCATTTGCATTTGAAGGTGCCTATTTTTCCCAAACAAAAGGACCCATCACTGAGCGGGAAGTATGGAGAATGTTATAGACATCAGTGGTGAGACAATGGTGGATCTTGACCAGAAAACCATTGTTGTGTTGGTGAAATGCAAACAAAAATCTGTCTGATGTAAACTTTATTCTCAGCTAATCCCTTTGTCAAATGACAGATTCTGATGTCGGTTCCTGGAAAGCCTCCATTGTTGGAGGACGAGAAGCCGTATCCAATTGAAGCAGCAGAGGCTTCTGCGATGACTGTGGAAACCACTGCTTATGCCTTGCTTCAAGCATTGTCAAGGAATGATATTGACTATGCAACACCGATTGCGAGGTGGCTAACGATGCAACAGAACTATGGTGGTGGATTTCACTCGACGCAGGTAAATGCTTGAGATCACAACAACAGGCATTCAGATATTTCCATTGATCATGTTACTAACTGGTGGTTGTTGCAGTTTGCAATCAAACTGGACACTGCATTTTCATCTGCAGGTTTGGTGCATTGGCACAAATTCCAGTTCTTCAGTGGTGTGAATCCTTGGTTAAATTCTTACATGCACTTTGCCTGTGCATCACTTTTCCTCTTGGCATTGTCCTTGAAAAGTTCCTGTTTCTGTAAACCTTCACTTACTTGTCACAGGATCATTGAGGGACAGCATAATAGAGTACTATGGCAATGGAACAGACCCTTCAGCAAATTGTATGTGCCCTCACAAGATGCAAGTCCCGAACTATTCTCATCACATTTCCCAGCACTCGACCCAGAGCCTTGTATGCCTTGGCATCGCAAATGCCCAATCAAAGACTTGTTAAATGTTATCATGGTTTCTGCCTCTACCACCCACACAGTCGGTGCGTTCCACATTCTCACCACAGTTTGGGTGCAAAAACAAGTAAGTTTCCTCAAGAGATAGTAGGAACTTGCCAATGCTGGAGAATCTGAGAGAGCAAAGTGTCGAACTGGATGAACACAGCGAGCCGAGCAGCATCAGAGAAGCAAGAAAGCTGACGTTTCAGATCGAGACCCTTCTTCAAAACCCGGGGAGGAGAAGGGGATTCTGTAAAAAATAGGAAGAAGTGGGGAGGCAGATAGAAGATGGATAAAGCAGAAGATAGGTGAACTGTCCCATGCTGGCCACTCACTGTCCCCTGCTCCAGAATCATAGAATCAGAGAATTCTACAGAATTGAACAAGCACTTCATTCCATTGTGTCTGTAACCACTGAAGCCACACGAAGTTGACATTCGACTCATGTTCTAGCAATAGGCCCATTGCCTTGAATGTTATTTCATTTTAAGTGCTGTACCAACCCTTTTTCTTTAATGTGAAAAGATTATCCACCTCAACTGAAGTCCCAGACGATGAATTCCAAACCCCCAGCACCTTCTGGGTGTCTTTTCTTTCCTGAAATTCCTTCTGAGCTTTTAGCTTAAATGTATGTATCTCTTCCTCGACCACCACCGCCCCTCCGACCGACCCCATTATGGACCTTCTTTTTACCTCGCCCCTACCCATATTAATCTAAACAATTTTTTCAGGACCTCCTTCAACCTTCTCTACTCGAAAGAAAACAATCCAACCTTATCCAGATAAAACAGTGATGCTAGATACAATGGGAACTGCAGATGCTGGAGAATCCAAGAGAACAAAGTGTGGAGCTGGCTGGACACAGCAGGCCAAGCAGCATCTCGGGAGCACAAAAGCTGATGTTTCAGGCCTAGACCTTTAATCAGAGATCGGCAACAGTGATGCTGCCTGGCCTGCAGTGTTCCTCCAGCTCCACACTGTGTGATATCAGACTCCAGCATTGGCAGTTATTGCTAACGCAAACTTATCCAGACTCTCCCAAGAGTTAAAATGCTTCACCCCCTCAGAACATCCTGATGAATGTCCTCGACACATGCTCAAATGCAAACACCTCCTTTCTATAATGGAGAGACCAGAACTGCACTGAGCACTTCAGCTGGGGCCTAACAAAAGTCCTGTACAGCTCTTGAGCCATATGCTTTCTGAACTGTCCTTTTAAGCTGCCATTCCATGTTCAGGAATCTGTGGACAAGTACCCCAAGATCACACCAATCCTCTGATCTTCCTCGTGTCCTGGCATTTCTTTGAATGATTCCTTGCCTTGTTAGTTTGTCCAAATTGCCTTATTGATCAGGGTGAACATTCCATCTACCGTTGACCTGCCCATTTGACCAATCTGTAACTTTGGATTCAACTTGCTGTATTTTCCTGGACCCCCCGAGCTTTACCTTCTTTGCCACGCTCCCATTTGGGACCCTGTCCAAGTCTTTGCTGAAATCTATTTTCACTACATCAACTCCCATCTGCACACTCTGTCACCTCTTTGAAAGAATCATCTAAGTTTGTGAGGCGTGACCTCCCTCTGACAAAGCTATGCTGACGGTCGCTGATCAGACCCCACTTCTTGAAATGGAAATTACGTCTGCCGTTCAGAATTTTCTGCAATATTTTCCTATCTACTGATGTGATACTCACCGGTCTGTAATACTCTGCTTTATGTTTGTCACGCATTTTGATAAGTGGAACTATGTTACCTGTTCTCCAGTCCTTTGGTACTTTTGAAAGCTCTGTATGAGGGCGAGTGGAATTTTTTCTCTCATCTCCCTGGGCATCGTGGCAGACACCTCATCCAAACCTGGGATTTGTCCAATTTTAAATTCACCAAAACACCTAACATCTCCCCACTCTCTGTTAATTCTGTCCGAGAATTGTGTGCTCCTTCTCACATGTAAAAGCTGATGTGAAATTCTCGTTTAACACCTGACATTGCCCTCCAGTTCAAACCATTCATTTGCCTCTTCATCCCGAATGAGGCCTGGTTTTCCCTGGGTTTTCTCTTTCCCTCTGAGACACTTGTAGAAGATTTTGAGATTCTCCCTCATCCTAATCTTGGTCACCAGCGTTCTGTTGCCCTGTATTTGTTCTCTGAATTGCTATGACGAGATGCCCCTGCACACTATACAACATCATCATGGTGGTTTCTCGCAGATATGGATGACACTCTCCCACTCTCAGGCTGAATTGATCGTCGGCTGTACAGACCGATGCGGCTACCGTCGGCTCTGTTGCACTCGGGGCAGAAGGCAGTTGTGGGAAGGGGTGAGGGAGGTGTTGGTGTGGCTGCATGGCTTCCGCTGCTTCCAAAGGCAAGCCTCAAAGTGTTTGATGCCTTCCCAGGTGCTCTTCAGGCTTTGGGCTGTCTTAGGCCGGCGATTCCCAGGTGTCTGCAGGAATGTCGCACTTCACCATTGAGGACTTGAGTTTATCACCGAGTGCTTCCTCTGCACATCTGGGTCTCGCCTGCTTTTTTGAAGCTGGGATGAGAACATGCGGAGAGTCTCGTGTCAGTCATACAGATGAAGTGTCCAGCCCATTGTAGCTGATTGAGGATGGTCAGTGCCTCAGTGCTGGGTATGTTGGCCTGGTTGACGTTAGTGCGTCCACAGGGACTCTTGTTCCCTTGATGACTGTTGTACACCTCCCTTTTCCTTTTTATCTGGTCAAAGAACAAAGAAAATTACAGCACAGGAACAGGCGCTTCGGCCCTCCAAGCCTGCGCCAGATCCTATTGAAAGTAGCGTGTTGATGCATTTGTGTAATGATTGTGTTTTGTTTGAGCCCTAACATTCAAAGCAGTGTAAGAATGTCTTTGTGCAGCAGGCAAGGTGTCATGAGATTGAGCCTTCATAGACTTGCAAGATGTTGAAAATTTGCCATTATTTATTAAAACACTGATAAATTTCCATGATCAACATTTCTGTTACGCTGCAATGATTATCCCTGGCATGTAAAATCAGAAAGATACGATAAAATGAGACTGGGTCATGCCCTAGTCTTGCGGACTTGGGTCAGCATGCAGGGAGAATGTTTGCATTTCATGTATGTGGAAGTACTGAAATATTTCCATGAATCTAAAAGTCACTTTTCCCTTCAGTGAAGGACACAATCATTGCCTTGGAAGCTTCATCATGATACGACATTGCATTTCTGAAGAGGGAAGAAGAAATCAACATGCAAATTCAATTCCATGGTTTTGGACGTCCCATTGAGAACACGATTCATGTGCGCCGGCATAATGCTCTGACTGAGAAAGAATTGAAGGTGAGTTTGTAGTTTGGAAGATCGCAGCAATTTATGCATCAACTTCTTCATCAATAATGTTCCATTGCTTTCAAACTACATTTTCCACTCTGCAAGATAATAACTGTTAGAACAAGCAACAGGATGGGTAGATGGGCTATGGGGAATGCAATGGCTCAAAACCCAATCCATTCGACAACATATTTCAGATATGTCGACAAATTAAATATTCCAGCAGAGGGATAAAACAAGGAAGATGAGAGTGAGGATGCAAGAGTTCTGATGACAAAAGAACACAAACTTACCTTTGTCCATTTGAGCAAAAAAACAGGCACACAAACAAATAATCAGCTAACAATGCACATGTGCAACGGAGGCTACAGGGGGACTAAGAATGCTGAATTGTTGTCACGCGTATTGCTGAAAGGGTGATTGAAACAGATTCTGTGGTAAATTTGAAGAAATACAGATAATGCATCTCAGGATGTTGGAGAAAGAACATTTATGGACTGAGGCAAATTGTATTGCCCTTTTCAGGAGTTATTTGGGTCATAATGAATTCAAATACTTTCTTCTGTGCTGAAAGCTTTAGCTTAGTTGCAGCTGGATCACAATTTCTGTTCCTGGTAGTATTTAGCAAACTATTAAAAGTGAATGTCACTGCACAGAATTCCAAACATGACTCCAATCAGTAGAGAAAATATCCAAGGGGTGTGATGAGTTGTATCCTCTCATGTTGAACAATGCAGCTGCAGATACAATGGAGGCACTGATGATAATCTTCCAAGAATCCTTAGATTGTGGAAAATTCTCAGAGGATTGAAAGATTGTGAACATAACACCATTATTACAAAGAGACTTGGACAAAATAGTAAGCAAGTATTGCCAATTTAGGTCAACCTGGGTAGATGTTCATGCCGGCAATGAAAGATGAAATAACAGGGCACTGAGTGTGCTATAACATCCTACAGAGTTAACATCCTTTCATAACGGGGAAATAATACTTGACAAACTTGCTACAGTGCTTTGAGAAGGAAACAAACATTACTGATGAAGGACCACCAGTTGATGTAGTACATTGAGATTTCAACAAAGCATTTGATAAGCTACAGCTCGGAAGGTGTCTCAAAAGAAAAGAGCCCATGTGTTCAAGGGTAGTATGTTCGGATGGATGGAGGACTGCATCGTAAATAGAAATAGAGACGTAGCAGCAGGATGGTAACTTACAAGTCATGTACGGCCACAGAGCGAGTGCTGCGGAGGCCGTACACCTCATGTTGACTGGGTTGATTTCGGAAATGGCGGAGGGGATTGCTGTGCTTAGGAAAGTTGGGCTACATTCATTGGAGTTGAGAAGATTGAAAAAAACTTATTTTTTCGACATTTAAGATTCTTAAGAGGCTTGATAGTGTATATCCGTAGAGATTACTCCCATTTGTGAAAGATTTTACGACCAGAGGCCACATTTTCAAATTGGTTGCCTATTAATTCAGGGAAGAATTACTTCTTTCAGGTTGTAGCAATCTATTGAACACTTTAGCCAAGAAGATTTTCGAGGTAATGCCATTAATCATATGCTCGGCTGAGATGGCCAGGTTAATTTTTAAATCAAGGAACAACCACAATGAGAGAAGGGTAGTCTTTACAGCGGAAGATACTTCAAGGATCCCCTTATTACTACAGAATACAGGGAGGAATTAAACACATCACTACCACACCATCACTACCATTAGAGAAGTAGCAGTAGACAATCTAATGGAGTAAAAGCAGATTGGACTCTTTGCTGTGATGGTTTACTTTCTAAGATTCTCAACAATGAGCTTCAGAGTCGGTGTATGCATTGACTGTAATTTCCCAAAAAGGTTTAGATTCCAGAGAAGCATCTGAGGGCTGGAAAACTGCCGATGTGACGTCCCTATTTAAAAAGGAGAGAGGCAAAAAGAAGATAACTACAATTGAAACAGCCTAACATCTATTGTTGGAAATATGTGGCAATCAACTGTGAAGAAAATAGTAGCAGGACATTTGGAAAATCAGAATCTAATCAAACAGAATCACCATAGCCTGCTGAAAGAGAAATTATGTCTGGCTAATTTGTTTGGTTTTTTGGAGGAAGTTTTGGAAGGAGAATTAATAGAGGAAAACCAGTAAATGTGTTGTGTTTGGACTTGGAGAAAGCATTTGAGAATGTACTCAAAAGTAAGAAGCTGAGAGCTGAGGTTTTGAAGGTAGTATATTGCTATGGATCAGTATGCTTTGCACGTTCTGGAAGGAGAGATCACATCTCGAGTGAAATGCACCAAGTGAATATATATTTTGGGGAACTTGGTGGCAATGCGGTAAGTCAGTGCAGAGTGTAAGAGGTGCCATTTGCTTGCTTTTTTTGCCTGATAGTTTGTAAGCATTTTTTTTTGAGACAGGGTAAATTGAAGCCAGAACCAGGGACCCGGAGGGTGAACCAGGCTCATTTGTTGGTGATCGCTTCTGGTTTAAGAATCTATTATCGGTAGCTTTCAGATTGAAAGTAAATCGGAGAAATATTTACAGGCTACAAACTAAAAGACCAGAATGTTTTCAAATCAAATTAAGATCGAAGTAATTGAAATGGAGATGCCAGGCCAGACGATGATTTATACCTCCGTGACGGGGGAGTGGTCAGACCCCATACTCCAGCTCAGGGTTGATGAACTGGAATCTCAGTTTTTACCAAGCAACAAATCATGTGGGAGACAGTTACTGGGGAATGCTGTGCTTCAGGAGGCAGTCACACACCTTAGATTAACTAGCTGAAACTTGGTCAGTGGCCAGAGACGTGAGACTGTGACAAAGAACAGGGCAGGTGGAAGGATCCAGGATGTAGTGCAGAAGGAACCTTGGCCTTTGATCTTATCTAACAGGTTTGAGATTCTTTCTTCCTGTGTGGATGAGAGTGCAGGGTATAGGGAAGATGAGTAAACTGACGATAGCACTGTGGTACAGGGGGGACATTCAGGAGGGGATAAAAAGTGAAATGTAGTTATAATCAGAGGTAGTATAGTTAGGGGAATGAACACTGTTCGTTGTGACCAGGATTGAGAGTCTCGAAAGTAGTGTTGCCTGCCTGGTGCCCAGGTTCAGGATATTCCATCTCGGCTCCAAAGGAACTTGAAGTGGGAGGAGTAGAAATCCAGCTATTGTGGTCCACACAAGTACAATTGATATGGAAGAAAGAGGTTCTGCTGAGGGATTATGAGCGCCAAGGTGCTGAGGTGAGAAAGCAGAACCAGAATGGTAATAATCTCTGGATTACTATCTGAGCAATTTGGCACGGTGTGAGCATAATTTATAGATGTAAATGCATTGTTCAAATGGTGGCATGGCAGAAATGTGTTTGAATTCATGGGACATTGGCATCGGTACGGGGAAGGAGGGAGTTGTTCTGGTGGTATCGGCTCGACGAGAATCATATTGGGACAAGTCTCCTGGCAAAATACAGAGCAAGGTCTCGGGGTAGGGCACTAAAATAAAATGCCTGGAGTGGGTGAGCGCAGTTGCATGGAAAATTATGGAAAAAGTTAGAAGCTGGTAAGTGCTCAGCAAAGTTTCCAGAGCAAGTAATAGGACAAAAAGTTTGGAAATGGTCACGACTCTCACTTCAGGTGCAGCAGATAAGAAGGGTGGCTGTAAATGCCAGACTGAAGATTAGATTCCCTACAGATTCCCTACAGTGTGGAAACAGGCCCTTCGGCCCAACAAGTCTACACCGCCCTTTGAAGCATCCCATCCAAGGTCATGGATTTACCAGGATGTTACTTGGATTGGAATGTATGAGCTATCAGGAGGGTTTGGTGGAAATGTTGTATCATGATAAATGCAATGAGATCAACCATGACCAAGATGTTGTATTTAATTGCAGGGAGTGTATGAAACAAAGTGAATGAGTTTGTGGTGCGCATTGAAATTGACAGATACATCACTCTGGGTATCACAGAGACAAGGTTGTTAGGGGATAAGTGTTAGGCATGAAATATCCAATGATTCATGTCCGATAGAAAGAACAGGCAAATGGACAGAGATAAGAAAGTGTGGAACTGGATGAGCAGAGCAGGCCAAGCAGCATCTCAGGAGCACAAAAGCTTACGTTTCGGGCCTAGACCCTTCTACTTCTGTGTGTTCATCCTGCTGTGTTCATCCAGCTCCACACTTTGTTACCTTGGATTCTGCAGCATCTTCAGTTCCCATTATCTCCGATACAAATGGACAGAGATGCCAGGGTTGGCTTGTCAGTAAGAAATGAGGTCGCGCTGAAGGAACCACAGCTCTTGTGCTTGTTTATTAATGACTTGGAGGAAAGAGGTGCATGTGCTGTGGCTAAATTTGTAGATGACTCAAAAATATTTCGAAAGACAAGGCATGACAGAGAAACAGAGATTTACCAGGATGTGACTTGGATTGGAATGTATTAGCTATAAGGAGGGTTTGGTGGAAATGTTGTATCATGATAAATGCAATGAGATCAACAATGACCTCACCGAATGATGGAGGAAATTCAATGGGCCAAGTAACTTTTTTAGTGAGTCTTCTGGTTTGACAATGCATTCATAAGGGTGTTTTTTTTCTCTCTTGAATGAAATGTGAAAATGAAATGTATACACTTCCTTTTCTTCTGGTCATAAATAATTGTTCTGAATGTTTTCCATTGACTAATAGCAATCTGACAAGCATCACAATGTAAAGAGATTTTTAGCTTCTTTTTAATTGTAAAGTTATTCTTTGGAATTAATTCGGCATATATTATTTGCCTCTCAGGAAGTATGTTCATCACTGCATCTCAAAAAGTGCTCTGTTGTATGACAACAGCTTTTTAAAGATCACTTCAATGGTTGTGATTTTCAGTCGCCATAACACACATTAGATTACATTGTTGGCCAATCTGTCCATGATTATTTCATTATCTTATGTTTCAAACAGACAAGGAAATATTGGTGATGCAATGAAGAGTTTGATTCTCAAATATAATTGCTGTTATAGTTTCTGTTTGGAAGAAAGATTCACATCAAATTGACTGGTCAAGGAAATGGGACACTGACTGTGAGTACTTTGAATGTTCGAGTTATTCCTAAAATGAAAGTTATGACCTTCTTGATTTTTCTTGCATGCAGATATGAAGAGACTATTTTAAAATATCCTCTAGGTTAGTGGTTCAGGCATAAAAGTGTAATATGTATATTTATGTATATACATGTACATGCGTAATCTGAAAAGAAAATGACGAGAAATCACTTGTTGCAAGGTGAGAATGAGTTATCCAGATGGTAAGACCTGTCAATGTTGGTGTCTGAGATAACACATTGTGGAGCTGGAGGAACACAGCAGGGCAGGCAGCATCAGAGGCTCAAGAAAGTTGAGGTTTTGGGTCAGGACCCTTCCTCGGAAATGGAGGGTGGAAGGGAGCTCAGAAACAAACAGTGTGGAGGGGGAGGAGGTGGTAGGGAAGGTAGGTGGGATGGTGATAAGTGAGTACTATCCAGATTGGAACAGATTTTCCCCAGGGGGTATTGAATACGAATTCCAAATCACTCTCAAAATCTTAGTGACTGTTAACATTGATGTTTTTTGTCTGTGTGTTTCAGTAATTGCATGACAGTTGAATGGTTCGTTGAGAGTGAGGAACCTATGGACTCTCACACGCCAAGATGGAATTTAGTTCGAAGAGTGACTTCAAAATAGTTGCTTGCTTTTAAAATCTTGACCGTTTTTGCTGTCCAGTTGAATGAATTTGGCTTCATACTGCTTCAATAGGAATTAGTGTTTAATAGGAACATATTTGTGAAACTTACAGTTCCGCAAGTTTTAGCATAAACTGGTGCAGCCTTTCGGTGCTTGCAAAAAGGCTCACCTCTCCGTTAATACCAAATGAAAATTGGAGTTTAAAAGTAAGTTCACCCGCTGCCAGGGAATGAAATGTTAATGTTGACTCGAATATAATTTTTAAAAAAGTAATATATTTGTGTAACACTGAACTCAAATTAAAATTTGGATTTGCCGGTTTTATAGATGGTTGGACCTTGGATTCATTTTAAATGAGGGTGAAGATCACTTTAAATCCAGCATATTTGTGAAGAAAAGAAATAGCATGTCAAATAAAATTAACTGCATGACTCTACATAGCCCGATATGTAGAATTTCGTTCTGAACTATGAGACAGTTAGGACCCCATACTACCTCAGTGCTCATGGCAAGAGCAAGACTCCTGTTTGACGTGCTGTGCACTGCATGGAATGGCGGCAACATCAGATTCATTGATGCTTGAGAATCAAACAAATATGACGGTAAGATTTAAAATCAAAATCTCATTGAACATTTCAAACAATGTATTACAGGAAGAGGGGGAAAGCATGTATGACTAATCGAAGGTGGTGGCACAGATCAAATAGACCTGTGTGCGAAAACTTATCACAAATTTCACATTGAATGGAACAGTTTAAACAGGCTGGAGGAAGCAGACATGGCAGCTCAGACTTTTTGAATTTGAGCATTCTGTTCATAAACATCAGCAAAAGTGTGGGAAACATGTTTATTCTTTCTCTTTTATTGCACAGAACCATACGATGAGACTGTTTGGATGAGGAATTTAAAGATTATGTGTCCCATCCGTTTGACTCACAGTTTGGTACCATAGGTTGGTACAATCTTCTTTCGAGAAGGAAAAGGGATGTTCCAGATCCAGAAAATCGTCAAACCATTTACTACAAAGTCCGTTTCTGGTTAGTATTAATTAATGCAGTTAACATTTTTAGCTCGACATGATTGCACAATGGAGTCAATAAGAAAATTCCATCTGATATTCCACATAAATTTTAAGTGGATATTAAAGCAGCTCATTTCTTTTTCACGCTGTCTGCTGCTTTTAAGAATGGCTGTCTTTTGTCGAAATGTTTAGCTTTGACTCCATGGCTTCTTCCATTAGCTCACATTGAAACACATGTTTCTTCAGCCAAAAATGCACGTTTACCCGGTGTTGAATAACCTTCCCCTGAAATCCCCTGCGGTCGCTCCCCTGAAAAACAACTATACCATTTTGGATACTGTTCCGGGGGACGACTTACCAGGGGCATGCAGTAGGGTCCAGGTCTCTGGCACAGAGTCTGTCCCTCTTGCACAGAAGGGAAGCGGGGATAGGAAGAGAGTGATAGTCACTGGGGACTCACTAGTTTGAGGGACTGATAGAAGATTTGATGGGAAGGAAAGACACTCACGATTGGTGTGTTGCCTACCAGGTGCCAGGGTCTGTGACGTCTCGGATAGTGTGTTTAGAGTACTGAGGGGAGAGGGTGACCAGCCCCAAGTCGTGGTCCACGTAGGCACCAACGACATAGGTAGAAAGAGTGATAGGGATGTCAGGCAGGATTTCAGGGAGCTATGGTGGAAGTTGAGAGCGAGAACAAACAGAGTGGTCATCTCTGGTTTGTCACCCATACCACGTGATAGCGAGGCAAAGAACAGGGAGAGATTTCAGCTGAAGACGTGGCTGCAGGGATGGTGCAGGTGGGAGGGCTTCAGGTACATGGACAATTGGGGCTCATTCTGGGGAAGGTGGTACCTCTACAAACAGGACGGTCTCCACTTGAATGAGAGGGGCACGAATATCCTGGGTGGGAAATTGGCTAGTGCCATTCGGGTGGATTTAAATGAGCTCAGAAGGGGGATGGGAAACTGAGGTGTAGTCCTAGTACACAGGAGGATGAGCGTAGGGAGGACATGGTCAGGACCTCACTGTCACAGGAGTGTGCTGGCAGACAGCAAGCCGGATTGAAGTGTGATGACTTTAATGCCGGGAGTAACCGGAATAAGGTAGGTGAGCTTGCAGCTTGGATAGGTACCTGGGACTTCGATGTTGTGGCCATTTCGGAGACATGGATAGAGCAGGGTCAGGAATAGATGTTGCAGGTTCTAGGGTTTAGATCTTTGATTAAGGTCTGGGAAGGTGGTAAAAGAGGGGGAGGTGTGGCTTTGTTGGTCAAGGACAGTATAACGGTGGCTGAAAGAACCTTTGAGGACTCGTCTCCTGAGGTGGTCTGGGCTGAGGTTGCCAATGAAGGTTTGTCGACTGAGTCAGTGTGGGTGGAAGTTCGGAACAGCAAGGCAGCAGTCACTTCTCTGGGGGTTTTCTACAGACCCCAAATAGCAGTTGGGAGATCGAAGAACTCATTGGCCGGCAGATTGTTGAAAAGTGCAAACGTATCAGGGTTGTTGTTATGGGTGACTTCAACTTTCCCAATATAGATTGAAACCTCCTTAGTGCAGATGGTTTAGATGGAGCTGTTTTTGTCAGGTGTGTTCAGGAGGGTTTCCTGACTCAGTATGTGGACAGGCCGAGGGGGGAGGCCATTTTGGATTTGGTGCTCGGCAATGAGTCAGGACAGGTGTCAGATCTCGTGGTGGGAGAACACTTTGGCGACAGCGACCGCAAGAGCCTCACATTTACCATAGCCATGGAAAGGGAAAGGAGCAGTTACCAGGGGAAGATATTTCACTGGGGTCAAGGAAACTATGTTGCTATCAGACAGGAGTTGGAAAGTACAGATTGGGAGCAATTGTTCCACAGAAAGGGCGCGGCAGACGTGTGGAGCTGTTCAAGGAGCAGTTGTTGCGAGTGATGTATAAATTTGTTCCTCTGAGACAGGTAAGAAGGGGTAAGATTAAGGAGCCTTGGATGACGGGTACAGAGGTGCTTCTTGTCAAAAAGAAAAAGGCAGCGTACGTAAGGTGGAGGAAGTGAGGGTCTAGCACAGCTTGAGAGTATTACAGGCTTGCTCAGAAGGAGCTGAAAAAATATTGCGTGTATAATTGTTACCTGTTACAACCTTTGCGTCTACGCTTGCTCATTCAATGGTGTCAAGATGCCAGCAGTGAGTGTACCTTCTCCATCCCGTAATGCCGTCAGCTCACCCAAGACATAGTCCTTACTTAAAATCTTCTGATCAACCAAAGTTCATTGTAATAGACATTTTAGTTATCTGTCATGAAACGAAAACTGATTCTGACTGGCATGACCTGCAGTGCAAATGAATATTATCTGCGAAACGAGATTCCTTGTGGGCTTGCAGCCGCTACAAACAATTGCTTTTCAAAGACGTTGCATACATACATTTATTTCTCCGATCACCGTAGATTATTTTTTTGTTTTTTGCATGTTCTGTGGGTTTCCAGTCAGGCCCATAAACACAGGTTGATGCAGTCACTGTTATAACGTGGTATTGAAGGAGAATTTGTGATCTTTGGAGTTTCATTCCAGTGAATGAAGGAGTGCACCATCAAGCCACTGCAGAGCACTACTGGCGACGAATTGGTGCAAGTTTTCAAGTGTTACCGATGGTCACATAAAATATGGCCTTTTTGTTGTTGCGCTATTCATCTTAACTGCACCATATCTCGTATTTAGGCTTGGAAACTATTTCAATTTTTTTGATTTACTTATTCAAAATCATTTATGATTGTTGTCATGATATCTACAATATGATATTTTGATTGGACATAGAGGATTGGATCTGTCTTAATGGAAATAAAGTATGCGCTTATAAAACCCCTTCTGGGCAAGGTAGTTGCTCAGTGGTTAGAGCTGCTCATGCACTGGGGAGCCAATTGAGATTCCAGTCTTGGGTAACTATCTGTGTGGAATTGACACGTCCTCCCCGCGTCTGCGAGGGGCTTCTGCCAGGTGCTCCAGTTTCCTCCCATTGTTCAATGATGTGCAGGTCCTTATATGTGATATGTGAATCATTTCTTAAATGTTCCAATCCTGCCAGCATCCATTGCCTTGGACAAAATAACTGGAGATGAATAAAAGATACAGTGCCTTTTGACACCATTTCCTGCTGGATTTTCATCAATCCTGCTTTATATCGGTGACAACTTCCATGACCTTTTTTGATGCTATGTCTGAATTGACAGTCTAGTTCCAAATATTTGTTGTGCAGTATTTCAAGGTCTCTGTTACAGCATACCCATGAATGCCCACTTCAAAAGATACTTCCATATCATAGAATCCCTACAGTGTGGAAACAAGCCCCTTTTGACCCAACAAGTCCACAGCCACCCTCCAAAGAGCATCTCACCCTGACTCATTCCCCGACCCTTTCCTCAGTAACCCTACATTTCCCATGACTAACACACCTAATCTACACATCCCTAAACACAATTGGCAAGTTTGGCATTGCCAAGACACCAAGCCTGCACATCTTTGGGCTGTGGGAGGAAACCAGAGCACCCAGCAGGAACCCATGCAGGCATGGGCAGAATGTTCAAGCTCCGCACAGAAAATCGCCCAACGGTGGGATCGAACCTGGGTCCCTGGCGCTGTGAGTCAGCAGTGCTAACCACTGAGCCACCGTGCTGCCCTTGGAGTTAGACAGAGCTTGCTTGTTCCTGGGTGGCCTCAAACTGCCAACCTCCACTTAGTGGCAAAAGTGCTGACCAACTGCACTCATCTTCACTGGTTTTTGCTTTGTATCATTGAATTCAATCCTTCAAACTCTATGATAAATATTGAAATTTCCATTGATATGTGAGCGTTGTTTTTAGTACGCAGTACTGGTTTATTATGTTTCATTGGTACATAATGAATATTGTATGTATATGCAAATGGGCAAGTTGGTAACGATGCAGTCCGCAGACCTGGAGGATAATAACACTGTCCTTCAATCGCCCACGATGCCCTCTGCAAATTGGTAGAAAACAAAAATTTCTATAAAATTCATCTCCTCCCGTCAGTCGATCAAAATTAATTCAGGATTTTGTACAGGCCAATAACTGTAAGATTACACGAGCCTAAACCAAACTACTGGCTCATATTAGTTCAGTAAAGTGAAAGGGCAACAATAGAGGCAGTAGGAACTGCAGATGCTGGAGAATCTGAGATAAGAAGGTGTAAAGCTGGATGAACACAGCAGGCCAAGCAGTATCATCCGGCTCTTCCCCTTGTTATCTCAGATTCTCCAGCGCCAATTTTCTGAAGTAGGGTCTCGTCCCGAAACATCAGCTTTCTTGCTCCTCTGATGCTGCTTGGCCTGCTGTGTTCATCCAGCTCTCCACCTTGGGCAACAATAGAGTACGCTTTAAGTCACTAGATATGTTACATGGGTTTGTCTTCCTTAGGGTGGAGTTAGTGGAACCGAAAAAGCTGTCTCCCTCACAGCGTTTGTGACAAAAGAATTGCATCGTTCCTTGGCGGCCTTTCAACAGAAGAATATTCAGAGATTTCACGAGTGGTAAGAATGTAACTTCTTTTACTTCTCTTTATCTCACTTTTTCCAACAATTGGAAAATAGATTTTAGAAATAACGTCGAGCTGATGAAGTGTGAAAAGAAAAATAATTCCAAGCAGTGGTGGGAGTTGGTCAGTGAGGTGGGAGGAGTGGATAGGTGGGAGAGAAGGCGGACAGGTCATGGAGGCGGGGATGAGGGGAGGAACTAGTCTTGGGATGAGGCTGGCGGGTGGGGAGATTTTGAGGGTGGCAAAGTCCATATTGAGGCCATTGAGTTGGAAGCTCCCGAGGCGGAATATGAGGTGCTGCTCCTCCAGTTTCTGGGTGGTGTGGTTGTGACACTGGAAGAGGCCCAGGATGGACATGTCGTCCAGGGAGTGGGAGGGGGAGTTGAAGTGATGCAATGATTTGGATATGAAAATAGAAGGTGTGGTTAGTAAGTTTCCCAATGATTGAATGTGTAGTAGCCAGCCAAGAAGGTCACCTCAGAATGCAATGGGACATTGACAAGGACCAATAAACTGAGGAGTGGCAGATGGTGTTGAGGTTAGATAAATGTGAGGTGCTACATTTTGGAAAGGCAAATCAGGGCAGCACGTATACACTGAAGGTTGTGGGGAGTGTTGCTTAATCAAGAGACGCTGGAGTGCAGTTTCGTAGTTCCATCAAAGTACAGCCACCGGTAGAAAGGATATGAAGGAGACATTTGGTGTGCTCGCCTTTATCGGTCAGTGCATTGAGTATAGGAGTTGGGAGATCACTTAGCAGCCATGTAGGACGTTGGTTCAGCTGCTTTTGGAATACTGCAATCGATTTTGGTCTCCTTGCGAGAGGAAGGATGTCGGCGCAACATTGAGGGCCGAAGGGCCTGTTCTGCGCTGTATTGTTGTATGTTGTAAACTTGAAAGGGTTCAGAGAAGATCTACAAGGATGTTACCAGCATCGGAGGTGGGAGGTATACCGTGGGCTTGAACAGGCAGCTATTTCTTGGAACTTTGGAGTTCAGGGCTGACCATATGGAAGTTTATACAATTACGAGGGACGTGGATAGAGCGAACAGCCAAGATCTTTTCCCCGGGTTGCTGGACCGGATTTTTTTCAAAGTGGTGCATGTATGGAATGAGCTGCCAGAGGAAGTGGTGGAGGCTTGTACGTTTCAAAGGCATGTGGATGGGTATATGAATAAGACGGGTTGAGAGGAATATGGGCCAAATGCTGGCAAATGGGACTAAATTAATTTAGGATATCTGGTCAACATAGACAAATTGGGCCAAAGGATCTGTTTCCCGACTGTACATCTCTCTGAATCTAAGTGTCTTTTTTCTTAACCACGTGGCCCATAATTAGAAAAACTTGAATCAGGATTTGGGAATGTGACAATTCTAATTGGATCTGTTTGATGAAATTAACTCTGTAGGTAATGGAGGTTGAATTATGATTCGGCAAATTTGAGTTTATTGCAGCATCTTATAGAATAGAGGAGACACATGTAATCAAAATTGAAAATCAAAACTTGGTAAAATTTTGCATTGGAAATACATGACCAGCCATTGGAGGAGATTCATGACCGTTGCATTCAAGTGAGAACAACAAATGCGATTCAGTGACTCTGAAACGGGATGCAGTGACTCAGTGAAATAGGATGCAGTGACTGTGTGAAATGGGATTCAGTGACTGAGGGTAATGGGATGCAGTGGCTTGTGGAAATGGGATGCAGTGAGTTATGGAAATGGGATGCAGTGTCTGAGTGAAATAGTTTGCAGTGACTGCGGGAAATGGGTTGCAGTGACTGAGGGAAATGGGACACAGTGACTGATGGAAATGGGATGCAGTGACTGAGTGAAATGGGATGCAGTGACTGAGTGAAATGGGATGTAGTGACTGAGTGAAATGGGATGTCGTGACTGAGTGAAATAGGATGCAGTGAGTGACAAAAGGAGATGCAGTGACTGTGGGAAATGGGATGCAGTGACTGAGTGAAATGGGATGCAGTGAGTGAGGGTCATGGGATGCAGTGAGTGAGGGTAATGAGATGCAGTGACTGCAGGAAAGGAGATGCAGTGACTGCGAGAAAGGAGATGCACTGACTGAGGGAAAGGAGATGCAGTGACTGAGTGAGATGGGATGCAGTGACTGAGTGGAATGGGATGCAGTGATTGAAGGAAATGGGGGCAGTAACCGATGGATATGGGATGCAGTGACTGTGGGAAATGGGATGCAGTGGCTGATGGAAAGGAGATGTAGTGACTGAGTGAACTGGGATTCAGTGACTGAGCGAAATGGGATGCAGTGACTGAGGGAAATGGGATGCAGTGACTGAGGGTAATGGGATGCAGTGACTGATGGTAATGGGATGCAGCGACTGAGGGTAATGGGATGCAGTGACTGAGGGTAATGGGATGCAGTGACTGATGGTAATGGGATGCAGTGTCTCAGTGAAATGGGGTGCAGTGTCTGAGTTAAATGGGATGCTATGACTCAGTGAAATGAGCTGCAGTGACTGAGTGAAATGAGCTGCAGTGACTGAGTGAAATGTGATGCAGTGACTGAGTGAAATGTGATGCAGTGGCTATGTGAAATGGGATGCAGTGGCTATGTGAACTGGGATGCAGTGGCTATGTGAACTGGGATGCAGTGACTGTGAACTGGGATGCAGTGTCTGTTTGAAATGGGATCCTGCGACTGAAGTTAATGGGATGCAGTGACTGAGGGAAATGGGATGCAGTGACTGAGGGAAATGGGATGCAGTGACTGAGGGAAATGGGATGCAGTGACTGAGGGTAATGGGACGCAGTGACTGAGTGAAAATGGACGCACTGACTGAGTGTAATGTGAAGCATTGAATTAGTGAAATGAGATGCAGTGACTGTTTGAAATGGCATGCAGTGACTGTCTGAACTGGGATGTGGTGACTGTGTGAACTGGGATGCAGTGGCTGAGTGAAATAGGATGCAGTGGCTGTGTGAAATGGGATGCAGTGGCTGTGTGAAATGGGATGCAGTGGCTATGTGAAATGGGATGCAGTGGCTATGTGAACTGGGATGCAGTGACTGTGAACTGGGATGCAGTGTCTGTTTGAAATGGGATCCTGCGACTGAAGTTAATGGGATGCAGTGACTGAGGGAAATGAGATGCAGTGACTGATGGAATTGGGATGCAGTGACTGAGGGAAATGGGATGCAGTGACTGAGGGTAATGGGACGCAGTGACTGAGTGAAAATGGACGCACTGACTGAGTGTAATGTGAAGCATTGAATTAGTGAAATGAGATGCAGTGACTGTTTGAAATGGCATGCAGTGACTGTCTGAACTGGGATGTGGTGACTGTGTGAACTGGGATGCAGTGGCTGAGTGAAATAGGATGCAGTGGCTGAGTGAAATGGGATGCCGTGCCTGAGTGAAATGGGATGCCGTGCCTGAGTGAAATGGGACGCCGTGGCTGAGTGAAAGGGGATGCCGTGGCTGAGTGAAAGGGGATGCCGTGGCTGAGTGAAAGGGGATGCCGTGGCTGAGTGAAAGGGGATGCCGTGGCTGAGTGAAATGGGATGCCGTGGCTGAGTGAAATGGGATGCCGTGGCTGAGTGAAATGGGATGCAGTGACTGAGGGATAGGAAATGCAGTGACTGTGGGAAATGGGATGCAGTGACTGAGGGAAAGGAAATGCCGTGACTGTAGGAAATGGGATGCAGTGACTGAGGGTAATGGGATGCAGTGACTGAGTGACATGAGAGGCAGTGACTGAGTGAAATGGAATGCAGTGACTGATGGAAATGGAATTCAGTGACTGATGGAAATCTGATGCAGTGACAGGGAAAGGAGATGCAGTGACTGTGAATGTGGGATGCTGTGACTGAGGGAAATGGATGCACTGTCTCAGTTGAATAGGATTCACTGCATCCGTTAAATGGGATGCAGTGCCTGAGTGAAATTGGATGCAGTGCCTGAGTGAAATGGGATGCAGTGCCTGAGTGAAATGGGATGCAGTGCCTGAGTGAAATGGGATGCAGTGACTGATGGAAATGGGATGCAGTGACTGAGGGAAATTGGATGCAGTGCCTGAGTGAAATGGGCTGCAGTGCCTGAGTGAAATGGGATGCAGTGCCTGAGTGAAATGGGATGCAGTGCCTGAGTGAAATGGGAAGCAGTGACTGATGGAAATGGGATGCAGTGATTGAGGGAAAGCAGATGCAGTGCCTGTGGAAACGGGATGCTGTGACTGAGTGTAATGGGTTGCAGTGACTGAGTGAAATGGAATGCAGTGACTGAGGGAAAGGAGATGCAGTGCCTGTGGAAACGGGATGCTGCGACTGACGGTAATGGGTATGCAGTGACTGTGGGAAATGGGATGCAGTGGCTGAATGGAATGGGATGCAGGGACTGAGGGAAATGGGATGCTGTGACTCAGTGGAATGGGATACAGTGACTGAGGGAAAGGTGATTCAGTGACTGTGGGAAAGGTGATTCAGTGACTGTGGGAAATGGCAAGCTGTGACCGAGGAAAGGAGATGCAGTGACTGTGGGAAATGGGACGCAATGACGGAGGGAAATGGGACGCAGTGACTGAGTGAAATGGGATGCAGTGGCTCAGTGAAATGGGATGCCTTGGCTGAGTGAAATGGGATGCAGTGGCTGAGTGAAATGGGATGCCGTGGCTGAGCGGAATGGGATGCAGTGATTGAAGGAAATGGGGGCAGTGACCGATGGATATGGGATGCAGTGACCGAGGGAAATGGGATGCAGTGACTGTGGGAAATGGGATGCAGTGGCTGATGGAAAGGAGATGTAGTGACTGAGTGAACTGGGATTCGGTGACTGAGCGAAATGGGATGCAGTGACTGAGGGAAATGGGATGCAGTGACTGAGGGAAATGGGATGCAGTGACTGAGGGTAATAGGATGCAGTGACTGATGGTAATGGGATGCAGTGACTGAGGGTAATGGGATGCAGTGACTGAGTGAAATGGGTGGCAGTCACTGAGTGAAATGGGATGCTGTGACAGAGGGTCATGTCATGCAGTGACTGAGTGAAATGCGATGCAGTTAATGGCAAAAGGAGATGCAGTGACAGAGTGAAGTGGGTGGCAGTGACTGAGTGAAATGGGAAGCAGTGACCCGGTGAAATGGGATGCAGTGACTGAGTGAAGTGGGAGGCAGTGATTGCGTGAAGTGGGAGGCAGTGACTGAGTGGAATGGGATGCACTCACAGTGAAATGGGATGCTGTGACTGATGGAAATGGGATACTGTGACTGAGGGTAATGGGATGCAGTGACTGAGTGAAATGGGATGCAGTGACTGTGGGAAATGGGTTGCAGTGTCTGTGTGAAATGTGATGCAGTGACTGAGGGTAATGGGATGCAGTGGCTGAGGGTAATGGGATGCAGTGGCTGATGGAAATGGGTTGCAGTGACTTAGTGAAATGGGATGCAGTGACTGAGTGACATGAGAGGCAGTGACTGAGTGAAATGGAATTCAGTGACTGAGTGAAATGGGATGCAGTGACTGATGGAAATCTGATGCAGTGACAGGGAAAGGAGATGCAGTGACTGTGAATGTGGGATGCTGTGACTGAGGGAAATGGATGCACTGTCTCAGTTGAATAGGATTCACTGTATCCGTTAAATGGGATGCAGTGCCTGAGTGAAATTGGATGCAGTGCCTGAGTGAAATGGGCTGCAGTGCCTGAGTGAAATGGGCTGCAGTGCCTGAGTGAAATGGGATGCAGTGCCTGAGTGAAATGGGATGCAGTGACTGATGGAAATGGGATGCAGTGACTGAGGGAAATTGGATGCAGTGCCTGAGTGAAATGGGCTGCGGTGCCTGAGTGAAATGGGATGCAGTGCCTGAGTGAAATGGGATGCAATGCCTGATGGAAATGGGATGCAGTGACTGATGGAAATGGGATGCAGTGACTGAGGGAAAGCAGATGCAGTGCCTGTGGAAACAGGATGCTGTGACTGAGTGTAATGGGTTGCAGTGACTGAGTGAAATGGAATGCAGTGACTGAGGGAAAGGAGATGCAGTGCCTGTGGAAACGGGATGCTGCGACTGACGGTAATGGGTATGCAGTGACTGTGGGAAATGGGATGCAGTGGCTGAATGGAATGGGATGCAGGGACTGAGGGAAATGGGATGCTGTGACTCAGTGGAATGGGATACAGTGACTGAGGGAAAGGTGATTCAGTGACTGTGGGAAAGGTGATTCAGTGACTGTGGGAAATGGCAAGCTGTGACTGAGGAAAGGAGATGCAGTGACTGTGGGAAATGGGACGCAACGACGGAGGGAAATGGGACGCAGTGACTGAGTGAAATGGGATGCAGTGGCTCAGTGAAATGGGATGCCGTGGCTGAGTGAAATGGGATGCAGTGGCTGAGTGAAATGGGATGCCGTGGCTGAGTGAAATGGGATGCCGTGGCTGAGCGGAATGGGATGCAGTGATTGAAGGAAATGGGGGCAGTGACCGATGGATATGGGATGCAGTGACTGAGGGAAATGGGATGCAGTGACTGTGGGAAATGGGATGCAGTGGCTGATGGCAAGGAGATGTAGTGACTGAGTGAACTGGGATTCGGTGACTGAGCGAAATGGGCTGCAGTGACTGAGGGAAATGGGATGCAGTGACTGAGGGTAATGGGATGCAGTGACTGATGGTAATGGGATGCAGTGACTGATGGTAATGGGATGCAGTGTCTCAGTGATATGGGGTGCAGTGTCTGAGTTAAATGGGATGCTATGACTGAGTGAAATGAGCTGCAGTGACTGAGTGAAATGAGCTGCAGTGACTGAGTGAAATGGGATGCAGTGGCTGTGTGAAATGGGATGCAGTGGCGATGTGAAATGGGATGCAGTGGCTATGTGAAATGGGATGCAGTGGCTATGTGAACTGGGATGCAGTGACTGTGAACTGGGATGCAGTGTCTGTTTGAAATGGGATCCTGCGACTGAAGTTAATCGGATGCAGTGACTGAGGGAAATGGGATGCAGTGACTGATTGAAATGGAATGCACTGACTGAGTGAACTGGGATGCAGTGACTGATGGAAATGGGATGCAGTGACTGAGGTAAATGGGATGCAGTGACTGAGGGAAATGGGATTCAGTGACTGTGGGAAATGGCAAGCTGTGACTGAGGAAAGGAGATGCAGTGACTGTGGGAAATGGGACGCAACGACGGAGGGAAATGGGACGCAGTGACTGAGTGAAATGGGATGCAGTGGCTCAGTGAAATGGGATGCCGTGGCTGAGTGAAATGGGATGCAGTGGCTGAGTGAAATGGGATGCAGTGGCTGAGTGAAATGGGATGCCGTGGCTGAGTGAAATGGGATGCCGTGGCTGAGCGGAATGGGATGCAGTGATTGAAGGAAATGGGGGCAGTGACCGATGGATATGGGATGCAGTGACTGAGAGAAATGGGATGCAGTGACTGTGGGAAATGGGATGCAGTGGCTGATGGAAAGGAGATGTAGTGACTGAGTGAACCTGGATTCGGTGACTGAGCGAAATGGGATGCAGTGACTGAGGGAAATGGGATGCAGTGACTGAGGGAAATGGGATGCAGTGACTGAGGGTAATAGGATGCAGTGACTGATGGTAATGGGATGCAGTGACTGAGGGTAATGGGATGCAGTGACTGATGGTAATGGGATGCAGTGTCTCAGTGAAATGGGGTGCAGTGTCTGAGTTAAATGGGATGCTATGACTGAGTGAAATGAGCTGCAGTGACTGAGTGAAATGAGCTGCAGTGACTGAGTGAAATGGGATGCAGTGGCTGTGTGAAATGGGATGCAGTGGCTATGTGAAATGGGATGCAGTGGCTATGTGAAATGGGATGCAGTGGCTATGTGAACTGGGATGCAGTGACTGTGAACTGGGATGCAGTGTCTGTTTGAAATGGGATCCTGCGACTGAAGTTAATCGGATGCAGTGACTGAGGGAAATGGGATGCAGTGACTGATTGAAATGGAATGCACTGACTGAGTGAACTGGGATGCAGTGACTGATGGAAATGGGATGCAGTGACTGAGGGAAATGGGATGCAGTGACTGAGGGAAATGGGACGCAGTGACTGAGGGAAATGGGACGCAGTGACTGAGTGAAAATGGACGCACTGACTGAGTGTAATGTGAAGCATTGAATTAGTGAAATGAGATGCAGTGACTGTTTGAAATGGCATGCAGTGACTGTCTGAACTGGGATGTGGTGACTGTGAACTGGGATGCAGTGGCTGAGTGAAATAGGATGCAGTGGCTGAGTGAAATGGGATGCAGTGGCTGAGTGAAATGGGATGCCGTGCCTGAGTGAAATGGGATGCCGTGGCTGAGTGAAAGGGGATGCCGTGGCTGAGTGAAAGGGGATGCCGTGGCTGCGTGAAATGGGATGCAGTGACTGAGGGATAGGAAATGCAGTGACTGTGGGAAATGGGATGCAGTGACTGAGGGAAAGGAAATGCCGTGACTGTAGGAAATGGGATGCAGTGACTGAGGGTAATGGTATGCAGTGACTGAGTGAAATGGGATGCAGTGCCTGAGTGAAATGGGATGCAGTGCCTGAGTGAAATGGGATGCAGTGGCTGAGTGAAATGGGATGCAGTGACTGAGTGAAATGGGATGCAGTGACTGAGTGAAATGGGATGCAGTGCCTGAGTGAAATGGGATGCAGTGACTGATGGAAATGGAATTCAGTGACTGAGGGAAAGCAGATGCAGTGCCTGTGGAAACGGGATTCAGTGGCTGAGTGAAATGGGATGCAGTGACTGAGTGAAATGGGATGCAGTGACTGAGTGAAATGGGATGCAGTGACTGCGTGAAATGGAAAGCATTGGCTGATGGAATTGGGATGTAGTGGCTGAGTGAAATGGGATGCAGTGGCTGAGTGAAATGGGATGCAGTGACTGAGTGAAATGCGATGCTATGACTGAGTGAAATGGGGTGCAGTGACTGAGTGAAATGGGATGCTGTGCCTCAGTGGAATGGGATGCAGTGACTGAGGGATTGGTGATTCAGTGACTGTGGGAAATGGCAAGCTGTGACTGAGGAAAGGAGATGCAGTGACTGTGGGAAATGGGATGCAATGACGGAGGGAAATGGGACGCAGTGGCTGAGTGAAATGGGATGCAGTGACTGAGATAAATGGGATGCAGTGACTGATGTAAATGGGATGCAGTGACTGAGGGAAAGGAGATGCAGTGCCTGTGGAAACGGGATGCTGCGACTGACGGTAATGGGTATGCAGTGACTGTGGGAAATGGGATGCAGTGACTGAGTGAAATGGGATGCAGTGGCTGAATGGAATGGGATGCAGGGACTGAGGGAAATGGGATGCTGTGACTCAGTGGAATGGGATGCAGTGACTGAGGGAAAGGTGATTCAGTGACTGTGGGAAAGGTGATTCAGTGACTGTGGGAAATGGCAAGCTGTGACTGAGGAAAGGAGATGCAGTGACTGTGGGAAATGGGACGCAATAACGGAGGGAAATGGGACGCAGTGACTGAGTGAAATGGGATGCAGTGGCTCAGTGAAATGGGATGCCGTGGCTGAGTGAAATGGAATGCAGTGGCTGAGTGAAATGGGATGCCGTGGCTGAGTGAAATGGGATGCAGTGACTGAGTGAAATGGGATGCAGTGACTGATGGAAATGGAATTCAGTGACTGAGGGAAAGCAGATGCAGTGCCTGTGGAAACGGGATGCCGTGGCTGAGTGAAATGGGATGCCGTGGCTGAGTGAAATGGGAAGCAGTGACTGAATGAAATGGGATGTAGTGACTGAATGAAATGGGGTGCAGTGACTGAGGGAAATGGCTGCAGTGACTCAGGGTAATGGGATGCACTGACTGAGTGAAATGTGATGCAGTGGCTGAGTGAAATGTGATGCAGTGGCTGAGTGAAATGGGATGCAGTCACTGAGTGAAATGGGATGCAGTGATGGATGGTAATGTGATGCAGTGACTGACTGGAATGGGATGCAGTGACTGACTGGAATGGGATGCAGTGAATTTGGGAAAATGGATGCAGTGACTGAGGGAAATGGGAGTGAGTGACTGACTGAAATGGGAGGGAGTGACTGACTGAAATGGGAGGGAGTGACTGACTGAAATGGGAGGGAGTGACTGAGTGAAATGGGAGGCAGTGACTGAGTGAATTGGGAGGCAGTGACTGAGTGAAGTGGGAGGCAGTGACTGAGTGAAGTGGGATGCAGTGACTGAGTGAAATGGCAGGCAGTGACTGAGTGAAATGGGAGGCAGTGACTGAGTGAAATGGGAGGCAGTGGCTGAGTGAAATGGGAAGCAGTGACTGAGTGAAATATGATGCAGTGATGGATGGTAATGGGATGCAGTGACTGAGTGAAATGGGATGCAGTTACTGAATGAAATGGGATGTAGTGACTGAATGAAATGGGGTGCAGTGACTGAGGGAAATGGAATGCGGGGACTGTGTGGAATAGGGTGCGGTGACTAACGGAAACGGATGCACTGTCTCAGCTGAATAGTGTTCACTGTCTTCGTTAAATGGGATGCAGTGACCGAGGGAAATGGGATGCAGTGACTGTGGGAAATTGGATGCAGTGGCTGATGGAAAGGAGATGTAGTGACTGAGTGAACTGGGATTCGGTGACTGAGCGAAATGGGATGCAGTGACTGAGGGAAATGGGATGCAGTGACTGAGGGAAATGGGATGCAGTGACTGAGGGTAATAGGATGCAGTGACTGATGGTAATGGGATGCAGTGACTGAGGGTAATGGGATGCAGTGACTGAGGGTAATGGGATGCAGTGACTGATGGTAATGGGATGCAGTGTCTCAGTGAAATGGGGTGCAGTGTCTGAGTTAAATGGGATGCTATGACTGAGTGAAATGAGCTGCAGTGACTGAGTGAAATGAGCTGCAGTGACTGAGTGAAATGGGATGCAGTGGCTGTGTGAAATGGGATGCAGTGGCTATGTGAACTGGGATGCAGTGACTGTGAACTGGGTTGCAGTGTCTGTTTGAAATGGGATCCTGCGACTGAAGTTAATCGGATGCAGTGACTGAGGGAAATGAGATGCAGTGACTGATTGAAATGGAATGCACTGACTGAGTGAACTGGGATGCAGTGACTGATGGAAATGGGATGCAGTGACTGAGGGAAATGGGATGCAGTGACTGAGGGAAATGGGATGCAGTGACTGAGGGTAATGGGACGCAGTGACTGAGTGAAAATGGACGCACTGACTGAGTGTAATGTGAAGCATTGAATTAGTGAAATGAGATGCAGTCACTGTTTGAAATGGCATGCAGTGACTGTCTGAACTGGGATGTGGTGACTGTGAACTGGGATGCAGTGGCTGAGTGAAATAGGATGCAGTGGCTGAGTGAAATGGGATGCCGTGCCTGAGTGAAATGGGATGCCGTGGCTGAGTGAAAGGGGATGCCGTGGCTGAGTGAAAGGGGATGCCGTGGCTGAGTGAAAGGGGATGCCGTGGCTGAGTGAAATGGGATGCCGTGGCTGCGTGAAATGGGATGCAGTGACTGAGGGATAGGAAATGCAGTGACTGTGGGAAATGGGATGCAGTGACTGAGGGAAAGGAAATGCCGTGACTGTAGGAAATGGGATGCAGTGACTGAGGGTAATGGTATGCAGTGACTGAGTGAAATGGGATGCAGTGCCTGAGTGAAATGGGATGCAGTGCCTGAGTGAAATGGGATGCAGTGGCTGAGTGAAATGGGATGCAGTGACTGAGTGAAATGGGCTGCAGTGCCTGAGTGAAATGGGATGCAGTGCCTGAGTGAAATGGGATGCAGTGACTGATGGAAATGGAATTCAGTGACTGAGGGAAAGCAGATGCAGTGCCTGTGGAAACGCGATTCAGTGGCTGAGTGAAATGGGATGCAGTGGCTGAGTGAAATGGGATGCAGTGACTGAGTGAAATGGGATGCAGTGACTGAGTGAAATGGGATGCAGTGACTGCGTGAAATGGAAAGCATTGGCTGATGGAATTGGGATGTAGTGGCTGAGTGAAATGGTATGCAGTGGCTGAGTGAAATGGGATGCAGTGACTGAGTGAAATGCGATGCTATGACTGAGTGAAATGGGGTGCAGTGACTGAGTGAAATGGGATGCTGTGCCTCAGTGGAATGGGATGCAGTGACTGAGGGATTGGTGATTCAGTGACTGTGGGAAATGGCAAGCTGTGACTGAGGAAAGGAGATGCAGTGACTGTGGGAAATGGGACGCAGTGGCTGAGTGAAATGGGATGCCGTGTCTGTAGGAAACGGGATGCGGTGACTGTGGGGAATGTGATGCAGTGACTGAGGGAAATGGGATTCAGTGACTGCGTGAAATGGGATGCAGTGACAGCGTGAAATGGGATGCAGTGACTGAGATAAATGGGATGCAGTGACTGATGTAAATGGGATGCAGTGACTGAGGGAAAGGAGATGCAGTGCCTGTGGAAACTGGATGCTGCGACTGACGGTAATGGGTATGCAGTGACTGTTGGAAATGGGATGCAGTGACTGAGTGAAATGGGATGCAGTGGCTGAATGGAATGGGATGCAGGGACTGAGGGAAATGGGATGCTGTGACTCAGTGGAATGGGATGCAGTGACTGAGGGAAAGGTGATTCAGTGACTGTGGGAAAGGTGATTCAGTGACTGTGGGAAATGGCAAGCTGTGACTGAGGAAAGGAGATGCAGTGACTGTGGGAAATGGGACGCAATAACGGAGGGAAATGGAATGCAGTGACTGAGTGAAATGGGATGCAGTGGCTCAGTGAAATGGGATGCCGTGGCTGAGTGAAATGGGATGCAGTGGCTGAGTGAAATGGGATGCCGTGGCTGAGTGAAAGGGGATGCAGTGGCTCAGTGAAATGGGATGCCGTGGCTGAGTGAAATGGGATGCACTGGCTGAGTGAAATGGGATGCCGTGTCTGAGTGAAATGGGATGCAGTGGCTGAGTGAAATGGGATGCCGTGGCTGAGTGAAATGGGATGCAGTGACTGAGTGAAATGGGATGCAGTGACTGATGGAAATGGAATTCAGTGACTGAGGGAAAGCAGATGCAGTGCCTGTGGAAACGGGATGCCGTGGCTGAGTGAAATGGGATGCCGTGGCTGAGTGAAATGGGAAGCAGTGACTGAATGAAATGGGATGTAGTGACTGAATGAAATGGGGTGCAGTGACTGAGGGAAATGGCTGCAGTGACTCAGGGTAATGGGATGCACTGACTGAGTGAAATGTGATGCAGTGGCGGAGTGAAATGTGATGCAGTGGCTGAGTGAAATGGGATGCAGTCACTGAGTGAAATGGGATGCAGTGATGGATGGTAATGTGATGCAGTGACTGACTGGAATGGGATGCAGTGACTGACTGGAATGGGATGCAGTGAATGTGGGAAAATGGATGCAGTGACTGAGGGAAATGGGAGTGAGTGACTGACTGAAATGGGAGGGAGTGACTGACTGAAATGGGAGGGAGTGACTGAGTGAAATGGGAGGCAGTGACTGAGTGAATTGGTAGGCAGTGACTGAGTGAATTGGGAGGCAGTGACTGAGTGAAGTGGGAGGCAGTGGCTGAGTGAAATCGGAAGCAGTGACTGAGTGAAATGGAATGCGGTGACTGTGGGGAATAGGGTGCGGTGACTAACGGAAACGGATGCACTGTCTCAGCTGAATAGTGTTCACTGTCTTCGTTAAATGGGATGCAGTGACTGAGGGAAAGGACATGCAGTGAATGTGGGAAATTGGATGCAGTGACTGAGGGAAATGGGAGGCGGTGACTGACTGAAATGGGAGGGAGTGACTGACTGAAATGGGAGGGAGTGACTGAGTGAATTGGGAGGCAGTGACTGAGTGAATTGGGAGACAGTGACTGAGTGAAGTGGGAGGCAGTGACTGAGTGAAGTGGGAGGCAGTGACTGAGTGAAGTGGGATGCAGTGACTGAGTGAAATGGGTGGCAGTCACTGAGTGAAATGGGATGCTGTGACAGAGGGTCATGTCATGCAGTGACTGAGTGAAATGCGATGCAGTTAATGGCAAAAGGAGATGCAGTGACTGAGTGAAGTGGGTGGCAGAGACTGAGTGAAATGGGAAGCAGTGACCCGGTGAAATGGGATGCAGTGACTGAGTGAAGTGGGAGGCAGTGATTGCGTGAAGTGGGAGGCAGTGACTGAGTGGAATGGGATGCACTCACTGAGTGAAATGGGATGCTGTGACTGATGGAAATGGGATACTGTGACTGAGGGTAATGGGATGCAGTGACTGAGTGAAATGGGATGCAGTGACTGAGTGAAATGGGAGGGAGTGACTGAGTGAATTGGGAGGCAGTGACTGAGTGAATTGGGAGGCAGTGACTGAGTGAAGTGGGAGGCAGTGACTGAGTGAAGTGGGATGCAGTGACTGAGTGAAATGGGTGGCAGTCACTGAGTGAAATGGGATGCTGTGACAGAGGGTCATGTCATGCAGTGACTGAGTGAAATGCGATGCAGTTAATGGCAAAAGGAGATGCAGTGACAGAGTGAAGTGGGTGGCAGTGACTGAGTGAAATGGGAAGCAGTGACCCGGTGAAATGGGATGCAGTGACTGAGTGAAGTGGGAGGCAGTGATTGCGTGAAGTGGGAGGCAGTGACTGAGTGGAATGGGATGCACTCACAGTGAAATGGGATGCTGTGACTGATGGAAATGGGATACTGTGACTGAGGGTAATGGGATGCAGTGACTGAGTGAAATGGGATGCAGTGACTGTGGGAAATGGGTTGCAGTGTCTGTGTGAAATGTGATGCAGTGACTGAGGGTAATGGGATGCAGTGGCTGAGGGTAATGGGATGCAGTGGCTGATGGAAATGGGTTGCAGTGACTTAGTGAAATGGGATGCAGTGACTGAGTGACATGAGAGGCAGTGACTGAGTGAAATGGAATTCAGTGACTGAGTGAAATGGGATGCAGTGACTGATGGAAATGGAATGCAGTGACTGATGGAATGGAATTCAGTGACTGATGGAAATGGAATTCAGTGACTGATGGAAATGGAATTCAGTGACTGATGGAAATCTGATGCAGTGACAGGGAAAGGAGATGCAGTGACTGTGAATGTGGGATGCTGTGACTGAGGGAAATGGATGCACTGTCTCAGTTGAATAGGATTCACTGTATCCGTTAAATGGGATGCAGTGCCTGAGTGAAATTGGATGCAGTGCCTGAGTGAAATGGGCTGCAGTGCCTGAGTGAAATGGGCTGCAGTGCCTGAGTGAAATGGGATGCAGTGCCTGAGTGAAATGGGATGCAGTGACTGATGGAAAAGGGATGCAGTGACTGAGGGAAATTGGATGCAGTGCCTGAGTGAAATGGGCTGCAGTGCCTGAGTGAAATGGGATGCAGTGCCTGAGTGAAATGGGATGCAATGCCTGATGGAAATGGGATGCAGTGACTGATGGAAATGGGATGCAGTGACTGAGGGAAAGCAGATGCAGTGCCTGTGGAAACGGGATGCTGTGACTGAGTGTAATGGGTTGCAGTGACTGAGTGAAATGGAATGCAGTGACTGAGGGAAAGGAGATGCAGTGCCTGTGGAAACGGGATGCTGCGACTGACGGTAATGGGTATGCAGTGACTGTGGGAAATGGGATGCAGTGGCTGAATGGAATGGGATGCAGGGACTGAGGGAAATGGGATGCTGTGACTCAGTGGAATGGGATACAGTGACTGAGGGAAAGGTGATTCAGTGACTGTGGGAAAGGTGATTCAGTGACTGTGGGAAATGGCAAGCTGTGACTGAGGAAAGGAGATGCAGTGACTGTGGGAAATGGGACGCAACGACGGAGGGAAATGGGACGCAGTGACTGAGTGAAATGGGATGCAGTGGCTCAGTGAAATGGGATGCCGTGGCTGAGTGAAATGGGATGCAGTGGCTGAGTGAAATGGGATGCCGTGGCTGAGTGAAATGGGATGCCGTGGCTGAGCGGAATGGGATGCAGTGATTGAAGGAAATGGGGGCAGTGACCGATGGATATGGGATGCAGTGACTGAGGGAAATGGGATGCAGTGACTGTGGGAAATGGGATGCAGTGGCTGATGGCAAGGAGATGTAGTGACTGAGTGAACTGGGATTCGGTGACTGAGCGAAATGGGCTGCAGTGACTGAGGGTAATGGGATGCAGTGACTGATGGTAATGGGATGCAGTGACTGATGGTAATGGGATGCAGTGTCTCAGTGATATGGGGTGCAGTGTCTGAGTTAAATGGGATGCTATGACTGAGTGAAATGAGCTGCAGTGACTGAGTGAAATGAGCTGCAGTGACTGAGTGAAATGGGATGCAGTGGCTGTGTGAAAAGGGATGCAGTGGCGATGTGAAATGGGATGCAGTGGCTATGTGAAATGGGATGCAGTGGCTATGTGAACTGGGATGCAGTGACTGTGAACTGGGATGCAGTGTCTGTTTGAAATGGGATCCTGCGACTGAAGTTAATCGGATGCAGTGACTGAGGGAAATGGGATGCAGTGACTGATTGAAATGGAATGCACTGACTGAGTGAACTGGGATGCAGTGACTGATGGAAATGGGATGCAGTGACTGAGGTAAATGGGATGCAGTGACTGAGGGAAATGGGATTCAGTGACTGTGGGAAATGGCAAGCTGTGACTGAGGAAAGGAGATGCAGTGACTGTGGGAAATGGGACGCAACGACGGAGGGAAATGGGACGCAGTGACTGAGTGAAATGGGATGCAGTGGCTCAGTGAAATGGGATGCCGTGGCTGAGTGAAATGGGATGCAGTGGCTGAGTGAAATGGGATGCAGTGGCTGAGTGAAATGGGATGCCGTGGCTGAGTGAAATGGGATGCCGTGGCTGAGCGGAATGGGATGCAGTGATTGAAGGAAATGGGGGCAGTGACCGATGGATATGGGATGCAGTGACTGAGGGAAATGGGATGCAGTGACTGTGGGAAATGGGATGCAGTGGCTGATGGCAAGGAGATGTAGTGACTGAGTGAACTGGGATTCGGTGACTGAGCGAAATGGGATGCAGTGACTGAGGGAAATGGGATGCAGTGACTGAGGGAAATGGGATGCAGTGACTGAGGGTAATAGGATGCAGTGACTGATGGTAATGGGATGCAGTGACTGAGGGTAATGGGATGCAGTGACTGATGGTAATGGGATGCAGTGTCTCAGTGAAATGGGGTGCAGTGTCTGAGTTAAATGGGATGCTATGACTGAGTGAAATGAGCTGCAGTGACTGAGTGAAATGAGCTGCAGTGACTGAGTGAAATGGGATGCAGTGGCTGTGTGAAATGGGATGCAGTGGCTATGTGAAATGGGATGCAGTGGCTATGTGAAATGGGATGCAGTGGCTATGTGAACTGGGATGCAGTGACTGTGAACTGGGATGCAGTGTCTGTTTGAAATGGGATCCTGCGACTGAAGTTAATCGGATGCAGTGACTGAGGGAAATGGGATGCAGTGACTGATTGAAATGGAATGCACTGACTGAGTGAACTGGGATGCAGTGACTGATGGAAATGGGATGCAGTGACTGAGGGAAATGGGATGCAGTGACTGAGGGAAATGGGACGCAGTGACTGAGGGAAATGGGACGCAGTGACTGAGTGAAAATGGACGCACTGACTGAGTGTAATGTGAAGCATTGAATTAGTGAAATGAGATGCAGTGACTGTTTGAAATGGCATGCAGTGACTGTCTGAACTGGGATGTGGTGACTGTGAACTGGGATGCAGTGGCTGAGTGAAATAGGATGCAGTGGCTGAGTGAAATGGGATGCAGTGGCTGAGTGAAATGGGATGCCGTGCCTGAGTGAAATGGGATGCCGTGGCTGAGTGAAAGGGGATGCCGTGGCTGAGTGAAAGGGGATGCCGTGGCTGCGTGAAATGGGATGCAGTGACTGAGGGATAGGAAATGCAGTGACTGTGGGAAATGGGATGCAGTGACTGAGGGAAAGGAAATGCCGTGACTGTAGGAAATGGGATGCAGTGACTGAGGGTAATGGTATGCAGTGACTGAGTGAAATGGGATGCAGTGCCTGCGTGAAATGGGATGCAGTGGCTGAGTGAAATGGGATGCAGTGACTGAGTGAAATGGGATGCAGTGACTGAGTGAAATGGGCTGCAGTGCCTGAGTGAAATGGGATGCAGTGCCTGAGTGAAATGGGATGCAGTGACTGATGGAAATGGAATTCAGTGACTGAGGGAAAGCAGATGCAGTGCCTGTGGAAACGGGATTCAGTGGCTGAGTGAAATGGGATGCAGTGACTGAGTGAAATGGGATGCAGTGACTGAGTGAAATGGGATGCAGTGACTGCGTGAAATGGAAAGCATTGGCTGATGGAATTGGGATGTAGTGGCTGAGTGAAATGGGATGCAGTGGCTGAGTGAAATGGGATGCAGTGACTGAGTGAAATGCGATGCTATGACTGAGTGAAATGGGGTGCAGTGACTGAGTGAAATGGGATGCTGTGCCTCAGTGGTATGGGATGCAGTGACTGAGGGATTGGTGATTCAGTGACTGTGGGAAATGGCAAGCTGTGACTGAGGAAAGGAGATGCAGTGACTGTGGGAAATGGGATGCAATGACGGAGGGAAATGGGACGCAGTGGCTGAGTGAAATGGGATGCAGTGACTGAGATAAATGGGATGCAGTGACTGATGTAAATGGGATGCAGTGACTGAGGGAAAGGAGATGCAGTGCCTGTGGAAACGGGATGCTGCGACTGACGGTAATGGGTATGCAGTGACTGTGGGAAATGGGATGCAGTGACTGAGTGAAATGGGATGCAGTGGCTGAATGGAATGGGATGCAGGGACTGAGGGAAATGGGATGCTGTGACTCAGTGGAATGGGATGCAGTGACTGAGGGAAAGGTGATTCAGTGACTGTGGGAAAGGTGATTCAGTGACTGTGGGAAATGGCAAGCTGTGACTGAGGAAAGGAGATGCAGTGACTGTGGGAAATGGGACGCAATAACGGAGGGAAATGGGACGCAGAGACTGAGTGAAATGGGATGCAGTGGCTCAGTGAAATGGGATGCCGTGGCTGAGTGAAATGGAATGCAGTGGCTGAGTGAAATGGGATGCAGTGACTGAGTGAAATGGGATGCAGTGACTGACTGAAATGGGAGGGAGTGACTGAGTGAAATGGGAGGCAGTGACTGAGTGAATTGGGAGGCAGTGACTGAGTGAATTGGGAGGCAGTGACTGAGTGAAGTGGGAGGCAGTGACTGAGTGAAGTGGGATGCAGTGACTGAGTGAAATGGCAGGCAGTGACTGAGTGAAATGGGAGGCAGTGACTGAGTGAAATGGGAGGCAGTGGCTGAGTGAAATGGGAAGCAGTGACTGAGTGAAATGGGATGCAGTGATGGATGGTAATGGGATGCAGTGACTGAGTGAAATGGGATGCAGTTACTGAATGAAATGGGATGTAGTGACTGAATGAAATGGGGTGCAGTGACTGAGGGAAATGGAATGCGGGGACTGTGTGGAATAGGGTGCGGTGACTAACGGAAACGGATGCACTGTCTCAGCTGAATAGTGTTCACTGTCTTCGTTAAATGGGATGCAGTGACTGAGGGAAAGGACATGCAGTGAATGTGGGAAATTGGATGCAGTGACTGAGGGAAATGGGAGGGGGTGACTGACTGAAATGGGAGGGTGTGACTGAGTGAATTGGGAGGCAGTGACTGAGTGAATTGGGAGGCAGTGACTGAGTGAAGTGGGAGGCAGTGACTGAGTGAAGTGGGAGGCAGTGACTGAGTGAAGTGGGATGCAGTGACTGAGTGAAATGGGTGGCAGTCACTGAGTGAAATGGGATGCTGTGACAGAGGGTCATGTCATGCAGTGACTGAGTGAAATGCGATGCAGTTAATGGCAAAAGGAGATGCAGTGACTGAGTGAAGTGGGTGGCAGTGACTGAGTGAAATGGGAAGCAGTGACCCGGTGAAATGGGATGCAGTGACTGAGTGAAGTGGGAGGCAGTGATTGCGTGAAGTGGGAGGCAGTGACTGAGTGGAATGGGATGCACTCACTGAGTGAAATGGGATGCTGTGACAGATGGAAATGGGATACTGTGACTGAGGGTAATGGGATGCAGTGACTGAGTGAAATGGGATGCAGTGACTGAGTGAAATGGGATGCAGTGACTGAGTGAAATGGGATGCAGTGACTGAGTGAAATGGGATGCAGTGACTGTGGGAAATGGGTTGCAGTGTCTGTGTGAAATGTGATGCAGTGACTGAGGGTAATGGGATGCAGTGGCTGATGGAAATGGGTTGCAGTGACTTAGTGAAATGGGAGGCAGTGACTGAGTGAAATGGGATGCAGTGACTGATGGAAATGGAATGCAGTGACTGATGGAAATGGAATGCAGTGACTGATGGAAATCTGATGCAGTGACAGGGAAAGGAGATGCAGTGGCTGTGAATGTGGGATGCTGTGACTGAGGGAAATGGATGCACTGTCTCAGTTGAATAGGATTCACTGTATCCGTGAAATGGGATGCAGTGCCTGAGTGAAATTGGATGCAGTGCCTGAGTGAAATGGGCTGCAGTGCCTGAGTGAAATGGGCTGCAGTGCCTGAGTGAAATGGGATGCAGTGACTGATGGAAATGGGATGCACTGACTGAGGGAAAGCAGATGCAGTGCCTGTGGAAACGGGATGCTGTGACTGAGTGTAATGGGTTGCAGTGACTGAGTGAAATGGAATGCCGAACTGAGGGAAATGGGATGCAGTGACTGAGTGAAATGGGATGCCATGGACTGAGTGAAATCGGATGCAGTCAATGTGGGAAATGGGATGCAGTGACTGAGGGAAATCGATTGCAGTGACTGATAAAATGGGATTCAATACCTGACGGAAATTGAATGCAGCATCAGTGAGAAACGGGATGCAGTGACTGAGTGAAATGGGATGCAGTGACTGAGGGAAATGGGATGCAGTGACTGTGGGAAATGGGATGTAGGGACTGACGGAAATGGGACGCTCTGACTGTGTGTAATGGGAGGCACTGACTGAGTGTAATGTGATGCAGTGAATAAGTGAAACTGAATGCAGTAACTGTGTGAATTGGGATGCAGTGACTGAGTGAAATGAGATGCATGACTGAGTGAAATGGAAAGCATTGGCTGAGGGAAATGGGATGCAGTTGCTGAGTAAAATGGGATGCAGTGGCTGAGTGAAATGTGATGCAGTGGACGGAGTGAAATGGGAGGCAGTGACTGATTGAAATGAGTTGCAGTGACTTAGTGAAATGGGAGGCAGTGACTGAGTGAAATGGGAGGCAGTGACTGAGTGAAATGGGAGGCAGTGGCTGAAGGAAAGGAGACGCAGTGACTTTTGGAAACGGGTTGCAGTGATTGAGTGAAATAGGATGCAGTGATTGAGTGAAATGCGATGTAGTGGCTGAGTGAAATGCGATGCAGTGGCTGAGTGAAATGGGATGCAGTGACTGAGTGAAATGCGATGCTGTGCCTCAGTGGAATGGGATGCACTGACTGAGGGAAAGGTGATTCAGTGACTGTGGGAAATGGCAAGCTGTGACTGAGGAAAGGAGATGCAGTGACTGTGGGAAATGGGATGCAATGAGGGAGGGAAATGGGACGCAGTGGCTGAGTGAAATGGGATGCCGTGCCTGTGGGAAACGGGATGCGGTGACTGTGGGGAATGTGATGCAGTGACTGAGGGAAATGGGATTCAGTGACTGCGTGAAATGGGATGCAGTGACAGCGTGAAATGGGATGCAGTGACTGAGATAAATGGGATGCAGTGACTGAGATAAATGGGATGCAGTGACTGATGTAAATGGGATGCAGTGACTGAGGGAAAGGAGATGCAGTGCCTGTGGAAACGGGATGTTGCGACTGGGGGTAATGGGTATGCAGTGACTGTGGGAAATGGGATGCAGTGACTGAGTGAAATGGGATGCAGTGGCTGAATGGAATGGGATGCAGGGACTGAGGGAAATGGGATGCTGTGACTCAGTGGAATGGGATGCAGTGACTGAGGGAAAGGTGATTCAGTGACTGTGGGAAATGGCAAGCTGTGACTGAGGAAAGGAGATGCAGTGACTGTGGGAAATGGGACACAATGACGGAGGAAAATGGGATGCAGTCACTGAGTGAAATGGGATGCCGTGGCTGAGTGAAATGGGATGCCGTGGCTGAGTGAAATGGGAAGCAGTGAATGAGTGAAATGGGATGCAGTGACTGAGTGAAATCAGACGCATTGACTGAGTGAAATGGGACGCAGTGACCGAGTGAAACGGGACGCAGTGACTGAGGGAAATGGGATGCAGTGACTGAGTGAAATGGCAGGCAGTGACTGAGTGAAATGGCAGGCAGTGACTGAGTGAAATGGCAGGCAGTGACTGAGTGAAATGGGAGGCAGTGACTGAGTGAAATGGGAGGCAGTGGCTGAGTGAAATGGGATGCAGTGACTGAGTGAAATGGGAGGCAGTGACTGAGTGAAATGGGATGCAGTGACTGAGTGAAATGGGATGCAGTGACTGAGTAAAATGTGATGCAGTGAACGGAGTGAAATGGGATGCAGTGGCTGAGTGAAATGGGATGCAGTGGCTGAGTGAAATGGGATGCAGTGACTGAGGGAATTGGGATGCAGTGGCTGAAGGAAAGGAGACGCAGTGACTTTTGGAAATGGGTTGCAGTGATTGAGTGAAATGCAATGCAGTGGCTGAGTGAAATGCGATGCAGTGGCTGAGTGAAATGGGATGCTGTGCCTCAGTGGAATGGGATGCACTGACTGAGGGAAAGGTGATTCAGTGACTGTGGGAAATGGCAAGCTGTGACTGAGGAAAGGAGATGCAGTGACTGTGGGAAATGGGATGCAATGACGGAGGGAAATGGGATGCAGTGGCTGACTGAAATGGGATGCCGTGTCTGTGGGAAACGGGATGCGGTGACTGTGGGGAATGTGATGCAGTGACTGAGGGAAATGGGATTCAGTGACTGCGTGAAATGGGATGCAGTGACAGCGTGAAATGAGATGCAGTGACAGATAAATGGGATGCAGTGACTGATGTAAATGGGAATCAGTGACTGAGGGATAGGAGATGCAGTGCCTGTGGAAACGGGATGTTGCAACTGAGGGTAATGGGTATGCAGTGACTGTGGGAAATGGAATGCAGTGACTGAGTGAAATGGGATGCAGTGGCTGAATGGAATGGGATGCAGGGACTGAGGGAAATGGGATGCTGTGACTCAGTGGAATGGGATACAGTGACTGAGGGAAAGGTGATTCAGTGACTGTGGGAAAGGTGATTCAGTGACTGTGGGAAAGGTGATTCAGTGACTGTGGGAAATGACAAGCTGTGACTGAGGAAAGGAGATGCAGTGACTGTGGGAAATGGGACGCAATAACGGAGGGAAATGGGACGCAGAGACTGAGTGAAATGGGATGCAGTGGCTCAGTGAAATGGGATGCCGTGGCTGAGTGAAATGGAATGCAGTGGCTGAGTGAAATGGGATGCCGTGGCTGAGTGAAATGGGATGCAGTGACTGAGTGAAATGGGATGCAGTGACTGACTGAAATGGGAGGGAGTGACTGAGTGAAATGGGAGGCAGTGACTGAGTGAATTGGGAGGCAGTGACTGAGTGAATTGGGAGGCAGTGACTGAGTGAAGTGGGAGGCAGTGACTGAGTGAAGTGGGATGCAGTGACTGAGTGAAATGGCAGGCAGTGACTGAGTGAAATGGGAGGCAGTGACTGAGTGAAATGGGAGGCAGTGGCTGAGTGAAATGGGAAGCAGTGACTGAGTGAAATGGGATGCAGTGATGGATGGTAATGGGATGCAGTGACTGAGTGAAATGGGATGCAGTTACTGAATGAAATGGGATGTAGTGACTGAATGAAATGGGGTGCAGTGACTGAGGGAAATGGAATGCGGGGACTGTGTGGAATAGGGTGCGGTGACTAACGGAAACGGATGCACTGTCTCAGCTGAATAGTGTTCACTGTCTTCGTTAAATGGGATGCAGTGACTGAGGGAAAGGACATGCAGTGAATGTGGGAAATTGGATGCAGTGACTGAGGGAAATGGGAGGGAGTGACTGACTGAAATGGGAGGGAGTGACTGAGTGAATTGGGAGGCAGTGACTGAGTGAATTGGGAGGCAGTGACTGAGTGAAGTGGGAGGCAGTGACTGAGTGAAGTGGGAGGCAGTGACTGAGTGAAGTGGGATGCAGTGACTGAGTGAAATGGGTGGCAGTCACTGAGTGAAATGGGATGCTGTGACAGAGGGTCATGTCATGCAGTGACTGAGTGAAATGCGATGCAGTTAATGGCAAAAGGAGATGCAGTGACTGAGTGAAGTGGGTGGCAGTGACTGAGTGAAATGGGAAGCAGTAACCCGGTGAAATGGGATGCAGTGACTGAGTGAAGTGGGAGGCAGTGATTGCGTGAAGTGGGAGGCAGTGACTGAGTGGAATGGGATGCACTCACTGAGTGAAATGGGATGCTGTGACTGATGGAAATGGGATACTGTGACTGAGGGTAATGGGATGCAGTGACTGAGTGAAATGGGATGCAGTGACTGAGTGAAATGGGATGCAGTGACTGAGTGAAATGGGATGCAGTGACTGTGGGAAATGGGTTGCAGTGTCTGTGTGAAATGTGATGCAGTGACTGAGGGTAATGGGATGCAGTGGCTGATGGAAATGGGTTGCAGTGACTTAGTGAAATGGGAGGCAGTGACTGAGTGAAATGGGATGCAGTGACTGATGGAAATGGAATGCAGTGACTGATGGAAATGGAATGCAGTGACTGATGGAAATCTGATGCAGTGACAGGGAAAGGAGATGCAGTGGCTGTGAATGTGGGATGCTGTGACTGAGGGAAATGGATGCACTGTCTCAGTTGAATAGGATTCACTGTATCCGTGAAATGGGATGCAGTGCCTGAGTGAAATGGGCTGCAGTGCCTGAGTGAAATGGGCTGCAGTGCCTGAGTGAAATGGGCTGCAGTGCCTGAGTGAAATGGGATGCAGTGACTGATGGAAATGGGATGCACTGACTGAGGGAAAGCAGATGCAGTGCCTGTGGAAACGGGATGCTGTGACTGAGTGTAATGGGTTGCAGTGACTGAGTGAAATGGAATGCCGAACTGAGGGAAATGGGATGCAGTGACTGAGTGAAATGGGATGCCATGGACTGAGTGAAATCGGATGCAGTCAATGTGGGAAATGGGATGCAGTGACTGAGGGAAATCGATTGCAGTGACTGATAAAATGGGATTCAATACCTGACGGAAATTGAATGCAGCATCAGTGAGAAACGGGATGCAGTGACTGAGTGAAATGGGATGCAGTGACTGAGGGAAATGGGATGCAGTGACTGTGGGAAATGGGATGTAGGGACTGACGGAAATGGGACGCTCTGACTGTGTGTAATGGGAGGCACTGACTGAGTGTAATGTGATGCAGTGAATAAGTGAAACTGAATGCAGTAACTGTGTGAATTGGGATGCAGTGACTGAGTGAAATGAGATGCATGACTGAGTGAAATGGAAAGCATTGGCTGAGGGAAATGGGATGCAGTTGCTGAGTAAAATGGGATGCAGTGGCTGAGTGAAATGTGATGCAGTGGACGGAGTGAAATGGGAGGCAGTGACTGATTGAAATGAGTTGCAGTGACTTAGTGAAATGGGAGGCAGTGACTGAGTGAAATGGGAGGCAGTGACTGAGTGAAATGGGAGGCAGTGGCTGAAGGAAAGGAGACGCAGTGACTTTTGGAAACGGGTTGCAGTGATTGAGTGAAATAGGATGCAGTGATTGAGTGAAATGCGATGTAGTGGCTGAGTGAAATGCGATGCAGTGGCTGAGTGAAATGTGATGCAGTGGACGGAGTGAAATGGGAGGCAGTGACTGATTGAAATGAGTTGCAGTGACTTAGTGAAATGGGAGGCAGTGACTGAGTGAAATGGGAGGCAGTGACTGAGTGAAATGGGAGGCAGTGGCTGAAGGAAAGGAGACGCAGTGACTTTTGGAAACGGGTTGCAGTGATTGAGTGAAATAGGATGCAGTGATTGAGTGAAATGCGATGTAGTGGCTGAGTGAAATGCGATGCAGTGGCTGAGTGAAATGGGATGCAGTGACTGAGTGAAATGCGATGCTGTGCCTCAGTGGAATGGGATGCACTGACTGAGGGAAAGGTGATTCAGTGACTGTGGGAAATGGCAAGCTGTGACTGAGGAAAGGAGATGCAGTGACTGTGGGAAATGGGATGCAATGAGGGAGGGAAATGGGACGCAGTGGCTGAGTGAAATGGGATGCCGTGCCTGTGGGAAACGGGATGCGGTGACTGTGGGGAATGTGATGCAGTGACTGAGGGAAATGGGATTCAGTGACTGCGTGAAATGGGATGCAGTGACAGCGTGAAATGGGATGCAGTGACTGAGATAAATGGGATGCAGTGACTGAGATAAATGGGATGCAGTGACTGATGTAAATGGGATGCAGTGACTGAGGGAAAGGAGATGCAGTGCCTGTGGAAACGGGATGTTGCGACTGGGGGTAATGGGTATGCAGTGACTGTGGGAAATGGGATTCAGTGACTGCGTGAAATGGGATGCAGTGACAGCGTGAAATGGGATGCAGTGACTGAGATAAATGGGATGCAGTGACTGAGATAAATGGGTATGCAGTGACTGTGGGAAATGGGATGCAGTGACTGAGTGAAATGGGATGCAGTGGCTGAATGGAATGGGATGCAGGGACTGAGGGAAATGGGATGCTGTGACTCAGTGGAATGGGATGCAGTGACTGAGGGAAAGGTGATTCAGTGACTGTGGGAAATGGCAAGCTGTGACTGAGGAAAGGAGATGCAGTGACTGTGGGAAATGGGACACAATGACGGAGGAAAATGGGATGCAGTCACTGAGTGAAATGGGATGCCGTGGCTGAGTGAAATGGGATGCCGTGGCTGAGTGAAATGGGAAGCAGTGAATGAGTGAAATGGGATGCAGTGACTGAGTGAAATCAGACGCATTGACTGAGTGAAATGGGACGCAGTGACCGAGTGAAACGGGACGCAGTGACTGAGGGAAATGGGATGCAGTGACTGAGTGAAATGGCAGGCAGTGACTGAGTGAAATGGCAGGCAGTGACTGAGTGAAATGGCAGGCAGTGACTGAGTGAAATGGGAGGCAGTGACTGAGTGAAATGGGAGGCAGTGGCTGAGTGAAATGGGATGCAGTGACTGAGTGAAATGGGAGGCAGTGACTGAGTGAAATGGGATGCAGTGACTGAGTGAAATGGGATGCAGTGACTGAGTAAAATGTGATGCAGTGAACGGAGTGAAATGGGATGCAGTGGCTGAGTGAAATGGGATGCAGTGGCTGAGTGAAATGGGATGCAGTGACTGAGGGAATTGGGATGCAGTGGCTGAAGGAAAGGAGACGCAGTGACTTTTGGAAATGGGTTGCAGTGATTGAGTGAAATGCAATGCAGTGGCTGAGTGAAATGCGATGCAGTGGCTGAGTGAAATGGGATGCTGTGCCTCAGTGGAATGGGATGCACTGACTGAGGGAAAGGTGATTCAGTGACTGTGGGAAATGGCAAGCTGTGACTGAGGAAAGGAGATGCAGTGACTGTGGGAAATGGGATGCAATGACGGAGGGAAATGGGATGCAGTGGCTGACTGAAATGGGATGCCGTGTCTGTGGGAAACGGGATGCGGTGACTGTGGGGAATGTGATGCAGTGACTGAGGGAAATGGGATTCAGTGACTGCGTGAAATGGGATGCAGTGACAGCGTGAAATGAGATGCAGTGACAGATAAATGGGATGCAGTGACTGATGTAAATGGGAATCAGTGACTGAGGGATAGGAGATGCAGTGCCTGTGGAAACGGGATGTTGCAACTGAGGGTAATGGGTATGCAGTGACTGTGGGAAATGGAATGCAGTGACTGAGTGAAATGGGATGCAGTGGCTGAATGGAATGGGATGCAGGGACTGAGGGAAATGGGATGCAGTGACTCAGTGGAATGGGATACAGTGACTGAGGGAAAGGTGATTCAGTGACTGTGGGAAAGGTGATTCAGTGACTGTGGGAAAGGTGATTCAGTGACTGTGGGAAATGGCAAGCTGTGACTGAGGAAAGGAGATGCAGTGACTGTGGGAAATGGGACGCAATAACGGAGGGAAATGGGACGCAGAGACTGAGTGAAATGGGATGCAGTGGCTCAGTGAAATGGGATGCCGTGGCTGAGTGAAATGGAATGCAGTGGCTGAGTGAAATGGGATGCCGTGGCTGAGTGAAATGGGATGCAGTGACTGAGTGAAATGGGATGCAGTGACTGACTGAAATGGGAGGGAGTGACTGAGTGAAATGGGAGGCAGTGACTGAGTGAATTGGGAGGCAGTGACTGAGTGAATTGGGAGGCAGTGACTGAGTGAAGTGGGAGGCAGTGACTGAGTGAAGTGGGATGCAGTGACTGAGTGAAATGGCAGGCAGTGACTGAGTGAAATGGGAGGCAGTGACTGAGTGAAATGGGAGGCAGTGGCTGAGTGAAATGGGAAGCAGTGACTGAGTGAAATGGGATGCAGTGATGGATGGTAATGGGATGCAGTGACTGAGTGAAATGGGATGCAGTTACTGAATGAAATGGGATGTAGTGACTGAATGAAATGGGGTGCAGTGACTGAGGGAAATGGAATGCGGGGACTGTGTGGAATAGGGTGCGGTGACTAACGGAAACGGATGCACTGTCTCAGCTGAATAGTGTTCACTGTCTTCGTTAAATGGGATGCAGTGACTGAGGGAAAGGACATGCAGTGAATGTGGGAAATTGGATGCAGTGACTGAGGGAAATGGGAGGGAGTGACTGACTGAAATGGGAGGGAGTGACTGAGTGAATTGGGAGGCAGTGACTGAGTGAATTGGGAGGCAGTGACTGAGTGAAGTGGGAGGCAGTGACTGAGTGAAGTGGGAGGCAGTGACTGAGTGAAGTGGGATGCAGTGACTGAGTGAAATGGGTGGCAGTCACTGAGTGAAATGGGATGCTGTGACAGAGGGTCATGTCATGCAGTGACTGAGTGAAATGGGATGCAGTGACTGATGGAAATGGAATGCAGTGACTGATGGAATGGAATTCAGTGACTGATGGAAATGGAATTCAGTGACTGATGGAAATGGAATTCTGTGACTGATGGAAATCTGATGCAGTGACAGGGAAAGGAGATGCAGTGGCTGTGAATGTGGGATGCTGTGACTGAGGGAAATGGATGCACTGTCTCAGTTGAATAGGATTCACTGTATCCGTGAAATGGGATGCAGTGCCTGAGTGAAATTGGATGCAGTGCCTGAGTGAAATGGGCTGCAGTGCCTGAGTGAAATGGGCTGCAGTGCCTGAGTGAAATGGGATGCAGTGACTGATGGAAATGGGATGCACTGACTGAGGGAAAGCAGATGCAGTGCCTGTGGAAACGGGATGCTGTGACTGAGTGTAATGGGTTGCAGTGACTGAGGGAAATGGGATGCAGTGACTGAGTGAAATGGGATGCCATGGACTGAGTGAAATCGGATGCAGTCAATGTGGGAAATGGGATGCAGTGACTGAGGGAAATCGATTGCAGTGACTGATAAAATGGGATTCAATACCTGACGGAAATTGAATGCAGCATCAGTGAGAAACGGGATGCAGTGACTGAGTGAAATGGGATGCAGTGACTGAGGGAAATGGGATGCAGTGACTGTGGGAAATGGGATGTAGGGACTGACGGAAATGGGACGCTCTGACTGTGTGTAATGGGAGGCACTGACTGAGTGTAATGTGATGCAGTGAATAAGTGAAACTGAATGCAGTAACTGTGTGAATTGGGATGCAGTGACTGAGTGAAATGAGATGCATGACTGAGTGAAATGGAAAGCATTGGCTGAGGGAAATGGGATGCAGTTGCTGAGTAAAATGGGATGCAGTGGCTGAGTGAAATGTGATGCAGTGGACGGAGTGAAATGGGAGGCAGTGACTGATTGAAATGAGTTGCAGTGACTTAGTGAAATGGGAGGCAGTGACTGAGTGAAATGGGAGGCAGTGACTGAGTGAAATGGGAGGCAGTGGCTGAAGGAAAGGAGACGCAGTGACTTTTGGAAACGGGTTGCAGTGATTGAGTGAAATAGGATGCAGTGATTGAGTGAAATGCGATGTAGTGGCTGAGTGAAATGCGATGCAGTGGCTGAGTGAAATGGGATGCAGTGACTGAGTGAAATGCGATGCTGTGCCTCAGTGGAATGGGATGCACTGACTGAGGGAAAGGTGATTCAGTGACTGTGGGAAATGGCAAGCTGTGACTGAGGAAAGGAGATGCAGTGACTGTGGGAAATGGGATGCAATGAGGGAGGGAAATGGGACGCAGTGGCTGAGTGAAATGGGATGCCGTGCCTGTGGGAAACGGGATGCGGTGACTGTGGGGAATGTGATGCAGTGACTGAGGGAAATGGGATTCAGTGACTGCGTGAAATGGGATGCAGTGACAGCGTGAAATGGGATGCAGTGACTGAGATAAATGGGATGCAGTGACTGAGATAAATGGGATGCAGTGACTGATGTAAATGGGATGCAGTGACAGAGGGAAAGGAGATGCAGTGCCTGTGGAAACGGGATGTTGCGACTGGGGGTAATGGGTATGCAGTGACTGTGGGAAATGGGATGCAGTGACTGAGTGAAATGGGATGCAGAAGCTGAATGGAATGGGATGCAGGGACTGAGGGAAATGGGATGCTGTGACTCAGTGGAATGGGATGCAGTGACTGAGGGAAAGGTGATTCAGTGACTGTGGGAAATGGCAAGCTGTGACTGAGGAAAGGAGATGCAGTGACTGTGGGAAATGGGACACAATGACGGAGGAAAATGGGATGCAGTCACTGAGTGAAATGGGATGCCGTGGCTGAGTGAAATGGGATGCCGTGGCTGAGTGAAATGGGAAGCAGTGAATGAGTGAAATGGGATGCAGTGACTGAGTGAAATCAGACGCATTGACTGAGTGAAATGGGACGCAGTGACCGAGTGAAACGGGACGCAGTGACTGAGGGAAATGGGATGCAGTGACTGAGTGAAATGGCAGGCAGTGACTGAGTGAAATGGCAGGCAGTGACTGAGTGAAATGGCAGGCAGTGACTGAGTGAAATGGGAGGCAGTGACTGAGTGAAATGAGAGGCAGTGGCTGAGTGAAATGGGATGCAGTGACTGAGTGAAATGGGAGGCAGTGACTGAGTGAAATGGGATGCAGTGACTGAGTGAAATGGGATGCAGTGACTGAGTAAAATGTGATGCAGTGAACGGAGTGAAATCGGATGCAGTGGCTGAGTGAAATGGGATGCAGTGGCTGAGTGAAATGGGATGCAGTGACTGAGGGAATTGGGATGCAGTGGCTGAAGGAAAGGAGACGCAGTGACTTTTGGAAATGGGTTGCAGTGATTGAGTGAAATGCAATGCAGTGGCTGAGTGAAATGCGATGCAGTGGCTGAGTGAAATGGGATGCTGTGCCTCAGTGGAATGGGATGCACTGACTGAGGGAAAGGTGATTCAGTGACTGTGGGAAATGGCAAGCTGTGACTGAGGAAAGGAGATGCAGTGACTGTGGGAAATGGGATGCAATGACGGAGGGAAATGGGATGCAGTGGCTGACTGAAATGGGATGCCGTGTCTGTGGGAAACGGGATGCGGTGACTGTGGGGAATGTGATGCAGTGACTGAGGGAAATGGGATTCAGTGACTGCGTGAAATGGGATGCAGTGACAGCGTGAAATGAGATGCAGTGACAGATAAATGGGATGCAGTGACTGATGTAAATGGGAATCAGTGACTGAGGGATAGGAGATGCAGTGCCTGTGGAAACGGGATGTTGCAACTGAGGGTAATGGGTATGCAGTGACTGTGGGAAATGGAATGCAGTGACTGAGTGAAATGGGATGCAGTGGCTGAATGGAATGGGATGCAGGGACTGAGGGAAATGGGATGCTGTGACTCAGTGGAATGGGATGCAGTGACTGAGGGAAAGGTGATTCAGTGACTGTGGGAAATGGCAAGGTGCGACTGAGGAAAGGAGATGCAGTGACTGTGGGAAATGGGACACAATGACGGAGGAAAATGGGACGCAGTGACTGAGTGAAATGGGATGCAGTGGCTGAGTGAAATGGGATGCCGTGGCTGGTGAAATGGGAAGCAGTGACTGAGGGAAATGGGATGCAGTGACTGAGTGAAATCAGACGCATTCACTGAGTGAAATGGGACGCAGTGACCGAGTGAAACGGGACGCAGTGACCGAGTGAAACGGGACGCAGTGACCGAGTGAAACGGGGTGCAGTGACCGAGGGAAATGGGATGCAGTGACTGAGTGAAATGGCAGGCAGTGACTGAGTGAAATGGGCTGCAGTGCCTGAGTGAAATGGGATGCAGTGACTGATGGAAATGGGATGCACTGACTGAGGGAAAGCAGATGCAGTGCCTGTGGAAACGGGATGCTGTGACTGAGTGTAATGGGTTGCAGTGACTGAGTGAAATGGAATGCCGAACTGAGGGAAATGGGATGCAGTGACTGAGTGAAATGGGATGCCATGGACTGAGTGAAATCGGATGCAGTCAATGTGGGAAATGGGATGCAGTGACTGAGGGAAATCGATTGCAGTGACTGATAAAATGGGATTCAATACCTGACGGAAATTGAATGCAGCATCAGTGAGAAACGGGATGCAGTGACTGAGTGAAATGGGATGCAGTGACTGAGGGAAATGGGATGCAGTGACTGTGGGAAATGGGATGTAGGGACTGACGGAAATGGGACGCTCTGACTGTGTGTAATGGGAGGCACTGACTGAGTGTAATGTGATGCAGTGAATAAGTGAAACTGAATGCAGTAACTGTGTGAATTGGGATGCAGTGACTGAGTGAAATGAGATGCATGACTGAGTGAAATGGAAAGCATTGGCTGAGGGAAATGGGATGCAGTTGCTGAGTAAAATGGGATGCAGTGGCTGAGTGAAATGTGATGCAGTGGACGGAGTGAAATGGGAGGCAGTGACTGATTGAAATGAGTTGCAGTGACTTAGTGAAATGGGAGGCAGTGACTGAGTGAAATGGGAGGCAGTGACTGAGTGAAATGGGAGGCAGTGGCTGAAGGAAAGGAGACGCAGTGACTTTTGGAAACGGGTTGCAGTGATTGAGTGAAATAGGATGCAGTGATTGAGTGAAATGCGATGTAGTGGCTGAGTGAAATGCGATGCAGTGGCTGAGTGAAATGGGATGCAGTGACTGAGTGAAATGCGATGCTGTGCCTCAGTGGAATGGGATGCACTGACTGAGGGAAAGGTGATTCAGTGACTGTGGGAAATGGCAAGCTGTGACTGAGGAAAGGAGATGCAGTGACTGTGGGAAATGGGATGCAATGAGGGAGGGAAATGGGACGCAGTGGCTGAGTGAAATGGGATGCCGTGCCTGTGGGAAACGGGATGCGGTGACTGTGGGGAATGTGATGCAGTGACTGAGGGAAATGGGATTCAGTGACTGCGTGAAATGGGATGCAGTGACAGCGTGAAATGGGATGCAGTGACTGAGATAAATGGGATGCAGTGACTGAGATAAATGGGATGCAGTGACTGATGTAAATGGGATGCAGTGACTGAGGGAAAGGAGATGCAGTGCCTGTGGAAACGGGATGTTGCGACTGGGGGTAATGGGTATGCAGTGACTGTGGGAAATGGGATGCAGTGACTGAGTGAAATGGGATGCAGTGGCTGAATGGAATGGGATGCAGGGACTGAGGGAAATGGGATGCTGTGACTCAGTGGAATGGGATGCAGTGACTGAGGGAAAGGTGATTCAGTGACTGTGGGAAATGGCAAGCTGTGACTGAGGAAAGGAGATGCAGTGACTGTGGGAAATGGGACACAATGACGGAGGAAAATGGGATGCAGTCACTGAGTGAAATGGGATGCCGTGGCTGAGTGAAATGGGATACAGTGACTGAGGGAAAGGTGATTCAGTGACTGTGGGAAAGGTGATTCAGTGACTGTGGGAAAGGTGATTCAGTGACTGTGGGAAATGGCAAGCTGTGACTGAGGAAAGGAGATGCAGTGACTGTGGGAAATGGGACGCAATAACGGAGGGAAATGGGACGCAGAGACTGAGTGAAATGGGATGCAGTGGCTCAGTGAAATGGGATGCCGTGGCTGAGTGAAATGGAATGCAGTGGCTGAGTGAAATGGGATGCCGTGGCTGAGTGAAATGGGATGCAGTGACTGAGTGAAATGGGATGCAGTGACTGACTGAAATGGGAGGGAGTGACTGAGTGAAATGGGAGGCAGTGACTGAGTGAATTGGGAGGCAGTGACTGAGTGAATTGGGAGGCAGTGACTGAGTGAAGTGGGAGGCAGTGACTGAGTGAAGTGGGATGCAGTGACTGAGTGAAATGGCAGGCAGTGACTGAGTGAAATGGGAGGCAGTGACTGAGTGAAATGGGAGGCAGTGGCTGAGTGAAATGGGAAGCAGTGACTGAGTGAAATGGGATGCAGTGATGGATGGTAATGGGATGCAGTGACTGAGTGAAATGGGATGCAGTTACTGAATGAAATGGGATGTAGTGACTGAATGAAATGGGGTGCAGTGACTGAGGGAAATGGAATGCGGGGACTGTGTGGAATAGGGTGCGGTGACTAACGGAAACGGATGCACTGTCTCAGCTGAATAGTGTTCACTGTCTTCGTTAAATGGGATGCAGTGACTGAGGGAAAGGACATGCAGTGAATGTGGGAAATTGGATGCAGTGACTGAGGGAAATGGGAGGGAGTGACTGACTGAAATGGGAGGGAGTGACTGAGTGAATTGGGAGGCAGTGACTGAGTGAATTGGGAGGCAGTGACTGAGTGAAGTGGGAGGCAGTGACTGAGTGAAGTGGGAGGCAGTGACTGAGTGAAGTGGGATGCAGTGACTGAGTGAAATGGGTGGCAGTCACTGAGTGAAATGGGATGCTGTGACAGAGGGTCATGTCATGCAGTGACTGAGTGAAATGGGATGCAGTGACTGATGGAAATGGAATGCAGTGACTGATGGAATGGAATTCAGTGACTGATGGAAATGGAATTCAGTGACTGATGGAAATGGAATTCAGTGACTGATGGAAATCTGATGCAGTGACAGGGAAAGGAGATGCAGTGGCTGTGAATGTGGGATGCTGTGACTGAGGGAAATGGATGCACTGTCTCAGTTGAATAGGATTCACTGTATCCGTGAAATGGGATGCAGTGCCTGAGTGAAATTGGATGCAGTGCCTGAGTGAAATGGGCTGCAGTGCCTGAGTGAAATGGGCTGCAGTGCCTGAGTGAAATGGGATGCAGTGACTGATGGAAATGGGATGCACTGACTGAGGGAAAGCAGATGCAGTGCCTGTGGAAACGGGATGCTGTGACTGAGTGTAATGGGTTGCAGTGACTGAGGGAAATGGGATGCAGTGACTGAGTGAAATGGGATGCCATGGACTGAGTGAAATCGGATGCAGTCAATGTGGGAAATGGGATGCAGTGACTGAGGGAAATCGATTGCAGTGACTGATAAAATGGGATTCAATACCTGACGGAAATTGAATGCAGCATCAGTGAGAAACGGGATGCAGTGACTGAGTGAAATGGGATGCAGTGACTGAGGGAAATGGGATGCAGTGACTGTGGGAAATGGGATGTAGGGACTGACGGAAATGGGACGCTCTGACTGTGTGTAATGGGAGGCACTGACTGAGTGTAATGTGATGCAGTGAATAAGTGAAACTGAATGCAGTAACTGTGTGAATTGGGATGCAGTGACTGAGTGAAATGAGATGCATGACTGAGTGAAATGGAAAGCATTGGCTGAGGGAAATGGGATGCAGTTGCTGAGTAAAATGGGATGCAGTGGCTGAGTGAAATGTGATGCAGTGGACGGAGTGAAATGGGAGGCAGTGACTGATTGAAATGAGTTGCAGTGACTTAGTGAAATGGGAGGCAGTGACTGAGTGAAATGGGAGGCAGTGACTGAGTGAAATGGGAGGCAGTGGCTGAAGGAAAGGAGACGCAGTGACTTTTGGAAACGGGTTGCAGTGATTGAGTGAAATAGGATGCAGTGATTGAGTGAAATGCGATGTAGTGGCTGAGTGAAATGCGATGCAGTGGCTGAGTGAAATGGGATGCAGTGACTGAGTGAAATGCGATGCTGTGCCTCAGTGGAATGGGATGCACTGACTGAGGGAAAGGTGATTCAGTGACTGTGGGAAATGGCAAGCTGTGACTGAGGAAAGGAGATGCAGTGACTGTGGGAAATGGGATGCAATGAGGGAGGGAAATGGGACGCAGTGGCTGAGTGAAATGGGATGCCGTGCCTGTGGGAAACGGGATGCGGTGACTGTGGGGAATGTGATGCAGTGACTGAGGGAAATGGGATTCAGTGACTGCGTGAAATGGGATGCAGTGACAGCGTGAAATGGGATGCAGTGACTGAGATAAATGGGATGCAGTGACTGAGATAAATGGGATGCAGTGACTGATGTAAATGGGATGCAGTGACAGAGGGAAAGGAGATGCAGTGCCTGTGGAAACGGGATGTTGCGACTGGGGGTAATGGGTATGCAGTGACTGTGGGAAATGGGATGCAGTGACTGAGTGAAATGGGATGCAGAAGCTGAATGGAATGGGATGCAGGGACTGAGGGAAATGGGATGCTGTGACTCAGTGGAATGGGATGCAGTGACTGAGGGAAAGGTGATTCAGTGACTGTGGGAAATGGCAAGCTGTGACTGAGGAAAGGAGATGCAGTGACTGTGGGAAATGGGACACAATGACGGAGGAAAATGGGATGCAGTCACTGAGTGAAATGGGATGCCGTGGCTGAGTGAAATGGGATGCCGTGGCTGAGTGAAATGGGAAGCAGTGAATGAGTGAAATGGGATGCAGTGACTGAGTGAAATCAGACGCATTGACTGAGTGAAATGGGACGCAGTGACCGAGTGAAACGGGACGCAGTGACTGAGGGAAATGGGATGCAGTGACTGAGTGAAATGGCAGGCAGTGACTGAGTGAAATGGCAGGCAGTGACTGAGTGAAATGGCAGGCAGTGACTGAGTGAAATGGGAGGCAGTGACTGAGTGAAATGAGAGGCAGTGGCTGAGTGAAATGGGATGCAGTGACTGAGTGAAATGGGAGGCAGTGACTGAGTGAAATGGGATGCAGTGACTGAGTGAAATGGGATGCAGTGACAGAGTAAAATGTGATGCAGTGAACGGAGTGAAATCGGATGCAGTGGCTGAGTGAAATGGGATGCAGTGGCTGAGTGAAATGGGATGCAGTGACTGAGGGAATTGGGATGCAGTGGCTGAAGGAAAGGAGACGCAGTGACTTTTGGAAATGGGTTGCAGTGATTGAGTGAAATGCAATGCAGTGGCTGAGTGAAATGCGATGCAGTGGCTGAGTGAAATGGGATGCTGTGCCTCAGTGGAATGGGATGCACTGACTGAGGGAAAGGTGATTCAGTGACTGTGGGAAATGGCAAGCTGTGACTGAGGAAAGGAGATGCAGTGACTGTGGGAAATGGGATGCAATGACGGAGGGAAATGGGATGCAGTGGCTGACTGAAATGGGATGCCGTGTCTGTGGGAAACGGGATGCGGTGACTGTGGGGAATGTGATGCAGTGACTGAGGGAAATGGGATTCAGTGACTGCGTGAAATGGGATGCAGTGACAGCGTGAAATGAGATGCAGTGACAGATAAATGGGATGCAGTGACTGATGTAAATGGGAATCAGTGACTGAGGGATAGGAGATGCAGTGCCTGTGGAAACGGGATGTTGCAACTGAGGGTAATGGGTATGCAGTGACTGTGGGAAATGGAATGCAGTGACTGAGTGAAATGGGATGCAGTGGCTGAATGGAATGGGATGCAGGGACTGAGGGAAATGGGATGCTGTGACTCAGTGGAATGGGATGCAGTGACTGAGGGAAAGGTGATTCAGTGACTGTGGGAAATGGCAAGGTGCGACTGAGGAAAGGAGATGCAGTGACTGTGGGAAATGGGACACAATGACGGAGGAAAATGGGACGCAGTGACTGAGTGAAATGGGATGCAGTGGCTGAGTGAAATGGGATGCCGTGGCTGGTGAAATGGGAAGCAGTGACTGAGGGAAATGGGATGCAGTGACTGAGTGAAATCAGACGCATTCACTGAGTGAAATGGGACGCAGTGACCGAGTGAAACGGGACGCAGTGACCGAGTGAAACGGGACGCAGTGACCGAGTGAAACGGGGTGCAGTGACCGAGGGAAATGGGATGCAGTGACTGAGTGAAATGGCAGGCAGTGACTGAGTGAAATGGGCTGCAGTGCCTGAGTGAAATGGGATGCAGTGACTGATGGAAATGGGATGCACTGACTGAGGGAAAGCAGATGCAGTGCCTGTGGAAACGGGATGCTGTGACTGAGTGTAATGGGTTGCAGTGACTGAGTGAAATGGAATGCCGAACTGAGGGAAATGGGATGCAGTGACTGAGTGAAATGGGATGCCATGGACTGAGTGAAATCGGATGCAGTCAATGTGGGAAATGGGATGCAGTGACTGAGGGAAATCGATTGCAGTGACTGATAAAATGGGATTCAATACCTGACGGAAATTGAATGCAGCATCAGTGAGAAACGGGATGCAGTGACTGAGTGAAATGGGATGCAGTGACTGAGGGAAATGGGATGCAGTGACTGTGGGAAATGGGATGTAGGGACTGACGGAAATGGGACGCTCTGACTGTGTGTAATGGGAGGCACTGACTGAGTGTAATGTGATGCAGTGAATAAGTGAAACTGAATGCAGTAACTGTGTGAATTGGGATGCAGTGACTGAGTGAAATGAGATGCATGACTGAGTGAAATGGAAAGCATTGGCTGAGGGAAATGGGATGCAGTTGCTGAGTAAAATGGGATGCAGTGGCTGAGTGAAATGTGATGCAGTGGACGGAGTGAAATGGGAGGCAGTGACTGATTGAAATGAGTTGCAGTGACTTAGTGAAATGGGAGGCAGTGACTGAGTGAAATGGGAGGCAGTGACTGAGTGAAATGGGAGGCAGTGGCTGAAGGAAAGGAGACGCAGTGACTTTTGGAAACGGGTTGCAGTGATTGAGTGAAATAGGATGCAGTGATTGAGTGAAATGCGATGTAGTGGCTGAGTGAAATGCGATGCAGTGGCTGAGTGAAATGGGATGCAGTGACTGAGTGAAATGCGATGCTGTGCCTCAGTGGAATGGGATGCACTGACTGAGGGAAAGGTGATTCAGTGACTGTGGGAAATGGCAAGCTGTGACTGAGGAAAGGAGATGCAGTGACTGTGGGAAATGGGATGCAATGAGGGAGGGAAATGGGACGCAGTGGCTGAGTGAAATGGGATGCCGTGCCTGTGGGAAACGGGATGCGGTGACTGTGGGGAATGTGATGCAGTGACTGAGGGAAATGGGATTCAGTGACTGCGTGAAATGGGATGCAGTGACAGCGTGAAATGGGATGCAGTGACTGAGATAAATGGGATGCAGTGACTGAGATAAATGGGATGCAGTGACTGATGTAAATGGGATGCAGTGACAGAGGGAAAGGAGATGCAGTGCCTGTGGAAACGGGATGTTGCGACTGGGGGTAATGGGTATGCAGTGACTGTGGGAAATGGGATGCAGTGACTGAGTGAAATGGGATGCAGAAGCTGAATGGAATGGGATGCAGGGACTGAGGGAAATGGGATGCTGTGACTCAGTGGAATGGGATGCAGTGACTGAGGGAAAGGTGATTCAGTGACTGTGGGAAATGGCAAGCTGTGACTGAGGAAAGGAGATGCAGTGACTGTGGGAAATGGGACACAATGACGGAGGAAAATGGGATGCAGTCACTGAGTGAAATGGGATGCCGTGGCTGAGTGAAATGGGATGCCGTGGCTGAGTGAAATGGGAAGCAGTGAATGAGTGAAATGGGATGCAGTGACTGAGTGAAATCAGACGCATTGACTGAGTGAAATGGGACGCAGTGACCGAGTGAAACGGGACGCAGTGACTGAGGGAAATGGGATGCAGTGACTGAGTGAAATGGCAGGCAGTGACTGAGTGAAATGGCAGGCAGTGACTGAGTGAAATGGCAGGCAGTGACTGAGTGAAATGGGAGGCAGTGACTGAGTGAAATGGGAGGCAGTGGCTGAGTGAAATGGGATGCAGTGACTGAGTGAAATGGGAGGCAGTGACTGAGTGAAATGGGATGCAGTGACTGAGTGAAATGGGATGCAGTGACTGAGTAAAATGTGATGCAGTGAACGGAGTGAAATGGGATGCAGTGGCTGAGTGAAATGGGATGCAGTGGCTGAGTGAAATGGGATGCAGTGACTGAGGGAATTGGGATGCAGTGGCTGAAGGAAAGGAGACGCAGTGACTTTTGGAAATGGGTTGCAGTGATTGAGTGAAATGCAATGCAGTGGCTGAGTGAAATGCGATGCAGTGGCTGAGTGAAATGGGATGCTGTGCCTCAGTGGAATGGGATGCACTGACTGAGGGAAAGGTGATTCAGTGACTGTGGGAAATGGCAAGCTGTGACTGAGGAAAGGAGATGCAGTGACTGTGGGAAATGGGATGCAATGACGGAGGGAAATGGGATGCAGTGGCTGACTGAAATGGGATGCCGTGTCTGTGGGAAACGGGATGCGGTGACTGTGGGGAATGTGATGCAGTGACTGAGGGAAATGGGATTCAGTGACTGCGTGAAATGGGATGCAGTGACAGCGTGAAATGAGATGCAGTGACAGATAAATGGGATGCAGTGACTGATGTAAATGGGAATCAGTGACTGAGGGATAGGAGATGCAGTGCCTGTGGAAACGGGATGTTGCAACTGAGGGTAATGGGTATGCAGTGACTGTGGGAAATGGAATGCAGTGACTGAGTGAAATGGGATGCAGTGGCTGAATGGAATGGGATGCAGGGACTGAGGGAAATGGGATGCTGTGACTCAGTGGAATGGGATGCAGTGACTGAGGGAAAGGTGATTCAGTGACTGTGGGAAATGGCAAGGTGCGACTGAGGAAAGGAGATGCAGTGACTGTGGGAAATGGGACACAATGACGGAGGAAAATGGGACGCAGTGACTGAGTGAAATGGGATGCAGTGGCTGAGTGAAATGGGATGCCGTGGCTGGTGAAATGGGAAGCAGTGACTGAGGGAAATGGGATGCAGTGACTGAGTGAAATCAGACGCATTCACTGAGTGAAATGGGACGCAGTGACCGAGTGAAACGGGACGCAGTGACCGAGTGAAACGGGACGCAGTGACCGAGTGAAACGGGGTGCAGTGACCGAGGGAAATGGGATGCAGTGACTGAGTGAAATGGCAGGCAGTGACTGAGTGAAATGGGAGGCAGTGACTGAGTGAAATGGGAGGCAGTGGCTGAGTGAAATGGGATGCAGTCACTGAGTGAAATGGGATGCAGTTATGGATGGTAATGGGACGCAGTGACTGAGTGATATCAGACGCATTGACTGAGTGAAGTGGGACGCAGTGACCGAGTGAAGTGGGACGCAGTGACCGAGTGAAACGGGACGCAGTGACCGAGTGAAACGGACTGAGGGAAATGGGATGCAGTGACTGGGTGAAGTGGGAGGCAGTGACTGTGTGAAGTGGGAGGCAGTGACCCGGTGAAATGGGATGCAGTGACTGAGTGAAGTGGGAGGCAGTGATTGCGTGAAGTGGGAGGCAGTGACTGAGTGAAATGGGATGCACTCACTGAGTGAAATGGGATGCTGTGACTGAGGGTAATGGGATGCAGTGACTGAGTGAAATGGGATGCAGTGACTGTGGGAAATGGGATGCAGTGACTGTGGGAAATGGGTTGCAGTGACTGAGCGTAATGGGACGCAGTGACTGAGTGTAATGGGACGCAGTGACTGAGTGTAATGATACGAATTGACTGAGTGAAATGGGACGCAGTCACTGAGTGAAATGGGATGCTGTGACTGAGGGAAATGTGATGCAGTGTCTGTGTGAAATGTGATGCAGTGACTGAGGGTAATGGGATGCAGTGGCTGATGGAAATGGGTTGCAGTGACTTAGTTAAATGGGAGACAGTGACTGAGTGAAATGGGAGGCAGTGACTGAGTGAAATGGGAGGCAGTGACTGAGTGAAATGGGAGGCAGTGACTGAGTGAAATGGGATGCAGTGACTGAGGGGAATGGGATGCAGTGGCTGATGGAAACGGGATGCAGTGACTGAGGGAAATGAGATGCAGTGACTGAGGGGAAGGAGATGCAGTGACTGTGGGAAATGGAATGCTGTGTCTGAGTGTAATGGGATGCACTGCCTCAGTTCAATGAGATTCACTGTCTCAGTTAAATGGGATGCAGTGACTGAGTGAAATGGGATGCTCTGACTGAGTGAAGTGGGATGCTGTGACTTCGGGACATGGGATGCTGTGACTGAGGGTAATGCGATGCAGTGACTGAGGGAATGGAGATGCAGTGACTGTGTGAAATGGGTTGCAATGACTGAGTGAAATGGGACGCAGTGACCGAGTGAAACGGGACGCAGTGACTGAGGGAAATGGGATGCAGTGACTGAGTGAAATGGCAGGCAGTGACTGAGTGAAATGGCAGGCAGTGACTGAGTGAAATGGGAGGCAGTGACTGAGTGAAATGGGAGGCAGTGACTGAGTGAAATGGAAGGCAGTGACTGAGTGAAATGGGAAGCAGTGGCTGAGTGAAATGGGATGCAGTGACTGAGTGAAATGGGAGGCAGTGACTGAGTGAAATGGGATGCAGTGACTGAGTGAAATGGGATGCAGTGACTGAGTAAAATGTGATGCAGTGAACGGAGTGAAATGGGATGCAGTGGCTGAGTGAAATGGAATGCAGTGGCTGAGTGAAATGGGATGCAGTGGCTGAGTGAAATGGGATGCAGTGACTGAGGGAATTGGGATGCAGTGGCTGAAGGAAAGGAGACGCAGTGACTTTTGGAAATGGGTTGCAGTGATTGAGTGAAATGCAATGCAGTGGCTGAGTGAAATGCGATGCAGTGGCTGAGTGAAATGGGATGCTGTGACTCAGTGGAATGGGATGCACTGACTGAGGGAAAGGTGATTCAGTGACTGTGGGAAATGGCAAGCTGTGACTGAGGAAAGGAGATGCAGTGACTGTGGGAAATGGGATGCAATGACGGAGGGAAATGGGATGCAGTGGCTGACTGAAATGGGATGCCGTGTCTGTGGGAAACGGGATGCGGTGACTGTGGGGAATGTGATGCAGTGACTGAGGGAAATGGGATTCAGTGACTGCGTGAAATGGGATGCAGTGACAGCGTGAAATGAGATGCAGTGACAGATAAATGGGATGCAGTGACTGATGTAAATGGGAATCAGTGACTGAGGGATAGGAGATGCAGTGCCTGTGGAAACGGGATGTTGCAACTGAGGGTAATGGGTATGCAGTGACTGTGGGAAATGGAATGCAGTGACTGAGTGAAATGGGATGCAGTGGCTGAATGGAATGGGATGCAGGGACTGAGGGAAATGGGATGCTGTGACTCAGTGGAATGGGATGCAGTGACTGAGGGAAAGGTGATTCAGTGACTGTGGGAAATGGCAAGGTGCGACTGAGGAAAGGAGATGCAGTGACTGTGGGAAATGGGACACAATGACGGAGGAAAATGGGACGCAGTGACTGAGTGAAATGGGATGCAGTGGCTGAGTGAAATGGGATGCCGTGGCTGGTGAAATGGGATGCAGTGACTGAGGGAAATGGGATGCAGTGACTGAGTGAAATCAGACGCATTCACTGAGTGAAATGGGACGCAGTGACCGAGTGAAACGGGACGCAGTGACCGAGTGAAACGGGACGCAGTGACCGAGTGAAACGGGGTGCAGTGACCGAGGGAAATGGGATGCAGTGACTGAGTGAAATGGCAGGCAGTGACTGAGTGAAATGGGAGGCAGTGACTGAGTGAAATGGGAGGCAGTGACTGAGTGAAATGGGATGCAGTCATTGAGTGAAATGGGATGCAGTTATGGATGGTAATGGGACGCAGTGACTGAGTGATATCAGACGCATTGACTGAGTGAAGTGGGACGCAGTGACCGAGTGAAGTGGGACGCAGTGACCGAGTGAAACGGGACGCAGTGACCGAGTGAAACGGACTGAGGGAAATGGGATGCAGTGACTGGGTGAAGTGGGAGGCAGTGACTGTGTGAAGTGGGAGGCAGTGACCCGGTGAAATGGGATGCAGTGACTGAGTGAAGTGGGAGGCAGTGATTGCGTGAAGTGGGAGGCAGTGACTGAGTGAAATGGGATGCACTCACTGAGTGAAATGGGATGCTGTGACTGAGGGTAATGGGATGCAGTGACTGAGTGAAATGGGATGCAGTGACTGTGGGAAATGGGATGCAGTGACTGTGGGAAATGGGTTGCAGTGACTGAGCGTAATGGGACGCAGTGACTGAGTGTAATGGGACGCAGTGACTGAGTGTAATGGGACGAATTGACTGAGTGAAATGGGACGCAGTCACTGAGTGAAATGGGATGCTGTGACTGAGGGAAATGTGATGCAGTGTCTGTGTGAAATGTGATGCAGTGACTGAGGGTAATGGGATGCAGTGGCTGATGGAAATGGGTTGCAGTGACTTAGTTAAATGGGAGACAGTGACTGAGTGAAATGGGAGGCAGTGACTGAGTGAAATGGGAGGCAGTGACTGAGTGAAATGGGAGGCAGTGACTGAGGGGAATGGGATGCAGTGGCTGATGGAAACGGGATGCAGTGACTGAGGGAAATGAGATGCAGTGACTGAGGGGAAGGAGATGCAGTGACTGTGGGAAATGGAATGCTGTGTCTGAGTGTAATGGGATGCACTGCCTCAGTTCAATGAGATTCACTGTCTCAGTTAAATGGGATGCAGTGACTGAGTGAAATGGGATGCTCTGACTGAGTGAAGTGGGATGCTGTGACTTCGGGACATGGGATGCTGTGACTGAGGGTAATGCGATGCAGTGACTGAGGGAATGGAGATGCAGTGACTGTGGGAAATGGGTTGCAATGACTGAGTGAAATGGGATGCTGTGACAGAGGGAAAGGAGACGCACTGACTGTGGGAAATGGGATGCAGTGACTGAGTGAAATGGGGTGCAGTGACGGAGTGAAATGGGATGCAGTGACTGAGTGAAATGGGATGGAGTGACTGAGGAAAGGAGATGCAGTGACGATGGGAAATGGGATGCAGTGACTGCGTGAAATGGGATGCAGTGATTTTGGGAAATGGGATGCAGTGACTGAGTGAAATGGGACGCAGTGACTGAGTGAAATGGGACGCAGTGACTGAGTGAAATGGGACGAATTGACTGAGTGAAATGGGATGCAGTGACTGAGTGAAATGGGATGCCGTGACTGTGGGGAATAGGGTGCGGTGACTGAGGGAAATGGATGCACTGTCTCAGTTGAATAGGATTCAGTGTCTCCGTTGAATAGGATGTAGTGACTGAGTCAAATGGGATGCTGTGACTGAGTGAAATGGGATGCAGTGACTGAGGGAAATGAGATGCAGTGACTGAGGGAAATGAGATGCAGTGACTGAGGAAAATGAGATGCATTGACTGAGGGAAAGGAGATGCAGTGACTGTGGGAAATGGAATGCTGTGACTGAGGGTAATGGGATGCACCGTCTCAGTTCAATGAGATTCACTGTCTCAGTTAAATGGGATGCAGTGACTGAGTGAAATGGGATTCTCTGACTGAGTGAAATGGGATGCTGTGACTGAGGGAAAGGAGATGCAGGGACTGTGGGAAATCGATTGCAGTGACTGTGGGAAATTGATTGCAGTGACTGAGGGAAATCGTTTTCAGTGACTGTGGGCAATGGGTTCCAGTGACTGAGGGAAATGGGACGCACTGACTGAGTGTAATGGGACGCACTGACTGAGTGAACTGGGACGCAGTGACTGAGGGAAATGGTATGCAGTGACTGAGGGAAATGGCATACCGTGACTGAGTGAAATGGGGTGCAGTCACTGAGCGAAATGGGATGCAGTGACTGAGGGAAATGGGATGCAGTGACTGAGTGAAATGGGAGGCAGTGGCTGAGTGAAATGGGAGGCAGTGGCTGAGTGAAATGGGATGCAGTCACTGAGTGAAATGGGATGCAGTGATGGACGGTAATGGGATGCAGTGACTGAGTGAAATGGGATGCAGTGACTGAGTGAAATGGGATGCAGTGGCTGAGTGAAATGGGATGCAGTGACTGTGGGAATTGGGATGCAGTGGCTGAAGGAAAGGAGACGCAGTGACTTTTGGAAATGGGTTGCAGTGATTGAGTGAAATGCAATGCAGTGGCTGAGTGAAATGCGATGCAGTGGCTGAGTGAAATGGGATGCAGTGGCTGAGTGAAATGCGATGCTGTGACTGAGTGAAATGGGGTGCAGTGACTGAGTGAAATGGGATGCTGTGCCTCAGTGGAATGGGATGCACTGACTGAGGGAAAGGAGATGCAGTGACTGTGGGAAATGGGATGCAATGACGGAGGGAAATGGGATGCAGTGGCTGACTGAAATGGGATGCCATGTCTGTGGGAAACGGGATGCGGTGACTGTGGGGAATGTGATGCAGTGACTGAGGGAAATGGGATTCAGTGACTGCGTGAAATGGGATGCAGTGACAGCGTGAAATGAGATGCAGTGACAGATAAATGGGATGCAGTGACTGATGTAAATGGGAATCAGTGACTGAGGGATAGGAGATGCAGTGCCTGTGGAAACGGGATGTTGCAACTGAGGGTAATGGGTATGCAGTGACTGTGGGAAATGGAATGCAGTGACTGAGTGAAATGGGATGCAGTGGCTGAATGGAATGGGATGCAGGGACTGAGGGAAATGGGATGCTGTGACTCAGTGGAATGGGATGCACTGACTGAGGGAAAGGTGATTCAGTGACTGTGGGAAATGGCAAGCTGTGACTGAGGAAAGGAGATGCAGTGACTGTGGGAAATGGGACACAATGACGGAGGAAAATGGGACGCAGTGACTGAGTGAAATGGGATGCAGTGGCTGAGTGAAATGGGATGCCGTGGCTGGTGAAATGGGAAGCAGTGACTGAGGGAAATGGGATGCAGTGACTGAGTGAAATCAGACGCATTCACTGAGTGAAATGGGACGCAGTGACCGAGTGAAACGGGACGCAGTGACCGAGTGAAACGGGGTGCAGTGACCGAGGGAAATGGGATGCAGTGACTGAGTGAAATGGCAGGCAGTGACCGAGGGAAATGGGATGCAGTGACTGAGTGAAATGGCAGGCAGTGACTGAGTGAAATGGCAGGCAGTGACTGAGTGAAATGGGAGGCAGTGACTGAGTGAAATGGGAGGCAGTGACTGAGTGAAATGGGATGCCGTTATGGATGGTAATGGGACGCAGTGACTGAGTGAAATCAGACGCATTGACTGAGTGAAGTGGGACGCAGTGACCGAGTGAAACGGGACGCAGTGACCGAGTGAAACGGACTGAGGGAAATGGGATGCAGTGACTGGGTGAAGTGGGAGGCAGTGACTGTGTGAAGTGGGAGGCAGTGACCCGGTGAAATGGGATGCAGTGACTGAGTGAAGTGGGAGGCAGTGATTGCGTGAAGTGGGATGCAGTGACTGAGTGAAATGGGGTGCAGTGACTGAGGGAAATGGGATGCTGTGACTCAGTGGAATGGGATGCAGTGACTGAGGGAAAGGTGATTCAGTGACTGTGGGAAATGGCAAGCTGTGACTGAGGAAAGGAGATGCAGTGACTGTGGCAAATGGTACACAATGACGGAGGAAAATGGGATGCAGTCACTGAGTGAAATGGGATGCCGTGACTGAGTGAAATGGGATGCTGTGGCTGAGTGAAATGGGATGCCGTGGCTCAGTGAAATGGGAAGCAGTGACTGAGGGAAATGGGATGCAGTGACTGAGTGAAATCAGACGCATTGACTGAGTGAAATGGGACGCCGTGACCGAGTGAAACGGGACGCAGTGACTGAGGGAAATGGGATGCAGTGACTGAGTGAAATGGCAGGCAGTGACTGAGTGAAATGGCAGGCAGTGACTGAGTGAAATGGGAGGCAGTGACTGAGTGAAATGGGAGGCAGTGGCTGAGTGAAATGGGATGCAGTGACTGAGTGAAATGGGAGGCAGTGACTGAGTGAAATGGGATGCAGTGACTGAGTAAAATGTGATGCAGTGAACGGAGTGAAATGGGATGCAGTGGCTGAGTGAAATGGGATGCAGTGGCTGAGTGAAATGGGATGCAGTGACTGAGGGAATTGGGATGCAGTGGCTGAAGGAAAGGAGAGGCAGTGACTTTTGGAAATGGGAAGCAGTGATTGAGTGAAATGCAATGCAGTGGCTGAGTGAAATGCGATGCAGTGGCTGAGTGAAATGGGATGCAGTGGCTGAGTGAAATGCGATGCAGTGACTGAGTGAAATGGGATGCAGTGACAGCGTGAAAGGGGATGCAGTGACTGAGATAAATGGGATGCAGTGACTGATGTAAATGGGAATCAGTGACTGAGGGATAGGAGATGCAGTGCCTGTGGAAACGGGATGTTGCGACTGAGGGTAATGGGTATGCAGTGACTGTGGGAAATGGAATGCAGTGACTGAGTGAAATGGGATGCAGTGGCTGAATGGAATGGGATGCAGGGACTGAGGGAAATGGGATGCTGTGACTCAGTGGAATGGGATGCAGTGACTGAGGGAAAGGTGATTCAGTGACTGTGGGAAATGGCAAGCTGTGACTGAGGAAAGGAGATGCAGTGACTGTGGGAAATGGGACGCAGTGACTGAGTGAAATGGGATGCAGTGGCTGAGTGAAATGGGATGCAGTGACTGAGGGAAATGGGATGCAGTGACTGAGGGAAATCAGACGCATTGACTGAGTGAAATGGGACGCAGTGACCGAGTGAAACGGGACGCAGTGACCGAGTGAAACGGGGTGCAGTGACCGAGGGAAACGGGATGCAGTGACTGAGTGAAATGGCAGGCAGTGACTGAGTGAAATGGCAGGCAGTGACTGAGTGAAATGGGATGCAGTCACTGAGTGAAATGGGATGCAGTTATGGATGGTAATGGGAGGCAGTGACTGAGTGAAATGGGATGCAGTGGCTGAGTGAAATGGGTTGCCGTGGCTGAGTGAAATGGGAAGCAGTGACTGAGGGAAATGGGATGCAGTGACCGAGTGAAACGGGACGCAGTGACTGGGTGAAGTGGTAGGCAGTGACTGTGTGAAGTGGGAGGCAGTGACGCGGTGAAATGGGATGCAGTGACTGAGTGAAGTGGGAGGCAGTGATTGCGTGAAGTGGGAGGCAGTGACTGAGTGAAATGGGATGCACTCACTGAGTGAAATGGGATGCCGTGACTGAGGGTAATGGGATGCAGTGACAGAGTGAAATGGGATGCAGTGACTGTGGGAAATGGGATGCAGTGACTGTGGGAAATGGGTTGCAGTGACTGAGGGAAATGGGACGCAGTGACTGAGCGTAATGGGACGCAGTGACTGAGTGTAATGGGACGCAGTGACTGAGTGTAATGGGATGCTGTGACTGAGGGAAATGTGATGCAGTGTCTGTGTGAAATGTGATGCAGTGACTGAGGGTAATGGGATGCAGTGGCTGATGGAAATGGGTTGCAGTGACTTAGTTAAATGGGAGACAGTGACTGAGTGAAATGTGAGGCAGTGACTGAGTGAAATGGGAGGCAGTAACTGAGTGAAATGAGAGGCAGTGACTGAGTGAAATGGGACGCAGTGACTGAGTGAAATGGGACAAATTGACTGAGTGAAATGGGACGAATTGACTGAGTGAAATGGGATGCAGTGACTGAGTGAAATGGGATGCCGTGACTGTGGGGAATAGGGTGCGGTGACTGAGGGAAATGAATGCACTGTCTCAGTTGAATAGGATTCAGTGTCTCCGTTGAATAGGATGTAGTGACTGAGTCAAATGGGATGCTGTGACTGAGTGAAATGGGATGCAATGACTGAGTGAATATGATGAAGTGGCTGTGTGAAATGCGGATGCAGTGGCTGAGTGAAATGCGGATGCAGTGACTGAGGGAAATGAGATGCAGTGACTGAGGGAAATGAGATGCATTGACTGAGGGAAAGGAGATGCAGTGACTGTGGGAAATGGAATGCTGTGACTGAGGGTAATGGGATGCACTGTCTCAGTTCAATGAGATTCACTGTCTCAGTTAAATGGGATGCAGTGACTGAGTGAAATGGGATTCTCTGACTGAGTGAAATGGTTTGCAGTGACTGAGGGAAAGGAGATGCAGTGACTGTGGGAAATGGAATGCTGAGACTGAGGGTAATGGGATGCACCGTCTCAGTTCAATGAGATTCACTGTCTCAGTTAAATGGGATGCAGTGACTGAGTGAAATGGGATTCTCTGACTGAGTGAAATGGGATGCTGTGACTGAGGGAAAGGAGATGCAGGGACTGTGGGAAATCGATTGCAGTGACTGTGGGCAATGGGTTCCAGTGACTGAGGGAAATGGGATGCAGTGACTGAGGGAAATGGCATACCGTGACTGATGGAAATGGGATGCAGTGTCTGAGGGAAAGGAAATGAAGTGACTGTCGGAAATGGTATGCAGTGACTGAGGGAAATGGTATGCAGTGACTGAGGGAAATGGGATACAGTGACTGAGTGAAATGGGGTGCAGTCACTGAGCGAAATGGGATGCAGTGACTGAGGGAAATGGGATGCAGTGACTGAGTGAAATGGGAGGCAGTGACTGAGTGAAATGGGAGGCAGTGACTGAGTGAAATGGGAGGCAGTGGCTGAGTGAAATGGGAGGCAGTGACTGAGGGAAATGAGATGCAGTGACTGAGGGAAATGAGATGCAGTGACTGAGGAAAATGAGATGCAGTGACTGAGGGAAAGGAGATGCAGTGACTGTGGGAAATGGAATGCTGTGACTGAGGGTAATGGGATGCACCGTCTCAGTTCAATGAGATTCACTGTCTCAGTTAAATGGGATGCAGTGACTGAGGGAAATGGGACGCACTGACTGAGGGTAATGGGACGCACTGACTGAGTGAACTGGGACGCAGTGACTGAGGGAAATGGGATGCAGTGACTGAGGGAAATGGCATACCGTGACTGATGGAAATGGGATGCAGTGTCTGAGGGAAAGGAAATGAAGTGACTGTCGGAAATGGTATGCAGTGACTGAGGGAAATGGGATACAGTGACTGAGTGAAATCGGGTGCAGTCACTGAGCGAAATGGGATGCAGTGACTGAGGGAAATGGGATGCAGTGGCTGAGTGAAATGGGATGCAGTTACTGAGCGAAATGGGATGCAGTGACTGAGGGAAATGGGATGCATTGGCTGAGTGAAATGGGATGCAGTTACTGAATGAAATGAGATGTAGTGACTGAATGAAATGGGGTGCAGTGACTGAGGGAAATGGGTGCAGTGACTCAGGGTAATGGGATGCACTGACTGAGTGAAATTTGATGCAGTGGCTGAGTGAAATGTGATGCAGTCACTGAGTGAAATGGGATGCAGTGATGGATGGGATTGAGATGCAGTGACTGAGTGAAATGGGATGCAGTCACTGAGTGAAATGGGATGCAGTGACTGAGTGAAATGGGAGGCAGTGGCTGAGTGAAATGGGAGGCAGTGACTGAGGGAAATGAGATGCAGTGACTGAGGGAAATGAGATGCAGTGACTGAGGAAAATGAGATGCAGTGACTGAGGGAAAGGAGATGCAGTGACTGTGGGAAATGGAATGCTGTGACTGAGGGTAATGGGATGCACCGTCTCAGTTCAATGAGATTCACTGTCTCAGTTAAATGGGATGCAGTGACTGAGGGAAATGGGACGCACTGACTGAGGGTAATGGGACGCACTGACTGAGTGAACTGGGACGCAGTGACTGAGGGAAATGGGATGCAGTGACTGAGGGAAATGGCATACCGTGACTGATGGAAATGGGATGCAGTGACTGAGTGAAATGGGAGGCAGTGACTGAGTGAAATGGGATGCAGTGACTGAGTGAAATGGGATGCAGTGACTGAGTAAAATGTGATGCAGTGAACGGAGTGAAATGGGATGCAGTGGCTGAGTGAAATGGGATGCAGTGGCTGAGTGAAATGGGATGCAGTGGCTGAGTGAAATGGGATGCAGTGGCTGAGTGAAATGGGATGCAGTGACTGAGGGAATTGGGATGCAGTGGCTGAAGGAAAGGAGACGCAGTGACTTTTGGAAATGGGTTGCAGTGATTGAGTGAAATGCAATGCAGTGGCTGAGTGAAATGCGATGCAGTGGCTGAGTGAAATGGGATGCTGTGCCTCAGTGGAATGGGATGCACTGACTGAGGGAAAGGTGATTCAGTGACTGTGGGAAATGGCAAGCTGTGACTGAGGAAAGGAGATGCAGTGACTGTGGGAAATGGGATGCAATGACGGAGGGAAATGGGATGCAGTGGCTGACTGAAATGGGATGCCATGTCTGTGGGAAACGGGATGCGGTGACTGTGGGGAATGTGATGCAGTGACTGAGGGAAATGGGATTCAGTGACTGCGTGAAATGGGATGCAGTGACAGCGTGAAATGAGATGCAGTGACAGATAAATGGGATGCAGTGACTGATGTAAATGGGAATCAGTGACTGAGGGATAGGAGATGCAGTGCCTGTGGAAACGGGATGTTGCAACTGAGGGTAATGGGTATGCAGTGACTGTGGGAAATGGAATGCAGTGACTGAGTGAAATGGGATGCAGTGGCTGAATGGAATGGGATGCAGGGACTGAGGGAAATGGGATGCTGTGACTCAGTGGAATGGGATGCAGTGACTGAGGGAAAGGTGATTCAGTGACTGTGGGAAATGGCAAGCTGTGACTGAGGAAAGGAGATGCAGTGACTGTGGGAAATGGGACACAATGACGGAGGAAAATGGGACGCAGTGACTGAGTGAAATGGGATGCAGTGGCTGAGTGAAATGGGATGCCGTGGCTGGTGAAATGGGAAGCAGTGACTGAGGGAAATGGGATGCAGTGACTGAGTGAAATCAGACGCATTCACTGAGTGAAATGGGACGCAGTGACCGAGTGAAACGGGACGCAGTGACCGAGTGAAACGGGGTGCAGTGACCGAGGGAAATGGGATGCAGTGACTGAGTGAAATGGCAGGCAGTGACCGAGGGAAATGGGATGCAGTGACTGAGTGAAATGGCAGGCAGTGACTGAGTGAAATGGCAGGCAGTGACTGAGTGAAATGGGAGGCAGTGACTGAGTGAAATGGGATGCCGTTATGGATGGTAATGGGACGCAGTGACTGAGTGAAATCAGACGCATTGACTGAGTGAAGTGGGACGCAGTGACCGAGTGAAACGGGACGCAGTGACCGAGTGAAACGGACTGAGGGAAATGGGATGCAGTGACTGGGTGAAGTGGGAGGCAGTGACTGTGTGAAGTGGGAGGCAGTGACCCGGTGAAATGGGATGCAGTGACTGAGTGAAGTGGGAGGCAGTGATTGCGTGAAGTGGGATGCAGTGACTGAGTGAAATGGGGTGCAGTGACTGAGGGAAATGGGATGCTGTGACTCAGTGGAATGGGATGCAGTGACTGAGGGAAAGGTGATTCAGTGACTGTGGGAAATGGCAAGCTGTGACTGAGGAAAGGAGATGCAGTGACTGTGGCAAATGGGACACAATGACGGAGGAAAATGGGATGCAGTCACTGAGTGAAATGGGATGCCGTGACTGAGTGAAATGGGATGCTGTGGCTGAGTGAAATGGGATGCCGTGGCTCAGTGAAATGGGAAGCAGTGACTGAGGGAAATGGGATGCAGTGACTGAGTGAAATCAGACGCATTGACTGAGTGAAATGGGACGCCGTGACCGAGTGAAACGGGACGCAGTGACTGAGGGAAATGGGATGCAGTGACTGAGTGAAATGGCAGGCAGTGACTGAGTGAAATGGCAGGCAGTGACTGAGTGAAATGGGAGGCAGTGACTGAGTGAAATGGGAGGCAGTGACTGAGTGAAATGGGAGGCAGTGGCTGAGTGAAATGGGATGCAGTGACTGAGTGAAATGGGATGCAGTGACTGAGTGAAATGGGATGCAGTGACTGAGTAAAATGTGATGCAGTGAACGGAGTGAAATGGGATGCAGTGGCTGAGTGAAATGGGATGCAGTGGCTGAGTGAAATGGGATGCAGTGACTGAGGAAAATGGGATGCAGTGACTGAGTGAAATGGGACGCAGTGACCGAGTGAAACGGGACGCAGTGACCGAGTGAAACGGGACGCAGTGACCGAGTGAAACGGGACGCAGTGACCGAGGAAAATGGGATGCAGTGACTGAGTGAAATGGCAGGCAGTGACTGAGTGAAATGGGAGGCAGTGACTGAGTGAAATGGGATGCAGTGACTGAGTGAAATGGGAGGCAGTGGCTGAGTGAAATGGGAGGCAGTGGCTGAGTGAAATGGGAGGCAGTGACTGAGTGAAATGGGAGGCAGTGACTGAGTGAAATGGGAGGCAGTGGCTGAGTGAAATGGGAGGCAGTGGCTGAGTTAAATGGGATGCAGTCACTGAGTGAAATGGGATGCAGTGACTGAGTGAAATGGGATGCAGTGACAGCGTGAAAGGGGATGCAGTGACTGAGATAAATGGGATGCAGTGACTGATGTAAATGGGAATCAGTGACTGAGGGATAGGAGATGCAGTGCCTGTGGAAACGGGATGTTGCGACTGAGGGTAATGGGTATGCAGTGACTGTGGGAAATGGAATGCAGTGACTGAGTGAAATGGGATGCAGTGGCTGAATGGAATGGGATGCAGGGACTGAGGGAAATGGGATGCTGTGACTCAGTGGAATGGGATGCAGTGACTGAGGGAAAGGTGATTCAGTGACTGTGGGAAATGGCAAGCTGTGACTGAGGAAAGGAGATGCAGTGACTGTGGGAAATGGGACGCAGTGACTGAGTGAAATGGGATGCAGTGGCTGAGTGAAATGGGATGCAGTGACTGAGGGAAATGGGATGCAGTGACTGAGGGAAATCAGACGCATTGACTGAGTGAAATGGGACGCAGTGACCGAGTGAAACGGGACGCAGTGACCGAGTGAAACGGACTGAGGGAAATGGGATGCAGTGACTGGGTGAAGTGGGAGGCAGTGACTGTGTGAAGTGGGAGGCAGTGACCCGGTGAAATGGGATGCAGTGACTGAGTGAAGTGGGAGGCAGTGATTGCGTGAAGTGGGATGCAGTGACTGAGTGAAATGGGGTGCAGTGACTGAGGGAAATGGGATGCTGTGACTCAGTGGAATGGGATACAGTGACTGAGGGAAAGGTGATTCAGTGACTGTGGGAAATGGCAAGCTGTGACTGAGGAAAGGAGATGCAGTGACTGTGGCAAATGGGACACAATGACGGAGGAAAATGGGATGCAGTCACTGAGTGAAATGGGATGCCGTGGCTGAGTGAAATGGGATGCTGTGGCTGAGTGAAATGGGATGCCGTGGCTCAGTGAAATGGGAAGCAGTGACTGAGGGAAATGGGATGCAGTGACTGAGTGAAATCAGACGCATTGACTGAGTGAAATGGGACGCAGTGACCGAGTGAAACGGGACGCAGTGACCGAGGGAAATGGGATGCAGTGACTGAGTGAAATGGCAGGCAGTGACTGAGTGAAATGGCAGGCAGTGACTGAGTGAAATGGGAGGCAGTGACTGAGTGAAATGGCAGGCAGTGACTGAGTGAAATGGGAGGCAGTGACTGAGTGAAATGGGAGGCAGTGGCTGAGTGAAATGGGATGCAGTGACTGAGTGAAATGGGATGCAGTGACTGAGTGAAATGGGAGGCAGTGACTGAGTGAAATGGGATGCAGTGACTGAGTAAAATGTGATGCAGTGAACGGAGTGAAATGGGATGCAGTGGCTGAGTGAAATGGGATGCAGTGGCTGAGTGAAATGGGATGCAGTGACTGAGGGAATTGGGATGCAGTGGCTGAAGGAAAGGAGAGGCAGTGACTTTTGGAAATGGGTTGCAGTGATTGAGTGAAATGCAATGCAGTGGCTGAGTGAAATGCGATGCAGTGGCTGAGTGAAATGGGATGCAGTGGCTGAGTGAAATGCGATGCTGTGACTGAGTGAAATGCGATGCTGTGACTGAGTGAAATGGGGTGCAGTGACTGAGTGAAATGGGATGCTGTGCCTCAGTGGAATGGGATGCACTGACTGAGGGAAAGGTGATTCAGTGACTGTGGGAAATGGCAAGCTGTGACTGAGGAAAGGAGATGCAGTGACTGTGGGAAATGGGATGCAATGACGGAGGGAAATGGGATGCAGTGGCTGACTGAAATGGGATGCCATGTCTGTGGGAAACGGGATGCGGTGACTGTGGGGAATGTGATGCAGTGACTGAGGGAAATGGGATTCAGTGACTGCGTGAAATGGGATGCAGTGACAGCGTGAAATGAGATGCAGTGACAGATAAATGGGATGCAGTGACTGATGTAAATGGGAATCAGTGACTGAGGGATAGGAGATGCAGTGCCTGTGGAAACGGGATGTTGCAACTGAGGGTAATGGGTATGCAGTGACTGTGGGAAATGGAATGCAGTGACTGAGTGAAATGGGATGCAGTGGCTGAATGGAATGGGATGCAGGGACTGAGGGAAATGGGATGCTGTGACTCAGTGGAATGGGATGCAGTGACTGAGGGAAAGGTGATTCAGTGACTGTGGGAAATGGCAAGCTGTGACTGAGGAAAGGAGATGCAGTGACTGTGGGAAATGGGACACAATGACGGAGGAAAATGGGACGCAGTGACTGAGTGAAATGGGATGCAGTGGCTGAGTGAAATGGGATGCCGTGGCTGGTGAAATGGGAAGCAGTGACTGAGGGAAATGGGATGCAGTGACTGAGTGAAATCAGACGCATTCACTGAGTGAAATGGGACGCAGTGACCGAGTGAAACGGGACGCAGTGACCGAGTGAAACGGGGTGCAGTGACCGAGGGAAATGGGATGCAGTGACTGAGTGAAATGGCAGGCAGTGACCGAGGGAAATGGGATGCAGTGACTGAGTGAAATGGCAGGCAGTGACTGAGTGAAATGGCAGGCAGTGACTGAGTGAAATGGGAGGCAGTGACTGAGTGAAATGGGAGGCAGTGACTGAGTGAAATGGGATGCAGTCACTGAGTGAAATGGGATGCCGTTATGGATGGTAATGGGACGCAGTGACTGAGTGAAATCAGACGCATTGACTGAGTGAAGTGGGACGCAGTGACCGAGTGAAACGGGACGCAGTGACCGAGTGAAACGGACTGAGGGAAATGGGATGCAGTGACTGGGTGAAGTGGGAGGCAGTGACTGTGTGAAGTGGGAGGCAGTGACCCGGTGAAATGGGATGCAGTGACTGAGTGAAGTGGGAGGCAGTGATTGCGTGAAGTGGGATGCAGTGACTGAGTGAAATGGGGTGCAGTGACTGAGGGAAATGGGATGCTGTGACTCAGTGGAATGGGATGCAGTGACTGAGGGAAAGGTGATTCAGTGACTGTGGGAAATGGCAAGCTGTGACTGAGGAAAGGAGATGCAGTGACTGTGGCAAATGGGACACAATGACGGAGGAAAATGGGATGCAGTCACTGAGTGAAATGGGATGCCGTGGCTGAGTGAAATGGGATGCTGTGGCTGAGTGAAATGGGATGCCGTGGCTCAGTGAAATGGGAAGCAGTGACTGAGGGAAATGGGATGCAGTGACTGAGTGAAATCAGACGCATTGACTGAGTGAAATGGGACGCAGTGACCGAGTGAAACGGGACGCAGTGACTGAGGGAAATGGGATGCAGTGACTGAGTGAAATGGCAGGCAGTGACTGAGTGAAATGGCAGGCAGTGACTGAGTGAAATGGGAGGCAGTGACTGAGTGAAATGGCAGGCAGTGACTGAGTGAAATGGGAGGCAGTGACTGAGTGAAATGGGAGGCAGTGGCTGAGTGAAATGGGATGCAGTGACTGAGTGAAATGGGAGGCAGTGACTGAGTGAAATGGGATGCAGTGACTGAGTAAAATGTGATGCAGTGAACGGAGTGAAATGGGATGCAGTGGCTGAGTGAAATGGGATGCAGTGGCTGAGTGAAATGGGATGCAGTGACTGAGGGAATTGGGATGCAGTGGCTGAAGGAAAGGAGAGGCAGTGACTTTTGGAAATGGGTTGCAGTGATTGAGTGAAATGCAATGCAGTGGCTGAGTGAAATGCGATGCAGTGGCTGAGTGAAATGGGATGCAGTGGCTGAGTGAAATGCGATGCTGTGACTGAGTGAAATGGGGTGCAGTGACTGAGTGAAATGGGATGCTGTGCCTCAGTGGAATGGGATGCACTGACTGAGGGAAAGGTGATTCAGTGACTGTGGGAAATGGCAAGCTGTGACTGAGGAAAGGAGATGCAGTGACTGTGGGAAATGGGATGCAATGACGGAGGGAAATGGGATGCAGTGGCTGACTGAAATGGGATGCCATGTCTGTGGGAAACGGGATGCGGTGACTGTGGGGAATGTGATGCAGTGACTGAGGGAAATGGGATTCAGTGACTGCGTGAAATGGGATGCAGTGACAGCGTGAAATGAGATGCAGTGACAGATAAATGGGATGCAGTGACTGATGTAAATGGGAATCAGTGACTGAGGGATAGGAGATGCAGTGCCTGTGGAAACGGGATGTTGCAACTGAGGGTAATGGGTATGCAGTGACTGTGGGAAATGGAATGCAGTGACTGAGTGAAATGGGATGCAGTGGCTGAATGGAATGGGATGCAGGGACTGAGGGAAATGGGATGCTGTGACTGAGGAAAGGAGATGCAGTGACTGTGGGAAATGGGACACAATGACGGAGGAAAATGGGACGCAGTGACTGAGTGAAATGGGATGCAGTGGCTGAGTGAAATGGGATGCCGTGGCTGGTGAAATGGGAAGCAGTGACTGAGTGAAATGGGATGCAGTGACTGAGTGAAATCAGATGCATTCACTGAGTGAAATGGGACGCAGTGACCGAGTGAAACGGGACGCAGTGACCGAGTGAAACGGGACGCAGTGACCGAGTGAAACGGGACGCAGTGACCGAGGAAAATGGGATGCAGTGACTGAGTGAAATGGCAGGCAGTGACTGAGTGAAATGGGAGGCAGTGACTGAGTGAAATGGGATGCAGTGACTGAGTGAAATGGGAGGCAGTGGCTGAGTGAAATGGGAGGCAGTGGCTGAGTGAAATGGGAGGCAGTGACTGAGTGAAATGGGAGGCAGTGACTGAGTGAAATGGGAGGCAGTGGCTGAGTGAAATGGGAGGCAGTGGCTGAGTTAAATGGGATGCAGTCACTGAGTGAAATGGGATGCAGTGACTGAGTGAAATGGGATGCAGTGACAGCGTGAAAGGGGATGCAGTGACTGAGATAAATGGGATGCAGTGACTGATGTAAATGGGAATCAGTGACTGAGGGATAGGAGATGCAGTGCCTGTGGAAACGGGATGTTGCGACTGAGGGTAATGGGTATGCAGTGACTGTGGGAAATGGAATGCAGTGACTGAGTGAAATGGGATGCAGTGGCTGAATGGAATGGGATGCAGGGACTGAGGGAAATGGGATGCTGTGACTCAGTGGAATGGGATGCAGTGACTGAGGGAAAGGTGATTCAGTGACTGTGGGAAATGGCAAGCTGTGACTGAGGAAAGGAGATGCAGTGACTGTGGGAAATGGGACGCAGTGACTGAGTGAAATGGGATGCAGTGGCTGAGTGAAATGGGATGCAGTGACTGAGGGAAATGGGATGCAGTGACTGAGGGAAATCAGACGCATTGACTGAGTGAAATGGGACGCAGTGACCGAGTGAAACGGGACGCAGTGACCGAGTGAAACGGACTGAGGGAAATGGGATGCAGTGACTGGGTGAAGTGGGAGGCAGTGACTGTGTGAAGTGGGAGGCAGTGACCCGGTGAAATGGGATGCAGTGACTGAGTGAAGTGGGAGGCAGTGATTGCGTGAAGTGGGATGCAGTGACTGAGTGAAATGGGGTGCAGTGACTGAGGGAAATGGGATGCTGTGACTCAGTGGAATGGGATGCAGTGACTGAGGGAAAGGTGATTCAGTGACTGTGGGAAATGGCAAGCTGTGACTGAGGAAAGGAGATGCAGTGACTGTGGCAAATGGGACACAATGACGGAGGAAAATGGGATGCAGTCACTGAGTGAAATGGGATGCCGTGGCTGAGTGAAATGGGATGCTGTGGCTGAGTGAAATGGGATGCCGTGGCTCAGTGAAATGGGAAGCAGTGACTGAGGGAAATGGGATGCAGTGACTGAGTGAAATCAGACGCATTGACTGAGTGAAATGGGACGCAGTGACCGAGTGAAACGGGACGCAGTGACTGAGGGAAATGGGATGCAGTGACTGAGTGAAATGGCAGGCAGTGACTGAGTGAAATGGCAGGCAGTGACTGAGTGAAATGGGAGGCAGTGACTGAGTGAAATGGCAGGCAGTGACTGAGTGAAATGGGAGGCAGTGACTGAGTGAAATGGGAGGCAGTGGCTGAGTGAAATGGGATGCAGTGACTGAGTGAAATGGGATGCAGTGACTGAGTGAAATGGGAGGCAGTGACTGAGTGAAATGGGATGCAGTGACTGAGTAAAATGTGATGCAGTGAACGGAGTGAAATGGGATGCAGTGGCTGAGTGAAATGGGATGCAGTGGCTGAGTGAAATGGGATGCAGTGACTGAGGGAATTGGGATGCAGTGGCTGAAGGAAAGGAGAGGCAGTGACTTTTGGAAATGGGTTGCAGTGATTGAGTGAAATGCAATGCAGTGGCTGAGTGAAATGCGATGCAGTGGCTGAGTGAAATGGGATGCAGTGGCTGAGTGAAATGCGATGCTGTGACTGAGTGAAATGCGATGCTGTGACTGAGTGAAATGGGGTGCAGTGACTGAGTGAAATGGGATGCTGTGCCTCAGTGGAATGGGATGCACTGACTGAGGGAAAGGTGATTCAGTGACTGTGGGAAATGGCAAGCTGTGACTGAGGAAAGGAGATGCAGTGACTGTGGGAAATGGGATGCAATGACGGAGGGAAATGGGATGCAGTGGCTGACTGAAATGGGATGCCATGTCTGTGGGAAACGGGATGCGGTGACTGTGGGGAATGTGATGCAGTGACTGAGGGAAATGGGATTCAGTGACTGCGTGAAATGGGATGCAGTGACAGCGTGAAATGAGATGCAGTGACAGATAAATGGGATGCAGTGACTGATGTAAATGGGAATCAGTGACTGAGGGATAGGAGATGCAGTGCCTGTGGAAACGGGATGTTGCAACTGAGGGTAATGGGTATGCAGTGACTGTGGGAAATGGAATGCAGTGACTGAGTGAAATGGGATGCAGTGGCTGAATGGAATGGGATGCAGGGACTGAGGGAAATGGGATGCTGTGACTCAGTGGAATGGGATGCAGTGACTGAGGGAAAGGTGATTCAGTGACTGTGGGAAATGGCAAGCTGTGACTGAGGAAAGGAGATGCAGTGACTGTGGGAAATGGGACACAATGACGGAGGAAAATGGGACGCAGTGACTGAGTGAAATGGGATGCAGTGGCTGAGTGAAATGGGATGCCGTGGCTGGTGAAATGGGAAGCAGTGACTGAGTGAAATGGGATGCAGTGACTGAGTGAAATCAGACGCATTCACTGAGTGAAATGGGACGCAGTGACCGAGTGAAACGGGACGCAGTGACCGAGTGAAACGGGACGCAGTGACCGAGGAAAATGGGATGCAGTGACTGAGTGAAATGGCAGGCAGTGACTGAGTGAAATGGGAGGCAGTGACTGAGTGAAATGGCAGGCAGTGACTGAGTGAAATGGGAGGCAGTGGCTGAGTGAAATGGGAGGCAGTGACTGAGTGAAATGGGAGGCAGTGACTGAGTGAAATGGGAGGCAGTGACTGAGTGAAGTGGGAGGCAGTGACTGAGTGAAATGGGAGGCAGTGGCTGAGTGAAATGGGAGGCAGTGGCTGAGTTAAATGGGATGCAGTCACTGAGTGAAATGGGATGCAGTGACTGAGTGAAATGGGATGCAGTGACAGCGTGAAAGGGGATGCAGTGACTGAGATAAATGGGATGCAGTGACTGATGTAAATGGGAATCAGTGACTGAGGGATAGGAGATGCAGTGCCTGTGGAAACGGGATGTTGCGACTGAGGGTAATGGGTATGCAGTGACTGTGGGAAATGGAATGCAGTGACTGAGTGAAATGGGATGCAGTGGCTGAATGGAATGGGATGCAGGGACTGAGGGAAATGGGATGCTGTGACTCAGTGGAATGGGATGCAGTGACTGAGGGAAAGGTGATTCAGTGACTGTGGGAAATGGCAAGCTGTGACTGAGGAAAGGAGATGCAGTGACTGAGTGAAATGGGACGCAGTGACTGAGTGAAATGGGATGCAGTGGCTGAGTGAAATGGGATGCAGTGACTGAGGGAAATGGGATGCAGTGACTGAGGGAAATCAGACGCATTGACTGAGTGAAATGGGACGCAGTGACCGAGTGAAACGGGACGCAGTGACCGAGTGAAACGGGGTGCAGTGACCGAGGGAAACGGGATGCAGTGACTGAGTGAAATGGCAGGCAGTGACTGAGTGAAATGGCAGGCAGCGACTGAGTGAAATGGGATGCAGTCACTGAGTGAAATGGGATGCAGTTATGGATGGTAATGGGACGCAGTGACTGAGTGAAATGGGATGCAGTGGCTGAGTGAAATGGGTTGCCGTGGCTGAGTGAAATGGGAAGCAGTGACTGTGGGAAATGGGATGCAGTGACCGAGTGAAACGGGACGCAGTGACTGGGTGAAGTGGTAGGCAGTGACTGTGTGAAGTGGGAGGCAGTGACGCAGTGAAATGGGATGCAGTGACTGAGTGAAGTGGGAGGCAGTGATTGCGTGAAGTGGGAGGCAGTGACTGAGTGAAATGGGATGCACTCACTGAGTGAAATGGGATGCCGTGACTGAGGGTAATGGGATGCAGTGACTGAGTGAAATGGGATGCAGTGACTGTGGGAAATGGGATGCAGTGACTGTGGGAAATGGGTTGCAGTGACTGAGGGAAATGGGACGCAGTGACTGAGCGTAATGGGACGCAGTGACTGAGTGTAATGGGACGCAGTGACTGAGTGTAATGGGATGCTGTGACTGAGGGAAATGTGATGCAGTGTCTGTGTGAAATGTGATGCAGTGACTGAGGGTAATGGGATGCAGTGGCTGATGGAAATGGGTTGCAGTGACTTAGTTAAATGGGAGACAGTGCCTGAGTGAAATGTGAGGCAGTGACTGAGTGAAATGGGAGGCAGTAACTGAGTGAAATGAGAGGCAGTGACTGAGTGAAATGGGACGCAGTGACTGAGTGAAATGGGACAAATTGACTGAGTGAAATGGGACGAATTGACTGAGTGAAATGGGATGCAGTGACTGAGTGAAATGGGATGCCGTGACTGTGGGGAATAGGGTGCGGTGACTGAGGGAAATGGATGCACTGTCTCAGTTGAATAGGATTCAGTGTCTCCGTTGAATAGGATGTAGTGACTGAGTCAAATGGAATGCTGTGACTGAGTGAAATGGGATGCAATGACTGAGTGAATATGATGAAGTGGCTGTGTGAAATGCGGATGCAGTGGCTGAGTGAAATGCGGATGCAGTGACTGAGGGAAATGAGATGCAGTGACTGAGGGAAATGAGATGCATTGACTGAGGGAAAGGAGATGCAGTGACTGTGGGAAATGGAATGCTGTGACTGAGGGTAATGGGATGCACTGTCTCAGTTCAATGAGATTCACTGTCTCAGTTAAATGGGATGCAGTGACTGAGTGAAATGGGATTCTCTGACTGAGTGAAATGGTTTGCAGTGACTGAGGGAAAGGAGATGCAGTGACTGTGGGAAATGGAATGCTGAGACTGAGGGTAATGGGATGCACCGTCTCAGTTCAATGAGATTCACTGTCTCAGTTAAATGGGATGCAGTGACTGAGTGAAATGGGATTCTCTGACTGAGTGAAATGGGATGCTGTGACTGAGGGAAAGGAGATGCAGGGACTGTGGGAAATCGATTGCAGTGACTGTGGGCAATGGGTTCCAGTGACTGAGGGAAATGGGATGCAGTGACTGAGGGAAATGGCATACCGTGACTGATGGAAATGGGATGCAGTGTCTGAGGGAAAGGAAATGAAGTGACTGTCGGAAATGGTATGCAGTGACTGAGGGAAATGGTATGCAGTGACTGAGGGAAATGGGATACAGTGACTGAGTGAAATGGGGTGCAGTCACTGAGCGAAATGGGATGCAGTGACTGAGTGAAATGGGAGGCAGTGACTGAGTGAAATGGGAGGCAGTGACTGAGTGAAATGGGAGGCAGTGGCTGAGTGAAATGGGAGGCAGTGACTGAGGGAAATGAGATGCAGTGACTGAGGGAAATGAGATGCAGTGACTGAGGAAAATGAGATGCAGTGACTGAGGGAAAGGAGATGCAGTGACTGTGGGAAATGGAATGCTGTGACTGAGGGTAATGGGATGCACCGTCTCAGTTCAATGAGATTCACTGTCTCAGTTAAATGGGATGCAGTGACTGAGGGAAATGGGACGCACTGACTGAGGGTAATGGGACGCACTGACTGAGGGTAATGGGATGCACTGACTGAGGGAAATGGGATGCAGTGACTGAGGGAAATGGCATACCGTGACTGATGGAAATGGGATGCACTGTCTGAGGGAAAGGAAATGAAGTGACTGTCAGAAATGGTATGCAGTGACTGAGGGAAATGGGATACAGTGACTGAGTGAAATGGGGTGCAGTCACTGAGCGAAATGGGATGCAGTGACTGAGGGAAATGGGATGCAGTGGCTGAGTGAAATGGGATGCAGTTACTGAATGAAATGAGATGTAGTGACTGAATGAAATGGGGTGCAGTGACTGAGGGAAATGGGTGCAGTGACTCAGGGTAATGGGATGCACTGACTGAGTGAAATTTGATGCAGTGGCTGAGTGAAATGTGATGCAGTCACTGAGTGAAATGGGATGCAGTGATGGATGGGATTGAGATGCAGTGACTGAGTGAAATGGGATGCAGTGACTGAGTGAAATGGGATGCAGTGACAGTGAAATGGGAGGCAGTGAGTGAGTGAAATGGGAAGCAGTGACTGAGTGAAATGGAATGCGGTGACGGTGGGGAATAGGGTGCGGTGACTTACGGAAACGGATGCACTGTCTCAGCTGAATAGTGTTCACTGTCTTCGTTAAATGGGATGCAGTGACTGAGTGAAAGGACATGCAGTGAATGTGGGAAATTGGATGCAGTGACTGAGGGAAATGGGAGGGAGTGACTGACTGAAATGGGAGGAAGTGACTGACTGAAATGTGAGGGAGTGACTGAGTGAAATGGGAGGCAGTGACTGAGTGAATTGGGAGGCAGTGACTGACTGAAGTGGGAGGCAGTGACTGAGTGAAGTGGGATGCCGTGACTGAGTGAAATGGGTGGCAGTCACTGAGTGAAATGGCATGCTGTGACTGAGGGTAATGTAATGCAGTGACTGAGTGAAATGCGATGCAGTTAATGGCAAAAGGAGATGCAGTGACTGAGTGAAGTGGGTGGCAGTGACTGAATGAAATGGGTGGCAGTGACTGAGTGAAGTGTGAGGCAGTGATTGCGTGAAGTGGGAGGCAGTGACTGAGTGAAATGGGATGCACTCGCTGAGTGAAATGGGATGCTGTGACTAATGGAAATGGGATATTGTGACTGAGGGTAATGGGATGTAGTGACTGAATGAAATGGGGTGCAGTGACTGAGGGAAATGGAATGCGGGGACTGTGTGGAATAGGGTGCGGTGACTAACGGAAACGGATGCACTGTCTCAGCTGAATAGTGTTCACTGTCTTCGTTAAATGGGATGCAGTGACCGAGGGAAATGGGATGCAGTGACTGTGGGAAATGGGATGCAGTGGCTGATGGAAAGGAGATGTAGTGACTGAGTGAACTGGGATTCGGTGACTGAGCGAAATGGGATGCAGTGACTGAGGGAAATGGGATGCAGTGACTGAGGGAAATGGGATGCAGTGACTGAGGGTAATAGGATGCAGTGACTGATGGTAATGGGATGCAGTGACTGAGGGTAATGGGATGCAGTGACTGAGGGTAATGGGATGCAGTGACTGATGGTAATGGGATGCAGTGTCTCAGTGAAATGGGGTGCAGTGTCTGAGTTAAATGGGATGCTATGACTGAGTGAAATGAGCTGCAGTGACTGAGTGAAATGAGCTGCAGTGACTGAGTGAAATGGGATGCAGTGGCTGTGTGAAATGGGATGCAGTGGCTATGTGAACTGGGATGCAGTGACTGTGAACTGGGTTGCAGTGTCTGTTTGAAATGGGATCCTGCGACTGAAGTTAATCGGATGCAGTGACTGAGGGAAATGAGATGCAGTGACTGATTGAAATGGAATGCACTGACTGAGTGAACTGGGATGCAGTGACTGATGGAAATGGGATGCAGTGACTGAGGGAAATGGGATGCAGTGACTGAGGGAAATGGGATGCAGTGACTGAGGGTAATGGGACGCAGTGACTGAGTGAAAATGGACGCACTGACTGAGTGTAATGTGAAGCATTGAATTAGTGAAATGAGATGCAGTCACTGTTTGAAATGGCACGCAGTGACTGTCTGAACTGGGATGTGGTGACTGTGAACTGGGATGCAGTGGCTGAGTGAAATAGGATGCAGTGGCTGAGTGAAATGGGATGCCGTGCCTGAGTGAAATGGGATGCCGTGGCTGAGTGAAAGGGGATGCCGTGGCTGAGTGAAAGGGGATGCCGTGGCTGAGTGAAAGGGGATGCCGTGGCTGAGTGAAATGGGATGCCGTGGCTGCGTGAAATGGGATGCAGTGACTGAGGGATAGGAAATGCAGTGACTGTGGGAAATGGGATGCAGTGACTGAGGGAAAGGAAATGCCGTGACTGTAGGAAATGGGATGCAGTGACTGAGGGTAATGGTATGCAGTGACTGAGTGAAATGGGATGCAGTGCCTGAGTGAAATGGGATGCAGTGCCTGAGTGAAATGGGATGCAGTGGCTGAGTGAAATGGGATGCAGTGACTGAGTGAAATGGGCTGCAGTGCCTGAGTGAAATGGGATGCAGTGCCTGAGTGAAATGGGATGCAGTGACTGATGGAAATGGAATTCAGTGACTGAGGGAAAGCAGATGCAGTGCCTGTGGAAACGCGATTCAGTGGCTGAGTGAAATGGGATGCAGTGGCTGAGTGAAATGGGATGCAGTGACTGAGTGAAATGGGATGCAGTGACTGAGTGAAATGGGATGCAGTGACTGCGTGAAATGGAAAGCATTGGCTGATGGAATTGGGATGTAGTGGCTGAGTGAAATGGTATGCAGTGGCTGAGTGAAATGGGATGCAGTGACTGAGTGAAATGCGATGCTATGACTGAGTGAAATGGGGTGCAGTGACTGAGTGAAATGGGATGCTGTGCCTCAGTGGAATGGGATGCAGTGACTGAGGGATTGGTGATTCAGTGACTGTGGGAAATGGCAAGCTGTGACTGAGGAAAGGAGATGCAGTGACTGTGGGAAATGGGACGCAGTGGCTGAGTGAAATGGGATGCCGTGTCTGTAGGAAACGGGATGCGGTGACTGTGGGGAATGTGATGCAGTGACTGAGGGAAATGGGATTCAGTGACTGCGTGAAATGGGATGCAGTGACAGCGTGAAATGGGATGCAGTGACTGAGATAAATGGGATGCAGTGACTGATGTAAATGGGATGCAGTGACTGAGGGAAAGGAGATGCAGTGCCTGTGGAAACTGGATGCTGCGACTGACGGTAATGGGTATGCAGTGACTGTTGGAAATGGGATGCAGTGACTGAGTGAAATGGGATGCAGTGGCTGAATGGAATGGGATGCAGGGACTGAGGGAAATGGGATGCTGTGACTCAGTGGAATGGGATGCAGTGACTGAGGGAAAGGTGATTCAGTGACTGTGGGAAAGGTGATTCAGTGACTGTGGGAAATGGCAAGCTGTGACTGAGGAAAGGAGATGCAGTGACTGTGGGAAATGGGACGCAATAACGGAGGGAAATGGAACGCAGTGACTGAGTGAAATGGGATGCAGTGGCTCAGTGAAATGGGATGCCGTGGCTGAGTGAAATGGGATGCAGTGGCTGAGTGAAATGGGATGCCGTGGCTGAGTGAAAGGGGATGCAGTGGCTCAGTGAAATGGGATGCCGTGGCTGAGTGAAATGGGATGCAGTGGCTGAGTGAAATGGGATGCCGTGGCTGAGTGAAATGGGATGCAGTGGCTGAGTGAAATGGGATGCCGTGGCTGAGTGAAATGGGATGCAGTGACTGAGTGAAATGGGATGCAGTGACTGATGGAAATGGAATTCAGTGACTGAGGGAAAGCAGATGCAGTGCCTGTGGAAACGGGATGCCGTGGCTGAGTGAAATGGGATGCCGTGGCTGAGTGAAATGGGAAGCAGTGACTGAATGAAATGGGATGTAGTGACTGAATGAAATGGGGTGCAGTGACTGAGGGAAATGGCTGCAGTGACTCAGGGTAATGGGATGCACTGACTGAGTGAAATGTGATGCAGTGGCGGAGTGAAATGTGATGCAGTGGCTGAGTGAAATGGGATGCAGTCACTGAGTGAAATGGGATGCAGTGATGGATGGTAATGTGATGCAGTGACTGACTGGAATGGGATGCAGTGACTGACTGGAATGGGATGCAGTGAATGTGGGAAAATGGATGCAGTGACTGAGGGAAATGGGAGTGAGTGACTGACTGAAATGGGAGGGAGTGACTGACTGAAATGGGAGGGAGTGACTGAGTGAAATGGGAGGCAGTGACTGAGTGAATTGGGAGGCAGTGACTGAGTGAAGTGGGAGGCAGTGGCTGAGTGAAATCGGAAGCAGTGACTGAGTGAAATGGAATGCGGTGACTGTGGGGAATAGGGTGCGGTGACTAACGGAAACGGATGCACTGTCTCAGCTGAATAGTGTTCACTGTCTTCGTTAAATGGGATGCAGTGACTGAGGGAAAGGACATGCAGTGAATGTGGGAAATTGGATGCAGTGACTGAGGGAAATGGGAGGGGGTGACTGACTGAAATGGGAGGGAGTGACTGACTGAAATGGGAGGGAGTGACTGAGTGAATTGGGAGGCAGTGACTGAGTGAATTGGGAGGCAGTGACTGAGTGAAGTGGGAGGCAGTGACTGAGTGAAGTGGGAGGCAGTGACTGAGTGAAGTGGGATGCAGTGACTGAGTGAAATGGGTGGCAGTCACTGAGTGAAATGGGATGCTGTGACAGAGGGTCATGTCATGCAGTGACTGAGTGAAATGCGATGCAGTTAATGGCAAAAGGAGATGCAGTGACTGAGTGAAGTGGGTGGCAGAGACTGAGTGAAATGGGAAGCAGTGACCCGGTGAAATGGGATGCAGTGACTGAGTGAAGTGGGAGGCAGTGATTGCGTGAAGTGGGAGGCAGTGACTGAGTGGAATGGGATGCACTCACTGAGTGAAATGGGATGCTGTGACTGATGGAAATGGGATACTGTGACTGAGGGTAATGGGATGCAGTGACTGAGTGAAATGGGATGCAGTGACTGAGTGAAATGGGAGGGAGTGACTGAGTGAATTGGGAGGCAGTGACTGAGTGAATTGGGAGGCAGTGACTGAGTGAAGTGGGAGGCAGTGACTGAGTGAAGTGGGATGCAGTGACTGAGTGAAATGGGTGGCAGTCACTGAGTGAAATGGGATGCTGTGACAGAGGGTCATGTCATGCAGTGACTGAGTGAAATGCGATGCAGTTAATGGCAAAAGGAGATGCAGTGACAGAGTGAAGTGGGTGGCAGTGATTGCGTGAAGTGGGAGGCAGTGACTGAGTGGAATGGGATGCACTCACAGTGAAATGGGATGCTGTGACTGATGGAAATGGGATACTGTGACTGAGGGTAATGGGATGCAGTGACTGAGTGAAATGGGATGCAGTGACTGTGGGAAATGGGTTGCAGTGTCTGTGTGAAATGTGATGCAGTGACTGAGGGTAATGGGATGCAGTGGCTGAGGGTAATGGGATGCAGTGGCTGATGGAAATGGGTTGCAGTGACTTAGTGAAATGGGATGCAGTGACTGAGTGACATGAGAGGCAGTGACTGAGTGAAATGGAATTCAGTGACTGAGTGAAATGGGATGCAGTGACTGATGGAAATGGAATGCAGTGACTGATGGAATGGAATTCAGTGACTGATGGAAATGGAATTCAGTGACTGATGGAAATGGAATTCAGTGACTGATGGAAATCTGATGCAGTGACAGGGAAAGGAGATGCAGTGACTGTGAATGTGGGATGCTGTGACTGAGGGAAATGGATGCACTGTCTCAGTTGAATAGGATTCACTGTATCCGTTAAATGGGATGCAGTGCCTGAGTGAAATTGGATGCAGTGCCTGAGTGAAATGGGCTGCAGTGCCTGAGTGAAATGGGCTGCAGTGCCTGAGTGAAATGGGATGCAGTGCCTGAGTGAAATGGGATGCAGTGACTGATGGAAAAGGGATGCAGTGACTGAGGGAAATTGGATGCAGTGCCTGAGTGAAATGGGCTGCAGTGCCTGAGTGAAATGGGATGCAGTGCCTGAGTGAAATGGGATGCAATGCCTGATGGAAATGGGATGCAGTGACTGATGGAAATGGGATGCAGTGACTGAGGGAAAGCAGATGCAGTGCCTGTGGAAACGGGATGCTGTGACTGAGTGTAATGGGTTGCAGTGACTGAGTGAAATGGAATGCAGTGACTGAGGGAAAGGAGATGCAGTGCCTGTGGAAACGGGATGCTGCGACTGACGGTAATGGGTATGCAGTGACTGTGGGAAATGGGATGCAGTGGCTGAATGGAATGGGATGCAGGGACTGAGGGAAATGGGATGCTGTGACTCAGTGGAATGGGATACAGTGACTGAGGGAAAGGTGATTCAGTGACTGTGGGAAAGGTGATTCAGTGACTGTGGGAAATGGCAAGCTGTGACTGAGGAAAGGAGATGCAGTGACTGTGGGAAATGGGACGCAACGACGGAGGGAAATGGGACGCAGTGACTGAGTGAAATGGGATGCAGTGGCTCAGTGAAATGGGATGCCGTGGCTGAGTGAAATGGGATGCAGTGGCTGAGTGAAATGGGATGCCGTGGCTGAGTGAAATGGGATGCCGTGGCTGAGCGGAATGGGATGCAGTGATTGAAGGAAATGGGGGCAGTGACCGATGGATATGGGATGCAGTGACTGAGGGAAATGGGATGCAGTGACTGTGGGAAATGGGATGCAGTGGCTGATGGCAAGGAGATGTAGTGACTGAGTGAACTGGGATTCGGTGACTGAGCGAAATGGGCTGCAGTGACTGAGGGTAATGGGATGCAGTGACTGATGGTAATGGGATGCAGTGACTGATGGTAATGGGATGCAGTGTCTCAGTGATATGGGGTGCAGTGTCTGAGTTAAATGGGATGCTATGACTGAGTGAAATGAGCTGCAGTGACTGAGTGAAATGAGCTGCAGTGACTGAGTGAAATGGGATGCAGTGGCTGTGTGAAAAGGGATGCAGTGGCGATGTGAAATGGGATGCAGTGGCTATGTGAAATGGGATGCAGTGGCTATGTGAACTGGGATGCAGTGACTGTGAACTGGGATGCAGTGTCTGTTTGAAATGGGATCCTGCGACTGAAGTTAATCGGATGCAGTGACTGAGGGAAATGGGATGCAGTGACTGATTGAAATGGAATGCACTGACTGAGTGAACTGGGATGCAGTGACTGATGGAAATGGGATGCAGTGACTGAGGTAAATGGGATGCAGTGACTGAGGGAAATGGGATTCAGTGACTGTGGGAAATGGCAAGCTGTGACTGAGGAAAGGAGATGCAGTGACTGTGGGAAATGGGACGCAACGACGGAGGGAAATGGGACGCAGTGACTGAGTGAAATGGGATGCAGTGGCTCAGTGAAATGGGATGCCGTGGCTGAGTGAAATGGGATGCAGTGGCTGAGTGAAATGGGATGCCGTGGCTGAGTGAAATGGGATGCCGTGGCTGAGCGGAATGGGATGCAGTGATTGAAGGAAATGGGGGCAGTGACCGATGGATATGGGATGCAGTGACTGAGGGAAATGGGATGCAGTGACTGTGGGAAATGGGATGCAGTGGCTGATGGCAAGGAGATGTAGTGACTGAGTGAACTGGGATTCGGTGACTGAGCGAAATGGGATGCAGTGACTGAGGGAAATGGGATGCAGTGACTGAGGGAAATGGGATGCAGTGACTGAGGGTAATAGGATGCAGTGACTGATGGTAATGGGATGCAGTGACTGAGGGTAATGGGATGCAGTGACTGATGGTAATGGGATGCAGTGTCTCAGTGAAATGGGGTGCAGTGTCTGAGTTAAATGGGATGCTATGACTGAGTGAAATGAGCTGCAGTGACTGAGTGAAATGAGCTGCAGTGACTGAGTGAAATGGGATGCAGTGGCTGTGTGAAATGGGATGCAGTGGCTATGTGAAATGGGATGCAGTGGCTATGTGAAATGGGATGCAGTGGCTATGTGAACTGGGATGCAGTGACTGTGAACTGGGATGCAGTGTCTGTTTGAAATGGGATCCTGCGACTGAAGTTAATCGGATGCAGTGACTGAGGGAAATGGGATGCAGTGACTGATTGAAATGGAATGCACTGACTGAGTGAACTGGGATGCAGTGACTGATGGAAATGGGATGCAGTGACTGAGGGAAATGGGATGCAGTGACTGAGGGAAATGGGACGCAGTGACTGAGGGAAATGGGACGCAGTGACTGAGTGAAAATGGACGCACTGACTGAGTGTAATGTGAAGCATTGAATTAGTGAAATGAGATGCAGTGACTGTTTGAAATGGCATGCAGTGACTGTCTGAACTGGGATGTGGTGACTGTGAACTGGGATGCAGTGGCTGAGTGAAATAGGATGCAGTGGCTGAGTGAAATGGGATGCAGTGGCTGAGTGAAATGGGATGCCGTGCCTGAGTGAAATGGGATGCCGTGGCTGAGTGAAAGGGGATGCCGTGGCTGAGTGAAAGGGGATGCCGTGGCTGCGTGAAATGGGATGCAGTGACTGAGGGATAGGAAATGCAGTGACTGTGGGAAATGGGATGCAGTGACTGAGGGAAAGGAAATGCCGTGACTGTAGGAAATGGGATGCAGTGACTGAGGGTAATGGTATGCAGTGACTGAGTGAAATGGGATGCAGTGCCTGCGTGAAATGGGATGCAGTGGCTGAGTGAAATGGGATGCAGTGACTGAGTGAAATGGGATGCAGTGACTGAGTGAAATGGGCTGCAGTGCCTGAGTGAAATGGGATGCAGTGCCTGAGTGAAATGGGATGCAGTGACTGATGGAAATGGAATTCAGTGACTGAGGGAAAGCAGATGCAGTGCCTGTGGAAACGGGATTCAGTGGCTGAGTGAAATGGGATGCAGTGACTGAGTGAAATGGGATGCAGTGACTGAGTGAAATGGGATGCAGTGACTGCGTGAAATGGAAAGCATTGGCTGATGGAATTGGGATGTAGTGGCTGAGTGAAATGGGATGCAGTGGCTGAGTGAAATGGGATGCAGTGACTGAGTGAAATGCGATGCTATGACTGAGTGAAATGGGGTGCAGTGACTGAGTGAAATGGGATGCTGTGCCTCAGTGGTATGGGATGCAGTGACTGAGGGATTGGTGATTCAGTGACTGTGGGAAATGGCAAGCTGTGACTGAGGAAAGGAGATGCAGTGACTGTGGGAAATGGGATGCAATGACGGAGGGAAATGGGACGCAGTGGCTGAGTGAAATGGGATGCAGTGACTGAGATAAATGGGATGCAGTGACTGATGTAAATGGGATGCAGTGACTGAGGGAAAGGAGATGCAGTGCCTGTGGAAACGGGATGCTGCGACTGACGGTAATGGGTATGCAGTGACTGTGGGAAATGGGATGCAGTGACTGAGTGAAATGGGATGCAGTGGCTGAATGGAATGGGATGCAGGGACTGAGGGAAATGGGATGCTGTGACTCAGTGGAATGGGATGCAGTGACTGAGGGAAAGGTGATTCAGTGACTGTGGGAAAGGTGATTCAGTGACTGTGGGAAATGGCAAGCTGTGACTGAGGAAAGGAGATGCAGTGACTGTGGGAAATGGGACGCAATAACGGAGGGAAATGGGACGCAGAGACTGAGTGAAATGGGATGCAGTGGCTCAGTGAAATGGGATGCCGTGGCTGAGTGAAATGGAATGCAGTGGCTGAGTGAAATGGGATGCAGTGACTGAGTGAAATGGGATGCAGTGACTGACTGAAATGGGAGGGAGTGACTGAGTGAAATGGGAGGCAGTGACTGAGTGAATTGGGAGGCAGTGACTGAGTGAATTGGGAGGCAGTGACTGAGTGAAGTGGGAGGCAGTGACTGAGTGAAGTGGGATGCAGTGACTGAGTGAAATGGCAGGCAGTGACTGAGTGAAATGGGAGGCAGTGACTGAGTGAAATGGGAAGCAGTCACTGAGTGAAATGGGATGCAGTGATGGATGGTAATGGGATGCAGTGACTGAGTGAAATGGGATGCAGTTACTGAATGAAATGGGATGTAGTGACTGAATGAAATGGGGTGCAGTGACTGAGGGAAATGGAATGCGGGGACTGTGTGGAATAGGGTGCGGTGACTAACGGAAACGGATGCACTGTCTCAGCTGAATAGTGTTCACTGTCTTCGTTAAATGGGATGCAGTGACTGAGGGAAAGGACATGCAGTGAATGTGGGAAATTGGATGCAGTGACTGAGGGAAATGGGAGGGAGTGACTGACTGAAATGGGAGGGAGTGACTGAGTGAATTGGGAGGCAGTGACTGAGTGAATTGGGAGGCAGTGACTGAGTGAAGTGGGAGGCAGTGACTGAGTGAAGTGGGAGGCAGTGACTGAGTGAAGTGGGATGCAGTGACTGAGTGAAATGGGTGGCAGTCACTGAGTGAAATGGGATGCTGTGACAGAGGGTCATGTCATGCAGTGACTGAGTGAAATGCGATGCAGTTAATGGCAAAAGGAGATGCAGTGACTGAGTGAAGTGGGTGGCAGTGACTGAGTGAAATGGGAAGCAGTGACCCGGTGAAATGGGATGCAGTGACTGAGTGAAGTGGGAGGCAGTGATTGCGTGAAGTGGGAGGCAGTGACTGAGTGGAATGGGATGCACTCACTGAGTGAAATGGGATGCTGTGACTGATGGAAATGGGATACTGTGACTGAGGGTAATGGGATGCAGTGACTGAGTGAAATGGGATGCAGTGACTGAGTGAAATGGGATGCAGTGACTGAGTGAAATGGGATGCAGTGACTGTGGGAAATGGGTTGCAGTGTCTGTGTGAAATGTGATGCAGTGACTGAGGGTAATGGGATGCAGTGGCTGATGGAAATGGGTTGCAGTGACTTAGTGAAATGGGAGGCAGTGACTGAGTGAAATGGGATGCAGTGACTGATGGAAATGGAATGCAGTGACTGATGGAAATGGAATGCAGTGACTGATGGAAATCTGATGCAGTGACAGGGAAAGGAGATGCAGTGGCTGTGAATGTGGGATGCTGTGACTGAGGGAAATGGATGCACTGTCTCAGTTGAATAGGATTCACTGTATCCGTGAAATGGGATGCAGTGCCTGAGTGAAATTGGATGCAGTGCCTGAGTGAAATGGGCTGCAGTGCCTGAGTGAAATGGGCTGCAGTGCCTGAGTGAAATGGGATGCAGTGACTGATGGAAATGGGATGCACTGACTGAGGGAAAGCAGATGCAGTGCCTGTGGAAACGGGATGCTGTGACTGAGTGTAATGGGTTGCAGTGACTGAGTGAAATGGAATGCCGAACTGAGGGAAATGGGATGCAGTGACTGAGTGAAATGGGATGCCATGGACTGAGTGAAATCGGATGCAGTCAATGTGGGAAATGGGATGCAGTGACTGAGGGAAATCGATTGCAGTGACTGATAAAATGGGATTCAATACCTGACGGAAATTGAATGCAGCATCAGTGAGAAACGGGATGCAGTGACTGAGTGAAATGGGATGCAGTGACTGAGGGAAATGGGATGCAGTGACTGTGGGAAATGGGATGTAGGGACTGACGGAAATGGGACGCTCTGACTGTGTGTAATGGGAGGCACTGACTGAGTGTAATGTGATGCAGTGAATAAGTGAAACTGAATGCAGTAACTGTGTGAATTGGGATGCAGTGACTGAGTGAAATGAGATGCATGACTGAGTGAAATGGAAAGCATTGGCTGAGGGAAATGGGATGCAGTTGCTGAGTAAAATGGGATGCAGTGGCTGAGTGAAATGTGATGCAGTGGACGGAGTGAAATGGGAGGCAGTGACTGATTGAAATGAGTTGCAGTGACTTAGTGAAATGGGAGGCAGTGACTGAGTGAAATGGGAGGCAGTGACTGAGTGAAATGGGAGGCAGTGGCTGAAGGAAAGGAGACGCAGTGACTTTTGGAAACGGGTTGCAGTGATTGAGTGAAATAGGATGCAGTGATTGAGTGAAATGCGATGTAGTGGCTGAGTGAAATGCGATGCAGTGGCTGAGTGAAATGGGATGCAGTGACTGAGTGAAATGCGATGCTGTGCCTCAGTGGAATGGGATGCACTGACTGAGGGAAAGGTGATTCAGTGACTGTGGGAAATGGCAAGCTGTGACTGAGGAAAGGAGATGCAGTGACTGTGGGAAATGGGATGCAATGAGGGAGGGAAATGGGACGCAGTGGCTGAGTGAAATGGGATGCCGTGCCTGTGGGAAACGGGATGCGGTGACTGTGGGGAATGTGATGCAGTGACTGAGGGAAATGGGATTCAGTGACTGCGTGAAATGGGATGCAGTGACAGCGTGAAATGGGATGCAGTGACTGAGATAAATGGGATGCAGTGACTGAGATAAATGGGATGCAGTGACTGATGTAAATGGGATGCAGTGACTGAGGGAAAGGAGATGCAGTGCCTGTGGAAACGGGATGTTGCGACTGGGGGTAATGGGTATGCAGTGACTGTGGGAAATGGGATGCAGTGACTGAGTGAAATGGGATGCAGTGGCTGAATGGAATGGGATGCAGGGACTGAGGGAAATGGGATGCTGTGACTCAGTGGAATGGGATGCAGTGACTGAGGGAAAGGTGATTCAGTGACTGTGGGAAATGGCAAGCTGTGACTGAGGAAAGGAGATGCAGTGACTGTGGGAAATGGGACACAATGACGGAGGAAAATGGGATGCAGTCACTGAGTGAAATGGGATGCCGTGGCTGAGTGAAATGGGATGCCGTGGCTGAGTGAAATGGGAAGCAGTGAATGAGTGAAATGGGATGCAGTGACTGAGTGAAATCAGACGCATTGACTGAGTGAAATGGGACGCAGTGACCGAGTGAAACGGGACGCAGTGACTGAGGGAAATGGGATGCAGTGACTGAGTGAAATGGCAGGCAGTGACTGAGTGAAATGGCAGGCAGTGACTGAGTGAAATGGCAGGCAGTGACTGAGTGAAATGGGAGGCAGTGACTGAGTGAAATGGGAGGCAGTGGCTGAGTGAAATGGGATGCAGTGACTGAGTGAAATGGGAGGCAGTGACTGAGTGAAATGGGATGCAGTGACTGAGTGAAATGGGATGCAGTGACTGAGTAAAATGTGATGCAGTGAACGGAGTGAAATGGGATGCAGTGGCTGAGTGAAATGGGATGCAGTGGCTGAGTGAAATGGGATGCAGTGACTGAGGGAATTGGGATGCAGTGGCTGAAGGAAAGGAGACGCAGTGACTTTTGGAAATGGGTTGCAGTGATTGAGTGAAATGCAATGCAGTGGCTGAGTGAAATGCGATGCAGTGGCTGAGTGAAATGGAATGCTGTGCCTCAGTGGAATGGGATGCACTGACTGAGGGAAAGGTGATTCAGTGACTGTGGGAAATGGCAAGCTGTGACTGAGGAAAGGAGATGCAGTGACTGTGGGAAATGGGATGCAATGACGGAGGGAAATGGGATGCAGTGGCTGACTGAAATGGGATGCCGTGTCTGTGGGAAACGGGATGCGGTGACTGTGGGGAATGTGATGCAGTGACTGAGGGAAATGGGATTCAGTGACTGCGTGAAATGGGATGCAGTGACAGCGTGAAATGAGATGCAGTGACAGATAAATGGGATGCAGTGACTGATGTAAATGGGAATCAGTGACTGAGGGATAGGAGATGCAGTGCCTGTGGAAACGGGATGTTGCAACTGAGGGTAATGGGTATGCAGTGACTGTGGGAAATGGAATGCAGTGACTGAGTGAAATGGGATGCAGTGGCTGAATGGAATGGGATGCAGGGACTGAGGGAAATGGGATGCTGTGACTCAGTGGAATGGGATACAGTGACTGAGGGAAAGGTGATTCAGTGACTGTGGGAAGGGTGATTCAGTGACTGTGGGAAAGGTGATTCAGTGACTGTGGGAAATGACAAGCTGTGACTGAGGAAAGGAGATGCAGTGACTGTGGGAAATGGGACGCAATAACGGAGGGAAATGGGACGCAGAGACTGAGTGAAATGGGATGCAGTGGCTCAGTGAAATGGGATGCCGTGGCTGAGTGAAATGGAATGCAGTGGCTGAGTGAAATGGGATGCCGTGGCTGAGTGAAATGGGATGCAGTGACTGAGTGAAATGGGATGCAGTGACTGACTGAAATGGGAGGGAGTGACTGAGTGAAATGGGAGGCAGTGACTGAGTGAATTGGGAGGCAGTGACTGAGTGAATTGGGAGGCAGTGACTGAGTGAAGTGGGAGGCAGTGACTGAGTGAAGTGGGATGCAGTGACTGAGTGAAATGGCAGGCAGTGACTGAGTGAAATGGGAGGCAGTGACTGAGTGAAATGGGAGGCAGTGGCTGAGTGAAATGGGAAGCAGTGACTGAGTGAAATGGGATGCAGTGATGGATGGTAATGGGATGCAGTGACTGAGTGAAATGGGATGCAGTTACTGAATGAAATGGGATGTAGTGACTGAATGAAATGGGGTGCAGTGACTGAGGGAAATGGAATGCGGGGACTGTGTGGAATAGGGTGCGGTGACTAACGGAAACGGATGCACTGTCTCAGCTGAATAGTGTTCACTGTCTTCGTTAAATGGGATGCAGTGACTGAGGGAAAGGACATGCAGTGAATGTGGGAAATTGGATGCAGTGACTGAGGGAAATGGGAGGGAGTGACTGACTGAAATGGGAGGGAGTGACTGAGTGAATTGGGAGGCAGTGACTGAGTGAATTGGGAGGCAGTGACTGAGTGAAGTGGGAGGCAGTGACTGAGTGAAGTGGGAGGCAGTGACTGAGTGAAGTGGGATGCAGTGACTGAGTGAAATGGGTGGCAGTCACTGAGTGAAATGGGATGCTGTGACAGAGGGTCATGTCATGCAGTGACTGAGTGAAATGCGATGCAGTTAATGGCAAAAGGAGATGCAGTGACTGAGTGAAGTGGGTGGCAGTGACTGAGTGAAATGGGAAGCAGTAACCCGGTGAAATGGGATGCAGTGACTGAGTGAAGTGGGAGGCAGTGATTGCGTGAAGTGGGAGGCAGTGACTGAGTGGAATGGGATGCACTCACTGAGTGAAATGGGATGCTGTGACTGATGGAAATGGGATACTGTGACTGAGGGTAATGGGATGCAGTGACTGAGTGAAATGGGATGCAGTGACTGAGTGAAATGGGATGCAGTGACTGAGTGAAATGGGATGCAGTGACTGAGTGAAATGGGATGCAGTGACTGTGGGAAATGGGTTGCAGTGTCTGTGTGAAATGTGATGCAGTGACTGAGGGTAATGGGATGCAGTGGCTGATGGAAATGGGTTGCAGTGACTTAGTGAAATGGGTTGCAGTGACTGAGTGAAATGGGATGCAGTGACTGATGGAAATGGAATGCAGTGACTGATGGAAATGGAATGCAGTGACTGATGGAAATCTGATGCAGTGACAGGGAAAGGAGATGCAGTGGCTGTGAATGTGGGATGCTGTGACTGAGGGAAATGGATGCACTGTCTCAGTTGAATAGGATTCACTGTATCCGTGAAATGGGATGCAGTGCCTGAGTGAAATTGGATGCAGTGCCTGAGTGAAATGGGCTGCAGTGCCTGAGTGAAATGGGCTGCAGTGCCTGAGTGAAATGGGATGCAGTGACTGATGGAAATGGGATGCACTGACTGAGGGAAAGCAGATGCAGTGCCTGTGGAAACGGGTTGCTGTGACTGAGTGTAATGGGTTGCAGTGACTGAGTGAAATGGAATGCCGAACTGAGGGAAATGGGATGCAGTGACTGAGTGAAATGGGATGCCATGGACTGAGTGAAATCGGATGCAGTCAATGTGGGAAATGGGATGCAGTGACTGAGGGAAATCGATTGCAGTGACTGATAAAATGGGATTCAATACCTGACGGAAATTGAATGCAGCATCAGTGAGAAACGGGATGCAGTGACTGAGTGAAATGGGATGCAGTGACTGAGGGAAATGGGATGCAGTGACTGTGGGAAATGGGATGTAGGGACTGACGGAAATGGGACGCTCTGACTGTGTGTAATGGGAGGCACTGACTGAGTGTAATGTGATGCAGTGAATAAGTGAAACTGAATGCAGTAACTGTGTGAATTGGGATGCAGTGACTGAGTGAAATGAGATGCATGACTGAGTGAAATGGAAAGCATTGGCTGAGGGAAATGGGATGCAGTTGCTGAGTAAAATGGGATGCAGTGGCTGAGTGAAATGTGATGCAGTGGACGGAGTGAAATGGGAGGCAGTGACTGATTGAAATGAGTTGCAGTGACTTAGTGAAATGGGAGGCAGTGACTGAGTGAAATGGGAGGCAGTGACTGAGTGAAATGGGAGGCAGTGGCTGAAGGAAAGGAGACGCAGTGACTTTTGGAAACGGGTTGCAGTGATTGAGTGAAATAGGATGCAGTGATTGAGTGAAATGCGATGTAGTGGCTGAGTGAAATGCGATGCAGTGGCTGAGTGAAATGTGATGCAGTGGACGGAGTGAAATGGGAGGCAGTGACTGATTGAAATGAGTTGCAGTGACTTAGTGAAATGGGAGGCAGTGACTGAGTGAAATGGGAGGCAGTGACTGAGTGAAATGGGAGGCAGTGGCTGAAGGAAAGGAGACGCAGTGACTTTTGGAAACGGGTTGCAGTGATTGAGTGAAATAGGAAGCAGTGATTGAGTGAAATGCGATGTAGTGGCTGAGTGAAATGCGATGCAGTGGCTGAGTGAAATGGGATGCAGTGACTGAGTGAAATGCGATGCTGTGCCTCAGTGGAATGGGATGCACTGACTGAGGGAAAGGTGATTCAGTGACTGTGGGAAATGGCAAGCTGTGACTGAGGAAAGGAGATGCAGTGACTGTGGGAAATGGGATGCAATGAGGGAGGGAAATGGGACGCAGTGGCTGAGTGAAATGGGATGCCGTGCCTGTGGGAAACGGGATGCGGTGACTGTGGGGAATGTGATGCAGTGACTGAGGGAAATGGGATTCAGTGACTGCGTGAAATGGGATGCAGTGACAGCGTGAAATGGGATGCAGTGACTGAGATAAATGGGATGCAGTGACTGAGATAAATGGGATGCAGTGACTGATGTAAATGGGATGCAGTGACTGAGGGAAAGGAGATGCAGTGCCTGTGGAAACGGGATGTTGCGACTGGGGGTAATGGGTATGCAGTGACTGTGGGAAATGGGATTCAGTGACTGCGTGAAATGGGATGCAGTGACAGCGTGAAATGGGATGCAGTGACTGAGATAAATGGGATGCAGTGACTGAGATAAATGGGTATGCAGTGACTGTGGGAAATGGGATGCAGTGACTGAGTGAAATGGGATGCAGTGGCTGAATGGAATGGGATGCAGGGACTGAGGGAAATGGGATGCTGTGACTCAGTGGAATGGGATGCAGTGACTGAGGGAAAGGTGATTCAGTGACTGTGGGAAATGGCAAGCTGTGACTGAGGAAAGGAGATGCAGTGACTGTGGGAAATGGGACACAATGACGGAGGAAAATGGGATGCAGTCACTGAGTGAAATGGGATGCCGTGGCTGAGTGAAATGGGATGCCGTGGCTGAGTGAAATGGGAAGCAGTGAATGAGTGAAATGGGATGCAGTGACTGAGTGAAATCAGACGCATTGACTGAGTGAAATGGGACGCAGTGACCGAGTGAAACGGGACGCAGTGACTGAGGGAAATGGGATGCAGTGACTGAGTGAAATGGCAGGCAGTGACTGAGTGAAATGGCAGGCAGTGACTGAGTGAAATGGCAGGCAGTGACTGAGTGAAATGGGAGGCAGTGACTGAGTGAAATGGGAGGCAGTGGCTGAGTGAAATGGGATGCAGTGACTGAGTGAAATGGGAGGCAGTGACTGAGTGAAATGGGATGCAGTGACTGAGTGAAATGGGATGCAGTGACTGAGTAAAATGTGATGCAGTGAACGGAGTGAAATGGGATGCAGTGGCTGAGTGAAATGGGATGCAGTGGCTGAGTGAAATGGGATGCAGTGACTGAGGGAATTGGGATGCAGTGGCTGAAGGTAAGGAGACGCAGTGACTTTTGGAAATGGGTTGCAGTGATTGAGTGAAATGCAATGCAGTGGCTGAGTGAAATGCGATGCAGTGGCTGAGTGAAATGGGATGCTGTGCCTCAGTGGAATGGGATGCACTGACTGAGGGAAAGGTGATTCAGTGACTGTGGGAAATGGCAAGCTGTGACTGAGGAAAGGAGATGCAGTGACTGTGGGAAATGGGATGCAATGACGGAGGGAAATGGGATGCAGTGGCTGACTGAAATGGGATGCCGTGTCTGTGGGAAACGGGATGCGGTGACTGTGGGGAATGTGATGCAGTGACTGAGGGAAATGGGATTCAGTGACTGCGTGAAATGGGATGCAGTGACAGCGTGAAATGAGATGCAGTGACAGATAAATGGGATGCAGTGACTGATGTAAATGGGAATCAGTGACTGAGGGATAGGAGATGCAGTGCCTGTGGAAACGGGATGTTGCAACTGAGGGTAATGGGTATGCAGTGACTGTGGGAAATGGAATGCAGTGACTGAGTGAAATGGGATGCAGTGGCTGAATGGAATGGGATGCAGGGACTGAGGGAAATGGGATGCTGTGACTCAGTGGAATGGGATACAGTGACTGAGGGAAAGGTGATTCAGTGACTGTGGGAAAGGTGATTCAGTGACTGTGGGAAAGGTGATTCAGTGACTGTGGGAAATGGCAAGCTGTGACTGAGGAAAGGAGATGCAGTGACTGTGGGAAATGGGACGCAATAACGGAGGGAAATGGGACGCAGAGACTGAGTGAAATGGGATGCAGTGGCTCAGTGAAATGGGATGCCGTGGCTGAGTGAAATGGAATGCAGTGGCTGAGTGAAATGGGATGCCGTGGCTGAGTGAAATGGGATGCAGTGACTGAGTGAAATGGGATGCAGTGACTGACTGAAATGGGAGGGAGTGACTGAGTGAAATGGGAGGCAGTGACTGAGTGAATTGGGAGGCAGTGACTGAGTGAATTGGGAGGCAGTGACTGAGTGAAGTGGGAGGCAGTGACTGAGTGAAGTGGGATGCAGTGACTGAGTGAAATGGCAGGCAGTGACTGAGTGAAATGGGAGGCAGTGACTGAGTGAAATGGGAGGCAGTGGCTGAGTGAAATGGGAAGCAGTGACTGAGTGAAATGGGATGCAGTGATGGATGGTAATGGGATGCAGTGACTGAGTGAAATGGGATGCAGTTACTGAATGAAATGGGATGTAGTGACTGAATGAAATGGGGTGCAGTGACTGAGGGAAATGGAATGCGGGGACTGTGTGGAATAGGGTGCGGTGACTAACGGAAACGGATGCACTGTCTCAGCTGAATAGTGTTCGCTGTCTTCGTTAAATGGGATGCAGTGACCGAGGGAAATGGGATGCAGTGACTGTGGGAAATGGGATGCAGTGGCTGATGGAAAGGAGATGTAGTGACTGAGTGAACTGGGATTCGGTGACTGAGCGAAATGGGATGCAGTGACTGAGGGAAATGGGATGCAGTGACTGAGGGAAATGGGATGCAGTGACTGAGGGTAATAGGATGCAGTGACTGATGGTAATGGGATGCAGTGACTGAGGGTAATGGGATGCAGTGACTGAGGGAAATGGGATGCAGTGACTGAGTGAAATGGAATTCAGTGACTGATGGAATGGAATTCAGTGACTGATGGAAATGGAATTCAGTGACTGATGGAAATGGAATTCAGTGACTGATGGAAATCTGATGCAGTGACAGGGAAAGGAGATGCAGTGGCTGTGAATGTGGGATGCTGTGACTGAGGGAAATGGATGCACTGTCTCAGTTGAATAGGATTCACTGTATCCGTGAAATGGGATGCAGTGCCTGAGTGAAATTGGATGCAGTGCCTGAGTGAAATGGGCTGCAGTGCCTGAGTGAAATGGGCTGCAGTGCCTGAGTGAAATGGGATGCAGTGACTGATGGAAATGGGATGCACTGACTGAGGGAAAGCAGATGCAGTGCCTGTGGAAACGGGATGCTGTGACTGAGTGTAATGGGTTGCAGTGACTGAGTGAAATGGAATGCCGAACTGAGGGAAATGGGATGCAGTGACTGAGTGAAATGGGATGCCATGGACTGAGTGAAATCGGATGCAGTCAATGTGGGAAATGGGATGCAGTGACTGAGGGAAATCGATTGCAGTGACTGATAAAATGGGATTCAATACCTGACGGAAATTGAATGCAGCATCAGTGAGAAACGGGATGCAGTGACTGAGTGAAATGGGATGCAGTGACTGAGGGAAATGGGATGCAGTGACTGTGGGAAATGGGATGTAGGGACTGACGGAAATGGGACGCTCTGACTGTGTGTAATGGGAGGCACTGACTGAGTGTAATGTGATGCAGTGAATAAGTGAAACTGAATGCAGTAACTGTGTGAATTGGGATGCAGTGACTGAGTGAAATGAGATGCATGACTGAGTGAAATGGAAAGCATTGGCTGAGGGAAATGGGATGCAGTTGCTGAGTAAAATGGGATGCAGTGGCTGAGTGAAATGTGATGCAGTGGACGGAGTGAAATGGGAGGCAGTGACTGATTGAAATGAGTTGCAGTGACTTAGTGAAATGGGAGGCAGTGACTGAGTGAAATGGGAGGCAGTGACTGAGTGAAATGGGAGGCAGTGGCTGAAGGAAAGGAGACGCAGTGACTTTTGGAAACGGGTTGCAGTGATTGAGTGAAATAGGATGCAGTGATTGAGTGAAATGCGATGTAGTGGCTGAGTGAAATGCGATGCAGTGGCTGAGTGAAATGGGATGCAGTGACTGAGTGAAATGCGATGCTGTGCCTCAGTGGAATGGGATGCACTGACTGAGGGAAAGGTGATTCAGTGACTGTGGGAAATGGCAAGCTGTGACTGAGGAAAGGAGATGCAGTGACTGTGGGAAATGGGATGCAATGAGGGAGGGAAATGGGACGCAGTGGCTGAGTGAAATGGGATGCCGTGCCTGTGGGAAACGGGATGCGGTGACTGTGGGGAATGTGATGCAGTGACTGAGGGAAATGGGATTCAGTGACTGCGTGAAATGGGATGCAGTGACAGCGTGAAATGGGATGCAGTGACTGAGATAAATGGGATGCAGTGACTGAGATAAATGGGATGCAGTGACTGATGTAAATGGGATGCAGTGACTGAGGGAAAGGAGATGCAGTGCCTGTGGAAACGGGATGTTGCGACTGGGGGTAATGGGTATGCAGTGACTGTGGGAAATGGGATGCAGTGACTGAGTGAAATGGGATGCAGTGGCTGAATGGAATGGGATGCAGGGACTGAGGGAAATGGGATGCTGTGACTCAGTGGAATGGGATGCAGTGACTGAGGGAAAGGTGATTCAGTGACTGTGGGAAATGGCAAGCTGTGACTGAGGAAAGGAGATGCAGTGACTGTGGGAAATGGGACACAATGACGGAGGAAAATGGGATGCAGTCACTGAGTGAAATGGAATGCCGTGGCTGAGTGAAATGGGATGCCGTGGCTGAGTGAAATGGGAAGCAGTGAATGAGTGAAATGGGATGCAGTGACTGAGTGAAATCAGACGCATTGACTGAGTGAAATGGGACGCAGTGACCGAGTGAAACGGGACGCAGTGACTGAGGGAAATGGGATGCAGTGACTGAGTGAAATGGCAGGCAGTGACTGAGTGAAATGGCAGGCAGTGACTGAGTGAAATGGCAGGCAGTGACTGAGTGAAATGGGAGGCAGTGACTGAGTGAAATGGGAGGCAGTGGCTGAGTGAAATGGGATGCAGTGACTGAGTGAAATGGGAGGCAGTGACTGAGTGAAATGGGATGCAGTGACTGAGTGAAATGGGATGCAGTGACTGAGTAAAATGTGATGCAGTGAACGGAGTGAAATGGGATGCAGTGGCTGAGTGAAATGGGATGCAGTGGCTGAGTGAAATGGGATGCTGTGGCTGAAGGAAAGGAGACGCAGTGACTTTTGGAAATGGGTTGCAGTGATTGAGTGAAATGCAATGCAGTGGCTGAGTGAAATGCGATGCAGTGGCTGAGTGAAATGGGATGCTGTGCCTCAGTGGAATGGGATGCACTGACTGAGGGAAAGGTGATTCAGTGACTGTGGGAAATGGCAAGCTGTGACTGAGGAAAGGAGATGCAGTGACTGTGGGAAATGGGATGCAATGACGGAGGGAAATGGGATGCAGTGGCTGACTGAAATGGGATGCCGTGTCTGTGGGAAACGGGATGCGGTGACTGTGGGGAATGTGATGCAGTGACTGAGGGAAATGGGATTCAGTGACTGCGTGAAATGGGATGCAGTGACAGCGTGAAATGAGATGCAGTGACAGATAAATGGGATGCAGTGACTGATGTAAATGGGAATCAGTGACTGAGGGATAGGAGATGCAGTGCCTGTGGAAACGGGATGTTGCAACTGAGGGTAATGGGTATGCAGTTACTGTGGGAAATGGAATGCAGTGACTGAGTGAAATGGGATGCAGTGGCTGAATGGAATGGGATGCAGGGACTGAGGGAAATGGGATGCTGTGACTCAGTGGAATGGGATGCAGTGACTGAGGGAAAGGTGATTCAGTGACTGTGGGAAATGGCAAGGTGCGACTGAGGAAAGGAGATGCAGTGACTGTGGGAAATGGGACACAATGACGGAGGAAAATGGGACGCAGTGACTGAGTGAAATGGGATGCAGTGGCTGAGTGAAATGGGATGCCGTGGCTGGTGAAATGGGAAGCAGTGACTGAGGGAAATGGGATGCAGTGACTGAGTGAAATCAGACGCATTCACTGAGTGAAATGGGACGCAGTGACCGAGTGAAACGGGACGCAGTGACCGAGTGAAACGGGACGCAGTGACCGAGTGAAACGGGGTGCAGTGACCGAGGGAAATGGGATGCAGTGACTGAGTGAAATGGCAGGCAGTGACTGAGTGAAATGGGAGGCAGTGACTGAGTGAAATGGGAGGCAGTGGCTGAGTGAAATGGGATGCAGTCACTGAGTGAAATGGGATGCAGTTATGGATGGTAATGGGACGCAGTGACTGAGTGATATCAGACGCATTGACTGAGTGAAGTGGGACGCAGTGACCGAGTGAAGTGGGACGCAGTGACCGAGTGAAACGGGACGCAGTGACCGAGTGAAACGGACTGAGGGAAATGGGATGCAGTGACTGGGTGAAGTGGGAGGCAGTGACTGTGTGAAGTGGGAGGCAGTGACCCGGTGAAATGGGATGCAGTGACTGAGTGAAGTGGGAGGCAGTGATTGCGTGAAGTGGGAGGCAGTGACTGAGTGAAATGGGATGCACTCACTGAGTGAAATGGGATGCTGTGACTGAGGGTAATGGGATGCAGTGACTGAGTGAAATGGGATGCAGTGACTGTGGGAAATGGGATGCAGTGACTGTGGGAAATGGGTTGCAGTGACTGAGCGTAATGGGACGCAGTGACTGAGTGTAATGGGACGCAGTGACTGAGTGTAATGGGACGAATTGACTGAGTGAAATGGGACGCAGTCACTGAGTGAAATGGGATGCTGTGACTGAGGGAAATGTGATGCAGTGTCTGTGTGAAATGTGATGCAGTGACTGAGGGTAATGGGATGCAGTGGCTGATGGAAATGGGTTGCAGTGACTTAGTTAAATGGGAGACAGTGACTGAGTGAAATGGGAGGCAGTGACTGAGTGAAATGGGAGGCAGTGACTGAGTGAAATGGGAGGCAGTGACTGAGTGAAATGGGATGCAGTGACTGAGGGGAATGGGATGCAGTGGCTGATGGAAACGGGATGCAGTGACTGAGGGAAATGAGATGCAGTGACTGAGGGGAAGGAGATGCAGTGACTGTGGGAAATGGAATGCTGTGTCTGAGTGTAATGGGATGCACTGCCTCAGTTCAATGAGATTCACTGTCTCAGTTAAATGGGATGCAGTGACTGAGTGAAATGGGATGCTCTGACTGAGTGAAGTGGGATGCTGTGACTTCGGGACATGGGATGCTGTGACTGAGGGTAATGCGATGCAGTGACTGAGGGAATGGAGATGCAGTGACTGTGGGAAATGGGTTGCAATGACTGAGTGAAATGGGATGCTGTGACAGAGGGAAAGGAGACGCACTGACTGTGGGAAATGGGATGCAGTGACTGAGTGAAATGGGGTGCAGTGACGGAGTGAAATGGGATGCAGTGACTGAGTGAAATGGGATGGAGTGACTGAGGAAAGGAGATGCAGTGACGATGGGAAATGGGATGCAGTGACTGCGTGAAATGGGATGCAGTGATTTTGGGAAATGGGATGCAGTGACTGAGTGAAATGGGACGCAGTGACTGAGTGAAATGGGACGCAGTGACTGAGTGAAATGGGACGAATTGACTGAGTGAAATGGGATGCAGTGACTGAGTGAAATGGGATGCCGTGACTGTGGGGAATAGGGTGCGGTGACTGAGGGAAATGGATGCACTGTCTCAGTTGAATAGGATTCAGTGTCTCCGTTGAATAGGATGTAGTGACTGAGTCAAATGGGATGCTGTGACTGAGTGAAATGGGATGCAATGACTGAGTGAATATGATGAAGTGGCTGTGTGAAATGGGATGCAGTGGCTGAGTGAAATGCGGATGCAGTGACTGAGGGAAATGAGATGCAGTGACTGAGGGAAATGAGATGCAGTGACTGTGGGAAATGGCAAGCTGTGACTGAGGAAAGGAGATGCAGTGACTGTGGGAAATGGGACACAATGACGGAGGAAAATGGGATGCAGTCACTGAGTGAAATGGGATGCCGTGGCTGAGTGAAATGGGATGCCGTGGCTGAGTGAAATGGGAAGCAGTGAATGAGTGAAATGGGATGCAGTGACTGAGTGAAATCAGACGCATTGACTGAGTGAAATGGGACGCAGTGACCGAGTGAAACGGGACGCAGTGACTGAGGGAAATGGGATGCAGTGACTGAGTGAAATGGCAGGCAGTGACTGAGTGAAATGGCAGGCAGTGACTGAGTGAAATGGCAGGCAGTGACTGAGTGAAATGGGAGGCAGTGACTGAGTGAAATGGGAAGCAGTGGCTGAGTGAAATGGGATGCAGTGACTGAGTGAAATGGGAGGCAGTGACTGAGTGAAATGGGATGCAGTGACTGAGTGAAATGGGATGCAGTGACTGAGTAAAATGTGATGCAGTGAACGGAGTGAAATGGGATGCAGTGGCTGAGTGAAATGGAATGCAGTGGCTGAGTGAAATGGGATGCAGTGGCTGAGTGAAATGGGATGCAGTGACTGAGGGAATTGGGATGCAGTGGCTGAAGGAAAGGAGACGCAGTGACTTTTGGAAATGGGTTGCAGTGATTGAGTGAAATGCAATGCAGTGGCTGAGTGAAATGCGATGCAGTGGCTGAGTGAAATGGGATGCTGTGACTCAGTGGAATGGGATGCACTGACTGAGGGAAAGGTGATTCAGTGACTGTGGGAAATGGCAAGCTGTGACTGAGGAAAGGAGATGCAGTGACTGTGGGAAATGGGATGCAATGACGGAGGGAAATGGGATGCAGTGGCTGACTGAAATGGGATGCCGTGTCTGTGGGAAACGGGATGCGGTGACTGTGGGGAATGTGATGCAGTGACTGAGGGAAATGGGATTCAGTGACTGCGTGAAATGGGATGCAGTGACAGCGTGAAATGAGATGCAGTGACAGATAAATGGGATGCAGTGACTGATGTAAATGGGAATCAGTGACTGAGGGATAGGAGATGCAGTGCCTGTGGAAACGGGATGTTGCAACTGAGGGTAATGGGTATGCAGTGACTGTGGGAAATGGAATGCAGTGACTGAGTGAAATGGGATGCAGTGGCTGAATGGAATGGGATGCAGGGACTGAGGGAAATGGGATGCTGTGACTCAGTGGAATGGGATGCAGTGACTGAGGGAAAGGTGATTCAGTGACTGTGGGAAATGGCAAGCTGCGACTGAGGAAAGGAGATGCAGTGACTGTGGGAAATGGGACACAATGACGGAGGAAAATGGGACGCAGTGACTGAGTGAAATGGGATGCAGTGGCTGAGTGAAATGGGATGCCGTGGCTGGTGAAATGGGATGCACTGACTGAGGGAAATGGGATGCAGTGACTGAGTGAAATCAGACGCATTCACTGAGTGAAATGGGACGCAGTGACCGAGTGAAACGGGACGCAGTGACCGAGTGAAACGGGACGCAGTGACCGAGTGAAACGGGGTGCAGTGACCGAGGGAAATGGGATGCAGTGACTGAGTGAAATGGCAGGCAGTGACTGAGTGAAATGGGAGGCAGTGACTGAGTGAAATGGGAGGCAGTGACTGAGTGAAATGGGATGCAGTCACTGAGTGAAATGGGATGCAGTTATGGATGGTAATGGGACGCAGTGACTGAGTGATATCAGACGCATTGACTGAGTGAAGTGGGACGCAGTGACCGAGTGAAGTGGGACGCAGTGACCGAGTGAAACGGGACGCAGTAACCGAGTGAAACGGACTGAGGGAAATGGGATGCAGTGACTGGGTGAAGTGGGAGGCAGTGACTGTGTGAAGTGGGAGGCAGTGACCCGGTGAAATGGGATGCAGTGACTGAGTGAAGTGGGAGGCAGTGATTGCGTGAAGTGGGAGGCAGTGACTGAGTGAAATGGGATGCACTCACTGAGTGAAATGGGATGCTGTGACTGAGGGTAATGGGATGCAGTGACTGAGTGAAATGGGATGCAGTGACTGAGGGAATTGGGATGCAGTGGCTGAAGGAAAGGAGACGCAGTGACTTTTGGAAATGGGTTGCAGTGATTGAGTGAAATGCAATGCAGTGGCTGAGTGAAATGCGATGCAGTGGCTGAGTGAAATGGGATGCTGTGCCTCAGTGGAATGGGATGCACTGACTGAGGGAAAGGTGATTCAGTGACTGTGGGAAATGGCAAGCTGTGACTGAGGAAAGGAGATGCAGTGACTGTGGGAAATGGGATGCAATGACGGAGGGAAATGGGATGCAGTGGCTGACTGAAATGGGATGCCGTGTCTGTGGGAAACGGGATGCGGTGACTGTGGGGAATGTGATGCAGTGACTGAGGGAAATGGGATTCAGTGACTGCGTGAAATGGGATGCAGTGACAGCGTGAAATGAGATGCAGTGACAGATAAATGGGATGCAGTGACTGATGTAAATGGGAATCAGTGACTGAGGGATAGGAGATGCAGTGCCTGTGGAAACGGGATGTTGCAACTGAGGGTAATGGGTATGCAGTGACTGTGGGAAATGGAATGCAGTGACTGAGTGAAATGGGATGCAGTGGCTGAATGGAATGGGATGCAGGGACTGAGGGAAATGGGATGCTGTGACTCAGTGGAATGGGATACAGTGACTGAGGGAAAGGTGATTCAGTGACTGTGGGAAAGGTGATTCAGTGACTGTGGGAAAGGTGATTCAGTGACTGTGGGAAATGGCAAGCTGTGACTGAGGAAAGGAGATGCAGTGACTGTGGGAAATGGGACGCAATAACGGAGGGAAATGGGACGCAGAGACTGAGTGAAATGGGATGCAGTGGCTCAGTGAAATGGGATGCCGTGGCTGAGTGAAATGGAATGCAGTGGCTGAGTGAAATGGGATGCCGTGGCTGAGTGAAATGGGATGCAGTGACTGAGTGAAATGGGATGCAGTGACTGACTGAAATGGGAGGGAGTGACTGAGTGAAATGGGAGGCAGTGACTGAGTGATTTGGGAGGCAGTGACTGAGTGAATTTGGAGGCAGTGACTGAGTGAAGTGGGAGGCAGTGACTGAATGAAGTGGGATGCAGTGACTGAGTGAAATGGCAGGCAGTGACTGAGTGAAATGGGAGGCAGTGACTGAGTGAAATGGGAGGCAGTGGCTGAGTGAAATGGGAAGCAGTGACTGAGTGAAATGGGATGCAGTGATGGATGGTAATGGGATGCAGTGACTGAGTGAAATGGGATGCAGTTACTGAATGAAATGGGATGTAGTGACTGAATGAAATGGGGTGCAGTGACTGAGGGAAATGGAATGCGGGGACTGTGTGGAATATGGTGCGGTGACTAACGGAAACGGATGCACTGTCTCAGCTGAATAGTGTTCACTGTCTTCGTTAAATGGGATGCAGTGACCGAGGGAAATGGGATGCAGTGACTGTGGGAAATGGGATGCAGTGGCTGATGGAAAGGAGATGTAGTGACTGAGTGAACTGGGATTCGGTGACTGAGCGAAATGGGATGCAGTGACTGAGGGAAATGGGATGCAGTGACTGAGGGAAATGGGATGCAGTGACTGAGGGTAATAGGATGCAGTGACTGATGGTAATGGGATGCAGTGACTGAGGGTAATGGGATGCAGTGACTGAGGGAAATGGGATGCAGTGACTGAGTGAAATGGAATTCAGTGACTGAGTGAAATGGGATGCAGTGACTGATGGAAATGGAATGCAGTGACTGATGGAATGGAATTCAGTGACTGATGGAAATGGAATTCAGTGACTGATGGAAATGGAATGCAGTGACTGATGGAAATCTGATGCAGTGACAGGGAAAGGAGATGCAGTGGCTGTGAATGTGGGATGCTGTGACTGAGGGAAATGGATGCACTGTCTCAGTTGAATAGGATTCACTGTATCCGTGAAATGGGATGCAGTGCCTGAGTGAAATTGGATGCAGTGCCTGAGTGAAATGGGCTGCAGTGCCTGAGTGAAATGGGCTGCAGTGCCTGAGTGAAATGGGATGCAGTGACTGATGGAAATGGGATGCACTGACTGAGGGAAAGCAGATGCAGTGCCTGTGGAAACGGGATGCTGTGACTGAGTGTAATGGGTTGCAGTGACTGAGTGAAATGGAATGCCGAACTGAGGGAAATGGGATGCAGTGACTGAGTGAAATGGGATGCCATGGACTGAGTGAAATCGGATGCAGTCAATGTGGGAAATGGGATGCAGTGACTGAGGGAAATCGATTGCAGTGACTGATAAAATGGGATTCAATACCTGACGGAAATTGAATGCAGCATCAGTGAGAAACGGGATGCAGTGACTGAGTGAAATGGGATGCAGTGACTGAGGGAAATGGGATGCAGTGACTGTGGGAAATGGGATGTAGGGACTGACGGAAATGGGACGCTCTGACTGTGTGTAATGGGAGGCACTGACTGAGTGTAATGTGATGCAGTGAATAAGTGAAACTGAATGCAGTAACTGTGTGAATTGGGATGCAGTGACTGAGTGAAATGAGATGCATGACTGAGTGAAATGGAAAGCATTGGCTGAGGGAAATGGGATGCAGTTGCTGAGTAAAATGGGATGCAGTGGCTGAGTGAAATGTGATGCAGTGGACGGAGTGAAATGGGAGGCAGTGACTGATTGAAATGAGTTGCAGTGACTTAGTGAAATGGGAGGCAGTGACTGAGTGAAATGGGAGGCAGTGACTGAGTGAAATGGGAGGCAGTGGCTGAAGGAAAGGAGACGCAGTGACTTTTGGAAACGGGTTGCAGTGATTGAGTGAAATAGGATGCAGTGATTGAGTGAAATGCGATGTAGTGGCTGAGTGAAATGCGATGCAGTGGCTGAGTGAAATGGGATGCAGTGACTGAGTGAAATGCGATGCTGTGCCTCAGTGGAATGGGATGCACTGACTGAGGGAAAGGTGATTCAGTGACTGTGGGAAATGGCAAGCTGTGACTGAGGAAAGGAGATGCAGTGACTGTGGGAAATGGGATGCAATGAGGGAGGGAAATGGGACGCAGTGGCTGAGTGAAATGGGATGCCGTGCCTGTGGGAAACGGGATGCGGTGACTGTGGGGAATGTGATGCAGTGACTGAGGGAAATGGGATTCAGTGACTGCGTGAAATGGGATGCAGTGACAGCGTGAAATGGGATGCAGTGACTGAGATAAATGGGATGCAGTGACTGAGATAAATGGGATGCAGTGACTGATGTAAATGGGATGCAGTGACAGAGGGAAAGGAGATGCAGTGCCTGTGGAAACGGGATGTTGCGACTGGGGGTAATGGGTATGCAGTGACTGTGGGAAATGGGATGCAGTGACTGAGTGAAATGGGATGCAGTGGCTGAATGGAATGGGATGCAGGGACTGAGGGAAATGGGATGCTGTGACTCAGTGGAATGGGATGCAGTGACTGAGGGAAAGGTGATTCAGTGACTGTGGGAAATGGCAAGCTGTGACTGAGGAAAGGAGATGCAGTGACTGTGGGAAATGGGACACAATGACGGAGGAAAATGGGATGCAGTCACTGAGTGAAATGGGATGCCGTGGCTGAGTGAAATGGGATGCCGTGGCTGAGTGAAATGGGAAGCAGTGAATGAGTGAAATGGGATGCAGTGACTGAGTGAAATCAGACGCATTGACTGAGTGAAATGGGACGCAGTGACCGAGTGAAACGGGACGCAGTGACTGAGGGAAATGGGATGCAGTGACTGAGTGAAATGGCAGGCAGTGACTGAGTGAAATGGCAGGCAGTGACTGAGTGAAATGGCAGGCAGTGACTGAGTGAAATGGGAGGCAGTGACTGAGTGAAATGGGAGGCAGTGGCTGAGTGAAATGGGATGCAGTGACTGAGTGAAATGGGAGGCAGTGACTGAGTGAAATGGGATGCAGTGACTGAGTGAAATGGGATGCAGTGACTGAGTAAAATGTGATGCAGTGAACGGAGTGAAATGGGATGCAGTGGCTGAGTGAAATGGGATGCAGTGGCTGAGTGAAATGGGATGCAGTGACTGAGGGAATTGGGATGCAGTGGCTGAAGGAAAGGAGACGCAGTGACTTTTGGAAATGGGTTGCAGTGATTGAGTGAAATGCAATGCAGTGGCTGAGTGAAATGCGATGCAGTGGCTGAGTGAAATGGGATGCTGTGCCTCAGTGGAATGGGATGCACTGACTGAGGGAAAGGTGATTCAGTGACTGTGGGAAATGGCAAGCTGTGACTGAGGAAAGGAGATGCAGTGACTGTGGGAAATGGGATGCAATGACGGAGGGAAATGGGATGCAGTGGCTGACTGAAATGGGATGCCGTGTCTGTGGGAAACGGGATGCGGTGACTGTGGGGAATGTGATGCAGTGACTGAGGGAAATGGGATTCAGTGACTGCGTGAAATGGGATGCAGTGACAGCGTGAAATGAGATGCAGTGACAGATAAATGGGATGCAGTGACTGATGTAAATGGGAATCAGTGACTGAGGGATAGGAGATGCAGTGCCTGTGGAAACGGGATGTTGCAACTGAGGGTAATGGGTATGCAGTGACTGTGGGAAATGGAATGCAGTGACTGAGTGAAATGGGATGCAGTGGCTGAATGGAATGGGATGCAGGGACTGAGGGAAATGGGATGCTGTGACTCAGTGGAATGGGATGCAGTGACTGAGGGAAAGGTGATTCAGTGACTGTGGGAAATGGCAAGCTGCGACTGAGGAAAGGAGATGCAGTGACTGTGGGAAATGGGACACAATGACGGAGGAAAATGGGACGCAGTGACTGAGTGAAATGGGATGCAGTGGCTGAGTGAAATGGGATGCCGTGGCTGGTGAAATGGGAAGCAGTGACTGAGGGAAATGGGATGCAGTGACTGAGTGAAATCAGACGCATTCACTGAGTGAAATGGGACGCAGTGACCGAGTGAAACGGGACGCAGTGACCGAGTGAAACGGGACGCAGTGACCGAGTGAAACGGGGTGCAGTGACCGAGGGAAATGGGATGCAGTGACTGAGTGAAATGGCAGGCAGTGACTGAGTGAAATGGGAGGCAGTGACTGAGTGAAATGGGAGGCAGTGGCTGAGTGAAATGGGATGCAGTCACTGAGTGAAATGGGATGCAGTTATGGATGGTAATGGGACGCAGTGACTGAGTGATATCAGACGCATTGACTGAGTGAAGTGGGACGCAGTGACCGAGTGAAGTGGGACGCAGTGACCGAGTGAAACGGGACGCAGTGACCGAGTGAAACGGACTGAGGGAAATGGGATGCAGTGACTGGGTGAAGTGGGAGGCAGTGACTGTGTGAAGTGGGAGGCAGTGACCCGGTGAAATGGGATGCAGTGACTGAGTGAAGTGGGAGGCAGTGATTGCGTGAAGTGGGAGGCAGTGACTGAGTGAAATGGGATGCACTCACTGAGTGAAATGGGATGCTGTGACTGAGGGTAATGGGATGCAGTGACTGAGTGAAATGGGATGCAGTGACTGTGGGAAATGGGATGCAGTGACTGTGGGAAATGGGTTGCAGTGACTGAGCGTAATGGGACGCAGTGACTGAGTGTAATGGGACGCAGTGACTGAGTGTAATGGGACGAATTGACTGAGTGAAGTGGGACGCAGTCACTGAGTGAAATGGGATGCTGTGACTGAGGGAAATGTGATGCAGTGTCTGTGTGAAATGTGATGCAGTGACTGAGGGTAATGGGATGCAGTGGCTGATGGAAATGGGTTGCAGTGACTTAGTTAAATGGGAGACAGTGACTGAGTGAAATGGGAGGCAGTGACTGAGTGAAATGGGAGGCAGTGACTGAGTGAAATGGGAGGCAGTGACTGAGTGAAATGGGATGCAGTGACTGAGGGGAATGGGATGCAGTGGCTGATGGAAACGGGATGCAGTGACTGAGGGAAATGAGATGCAGTGACTGAGGAGAAGGAGATGCAGTGACTGTGGGAAATGGAATGCTGTGTCTGAGTGTAATGGGATGCACTGCCTCAGTTCAATGAGATTCACTGTCTCAGTTAAATGGGATGCAGTGACTGAGTGAAATGGGATGCTCTGACTGAGTGAAGTGGGATGCTGTGACTTCGGGACATGGGATGCTGTGACTGAGGGTAATGCGATGCAGTGACTGAGGGAATGGAGATGCAGTGACTGTGGGAAATGGGTTGCAATGACTGAGTGAAATGGGATGCTGTGACAGAGGGAAAGGAGACGCACTGACTGTGGGAAATGGGATGCAGTGACTGAGTGAAATGGGGTGCAGTGACGGAGTGAAATGGGATGCAGTGACTGAGTGAAATGGGATGGAGTGACTGAGGAAAGGAGATGCAGTGACGATGGGAAATGGGATGCAGTGACTGCGTGAAATGGGATGCAGTGATTTTGGGAAATGGGATGCAGTGACTGAGTGAAATGGGACGCAGTGACTGAGTGAAATGGGACGCAGTGACTGAGTGAAATGGGACGAATTGACTGAGTGAAATGGGATGCAGTGACTGAGTGAAATGGGATGCCGTGACTGTGGGGAATAGGGTGCGGTGACTGAGGGAAATGGATGCACTGTCTCAGTTGAATAGGATTCAGTGTCTCCGTTGAATAGGATGTAGTGACTGAGTCAAATGGGATGCTGTGACTGAGTGAAATGGGATGCAATGACTGAGTGAATATGATGAAGTGGCTGTGTGAAATGGGATGCAGTGGCTGAGTGAAATGCGGATGCAGTGACTGAGGGAAATGAGATGCAGTGACTGAGTGAAATGGGATGCTGTGACTCAGTGGAATGGGATGCAGTGACTGAGGGAAAGGTGATTCAGTGACTGTGGGAAATGGCAAGCTGTGACTGAGGAAAGGAGATGCAGTGACTGTGGGAAATGGGACACAATGACGGAGGAAAATGGGATGCAGTCACTGAGTGAAATGGGATGCCGTGGCTGAGTGAAATGGGATGCCGTGGCTGAGTGAAATGGGAAGCAGTGAATGAGTGAAATGGGATGCAGTGACTGAGTGAAATCAGACGCATTGACTGAGTGAAATGGGACGCAGTGACCGAGTGAAACGGGACGCAGTGACTGAGGGAAATGGGATACAGTGACTGAGTGAAATGGCAGGCAGTGACTGAGTGAAATGGCAGGCAGTGACTGAGTGAAATGGGAGGCAGTGACTGAGTGAAATGGCAGGCAGTGACTGAGTGAAATGGGAGGCAGTGACTGAGTGAAATGGGAAGCAGTGGCTGAGTGAAATGGGATGCAGTGACTGAGTGAAATGGGAGGCAGTGACTGAGTGAAATGGGATGCAGTGACTGAGTGAAATGGGATGCAGTGACTGAGTAAAATGTGATGCAGTGAACGGAGTGAAATGGGATGCAGTGGCTGAGTGAAATGGAATGCAGTGGCTGAGTGAAATGGGATGCAGTGGCTGAGTGAAATGGGATGCAGTGACTGAGGGAATTGGGATGCAGTGGCTGAAGGAAAGGAGACGCAGTGACTTTTGGAAATGGGTTGCAGTGATTGAGTGAAATGCAATGCAGTGGCTGAGTGAAATGCGATGCAGTGGCTGAGTGAAATGGGATGCTGTGACTCAGTGGAATGGGATGCACTGACTGAGGGAAAGGTGATTCAGTGACTGTGGGAAATGGCAAGCTGTGACTGAGGAAAGGAGATGCAGTGACTGTGGGAAATGGGATGCAATGACGGAGGGAAATGGGATGCAGTGGCTGACTGAAATGGGATGCCGTGTCTGTGGGAAACGGGATGCGGTGACTGTGGGGAATGTGATGCAGTGACTGAGGGAAATGGGATTCAGTGACTGCGTGAAATGGGATGCAGTGACAGCGTGAAATGAGATGCAGTGACAGATAAATGGGATGCAGTGACTGATGTAAATGGGAATCAGTGACTGAGGGATAGGAGATGCAGTGCCTGTGGAAACGGGATGTTGCAACTGAGGGTAATGGGTATGCAGTGACTGTGGGAAATGGAATGCAGTGACTGAGTGAAATGGGATGCAGTGGCTGAATGGAATGGGATGCAGGGACTGAGGGAAATGGGATGCTGTGACTCAGTGGAATGGGATGCAGTGACTGAGGGAAAGGTGATTCAGTGACTGTGGGAAATGGCAAGCTGCGACTGAGGAAAGGAGATGCAGTGACTGTGGGAAATGGGACACAATGACGGAGGAAAATGGGACGCAGTGACTGAGTGAAATGGGATGCAGTGGCTGAGTGAAATGGGATGCCGTGGCTGGTGAAATGGGATGCAGTGACTGAGGGAAATGGGATGCAGTGACTGAGTGAAATCAGACGCATTCACTGAGTGAAATGGGACGCAGTGACCGAGTGAAACGGGACGCAGTGACCGAGTGAAACGGGGTGCAGTGACCGAGGGAAATGGGATGCAGTGACTGAGTGAAATGGCAGGCAGTGACTGAGTGAAATGGGAGGCAGTGACTGAGTGAAATGGGAGGCAGTGACTGAGTGAAATGGGATGCAGTCACTGAGTGAAATGGGATGCAGTTATGGATGGTAATGGGACGCAGTGACTGAGTGATATCAGACGCATTGACTGAGTGAAGTGGGACGCAGTGACCGAGTGAAGTGGGACGCAGTGACCGAGTGAAACGGGACGCAGTAACCGAGTGAAACGGACTGAGGGAAATGGGATGCAGTGACTGGGTGAAGTGGGAGGCAGTGACTGTGTGAAGTGGGAGGCAGTGACCCGGTGAAATGGGATGCAGTGACTGAGTGAAGTGGGAGGCAGTGATTGCGTGAAGTGGGAGGCAGTGACTGAGTGAAATGGGATGCACTCACTGAGTGAAATGGGATGCTGTGACTGAGGGTAATGGGATGCAGTGACTGAGTGAAATGGGATGCAGTGACTGTGGGAAATGGGATGCAGTGACTGTGGGAAATGGGTTGCAGTGACTGAGCGTAATGGGACGCAGTGACTGAGTGTAATGGGACGCAGTGACTGAGTGTAATGGGACGAATTGACTGAGTGAAATGGGACGCAGTCACTGAGTGAAATGGGATGCTGTGACTGAGGGAAATGTGATGCAGTGTCTGTGTGAAATGTGATGCAGTGACTGAGGGTAATGGGATGCAGTGGCTGATGGAAATGGGTTGCAGTGACTTAGTTAAATGGGAGACAGTGACTGAGTGAAATGGGAGGCAGTGACTGAGTGAAATGGGAGGCAGTGACTGAGTGAAATGGGAGGCAGTGACTGAGGGGAATGGGATGCAGTGGCTGATGGAAACGGGATGCAGTGACTGAGGGAAATGAGATGCAGTGACTGAGGGGAAGGAGATGCAGTGACTGTGGGAAATGGAATGCTGTGTCTGAGTGTAATGGGATGCACTGCCTCAGTTCAATGAGATTCACTGTCTCAGTTAAATGGGATGCAGTGACTGAGTGAAATGGGATGCTCTGACTGAGTGAAGTGGGATGCTGTGACTTCGGGACATGGGATGCTGTGACTGAGGGTAATGCGATGCAGTGACTGAGGGAATGGAGATGCAGTGACTGTGGGAAATGGGTTGCAATGACTGAGTGAAATGGGATGCTGTGACAGAGGGAAAGGAGACGCACTGACTGTGGGAAATGGGATGCAGTGACTGAGTGAAATGGGGTGCAGTGACGGAGTGAAATGGGATGCAGTGACTGAGTGAAATGGGATGGAGTGACTGAGGAAAGGAGATGCAGTGACGATGGGAAATGGGATGCAGTGACTGCGTGAAATGGGATGCAGTGATTTTGGGAAATGGGATGCAGTGACTGAGTGAAATGGGACGTAGTGACTGAGTGAAATGGGACGCAGTGACTGAGTGAAATGGGACGAATTGACTGAGTGAAATGGGATGCAGTGACTGAGTGAAATGGGATGCCGTGACTGTGGGGAATAGGGTGCGGTGACTGAGGGAAATGGATGCACTGTCTCAGTTGAATAGGATTCAGTGTCTCCGTTGAATAGGATGTAGTGACTGAGTCAAATGGGATGCTGTGACTGAGTGAAATGGGATGCAGTGACTGAGGGAAATGAGATGCAGTGACTGAGGGAAATGAGATGCAGTGACTGAGGAAAATGAGATGCATTGACTGAGGGAAATGAGATGCAGTGACTGTGGGAAATGGAATGCTGTGACTGAGGGTAATGGGATGCACCGTCTCAGTTCAATGAGATTCACTGTCTCAGTTAAATGGGATGCAGTGACTGAGTGAAATGGGATTCTCTGACTGAGTGAAATGGGATGCTGTGACTGAGGGAAAGGAGATGCAGGGACTGTGGGAAATCGATTGCAGTGACTGTGGGAAATTGATTGCAGTGACTGAGGGAAATCGTTTTCAGTGACTGTGGGCAATGGGTTCCAGTGACTGAGGGAAATGGGACGCACTGACTGAGTGTAATGGGACGCACTGACTGAGTGAACTGGGACGCAGTGACTGAGGGAAATGGTATGCAGTGACTGAGGGAAATGGCATACCGTGACTGAGTGAAATGGGGTGCAGTCACTGAGCGAAATGGGATGCAGTGACTGAGGGAAATGGGATGCAGTGACTGAGTGAAATGGGAGGCAGTGGCTGAGTGAAATGGGAGGCAGTGGCTGAGTGAAATGGGATGCAGTCACTGAGTGAAATGGGATGCAGTGATGGACGGTAATGGGATGCAGTGACTGAGTGAAATGGGATGCAGTGACTGAGTGAAATGGGATGCAGTGGCTGAGTGAAATGGGATGCAGTGACTGTGGGAATTGGGATGCAGTGGCTGAAGGAAAGGAGACGCAGTGACTTTTGGAAATGGGTTGCAGTGATTGAGTGAAATGCAATGCAGTGGCTGAGTGAAATGCGATGCAGTGGCTGAGTGAAATGGGATGCAGTGGCTGAGTGAAATGCGATGCTGTGACTGAGTGAAATGGGGTGCAGTGACTGAGTGAAATGGGATGCTGTGCCTCAGTGGAATGGGATGCACTGACTGAGGGAAAGGTGATTCAGTGACTGTGGGAAATGGCAAGCTGTGACTGAGGAAAGGAGATGCAGTGACTGTGGGAAATGGGATGCAATGACGGAGGGAAATGGGATGCAGTGGCTGACTGAAATGGGATGCCATGTCTGTGGGAAACGGGATGCGGTGACTGTGGGGAATGTGATGCAGTGACTGAGGGAAATGGGATTCAGTGACTGCGTGAAATGGGATGCAGTGACAGCGTGAAATGAGATGCAGTGACAGATAAATGGGATGCAGTGACTGATGTAAATGGGAATCAGTGACTGAGGGATAGGAGATGCAGTGCCTGTGGAAACGGGATGTTGCAACTGAGGGTAATGGGTATGCAGTGACTGTGGGAAATGGAATGCAGTGACTGAGTGAAATGGGATGCAGTGGCTGAATGGAATGGGATGCAGGGACTGAGGGAAATGGGATGCTGTGACTCAGTGGAATGGGATGCAGTGACTGAGGGAAAGGTGATTCAGTGACTGTGGGAAATGGCAAGCTGTGACTGAGGAAAGGAGATGCAGTGACTGTGGGAAATGGGACACAATGACGGAGGAAAATGGGACGCAGTGACTGAGTGAAATGGGATGCAGTGGCTGAGTGAAATGGGATGCCGTGGCTGGTGAAATGGGAAGCAGTGACTGAGGGAAATGGGATGCAGTGACTGAGTGAAATCAGACGCATTCACTGAGTGAAATGGGACGCAGTGACCGAGTGAAACGGGACGCAGTGACCGAGTGAAACGGGGTGCAGTGACCGAGGGAAATGGGATGCAGTGACTGAGTGAAATGGCAGGCAGTGACCGAGGGAAATGGGATGCAGTGACTGAGTGAAATGGCAGGCAGTGACTGAGTGAAATGGCAGGCAGTGACTGAGTGAAATGGGAGGCAGTGACTGAGTGAAATGGGATGCCGTTATGGATGGTAATGGGACGCAGTGACTGAGTGAAATCAGACGCATTGACTGAGTGAAGTGGGACGCAGTGACCGAGTGAAACGGGACGCAGTGACCGAGTGAAACGGACTGAGGGAAATGGGATGCAGTGACTGGGTGAAGTGGGAGGCAGTGACTGTGTGAAGTGGGAGGCAGTGACCCGGTGAAATGGGATGCAGTGACTGAGTGAAGTGGGAGGCAGTGATTGCGTGAAGTGGGATGCAGTGACTGAGTGAAATGGGGTGCAGTGACTGAGGGAAATGGGATGCTGTGACTCAGTGGAATGGGATGCAGTGACTGAGGGAAAGGTGATTCAGTGACTGTGGGAAATGGCAAGCTGTGACTGAGGAAAGGAGATGCAGTGACTGTGGCAAATGGGACACAATGACGGAGGAAAATGGGATGCAGTCACTGAGTGAAATGGGATGCCGTGACTGAGTGAAATGGGATGCTGTGGCTGAGTGAAATGGGATGCCGTGGCTCAGTGAAATGGGAAGCAGTGACTGAGGGAAATGGGATGCAGTGACTGAGTGAAATCAGACGCATTGACTGAGTGAAATGGGACGCCGTGACCGAGTGAAACGGGACGCAGTGACTGAGGGAAATGGGATGCAGTGACTGAGTGAAATGGCAGGCAGTGACTGAGTGAAATGGCAGGCAGTGACTGAGTGAAATGGGAGGCAGTGACTGAGTGAAATGGGAGGCAGTGACTGAGTGAAATGGGAGGCAGTGGCTGAGTGAAATGGGATGCAGTGACTGAGTGAAATGGGAGGCAGTGACTGAGTGAAATGGGATGCAGTGACTGAGTAAAATGTGATGCAGTGAACGGAGTGAAATGGGATGCAGTGGCTGAGTGAAATGGGATGCAGTGGCTGAGTGAAATGGGATGCAGTGACTGAGGGAATTGGGATGCAGTGGCTGAAGGAAAGGAGAGGCAGTGACTTTTGGAAATGGGAAGCAGTGATTGAGTGAAATGCAATGCAGTGGCTGAGTGAAATGCGATGCAGTGGCTGAGTGAAATGGGATGCAGTGGCTGAGTGAAATGCGATGCAGTGACTGAGTGAAATGGGATGCAGTGACAGCGTGAAAGGGGATGCAGTGACTGAGATAAATGGGATGCAGTGACTGATGTAAATGGGAATCAGTGACTGAGGGATAGGAGATGCAGTGCCTGTGGAAACGGGATGTTGCGACTGAGGGTAATGGGTATGCAGTGACTGTGGGAAATGGAATGCAGTGACTGAGTGAAATGGGATGCAGTGGCTGAATGGAATGGGATGCAGGGACTGAGGGAAATGGGATGCTGTGACTCAGTGGAATGGGATGCAGTGACTGAGGGAAAGGTGATTCAGTGACTGTGGGAAATGGCAAGCTGTGACTGAGGAAAGGAGATGCAGTGACTGTGGGAAATGGGACGCAGTGACTGAGTGAAATGGGATGCAGTGGCTGAGTGAAATGGGATGCAGTGACTGAGGGAAATGGGATGCAGTGACTGAGGGAAATCAGACGCATTGACTGAGTGAAATGGGACGCAGTGACCGAGTGAAACGGGACGCAGTGACCGAGTGAAACGGGGTGCAGTGACCGAGGGAAACGGGATGCAGTGACTGAGTGAAATGGCAGGCAGTGACTGAGTGAAATGGCAGGCAGTGACTGAGTGAAATGGGATGCAGTCACTGAGTGAAATGGGATGCAGTTATGGATGGTAATGGGAGGCAGTGACTGAGTGAAATGGGATGCAGTGGCTGAGTGAAATGGGTTGCCGTGGCTGAGTGAAATGGGAAGCAGTGACTGAGGGAAATGGGATGCAGTGACCGAGTGAAACGGGACGCAGTGACTGGGTGAAGTGGTAGGCAGTGACTGTGTGAAGTGGGAGGCAGTGACGCGGTGAAATGGGATGCAGTGACTGAGTGAAGTGGGAGGCAGTGATTGCGTGAAGTGGGAGGCAGTGACTGAGTGAAATGGGATGCACTCACTGAGTGAAATGGGATGCCGTGACTGAGGGTAATGGGATGCAGTGACAGAGTGAAATGGGATGCAGTGACTGTGGGAAATGGGATGCAGTGACTGTGGGAAATGGGTTGCAGTGACTGAGGGAAATGGGACGCAGTGACTGAGCGTAATGGGACGCAGTGACTGAGTGTAATGGGACGCAGTGACTGAGTGTAATGGGATGCTGTGACTGAGGGAAATGTGATGCAGTGTCTGTGTGAAATGTGATGCAGTGACTGAGGGTAATGGGATGCAGTGGCTGATGGAAATGGGTTGCAGTGACTTAGTTAAATGGGAGACAGTGACTGAGTGAAATGTGAGGCAGTGACTGAGTGAAATGGGAGGCAGTAACTGAGTGAAATGAGAGGCAGTGACTGAGTGAAATGGGACGCAGTGACTGAGTGAAATGGGACAAATTGACTGAGTGAAATGGGACGAATTGACTGAGTGAAATGGGATGCAGTGACTGAGTGAAATGGGATGCCGTGACTGTGGGGAATAGGGTGCGGTGACTGAGGGAAATGAATGCACTGTCTCAGTTGAATAGGATTCAGTGTCTCCGTTGAATAGGATGTAGTGACTGAGTCAAATGGGATGCTGTGACTGAGTGAAATGGGATGCAATGACTGAGTGAATATGATGAAGTGGCTGTGTGAAATGCGGATGCAGTGGCTGAGTGAAATGCGGATGCAGTGACTGAGGGAAATGAGATGCAGTGACTGAGGGAAATGAGATGCATTGACTGAGGGAAAGGAGATGCAGTGACTGTGGGAAATGGAATGCTGTGACTGAGGGTAATGGGATGCACTGTCTCAGTTCAATGAGATTCACTGTCTCAGTTAAATGGGATGCAGTGACTGAGTGAAATGGGATTCTCTGACTGAGTGAAATGGTTTGCAGTGACTGAGGGAAAGGAGATGCAGTGACTGTGGGAAATGGAATGCTGAGACTGAGGGTAATGGGATGCACCGTCTCAGTTCAATGAGATTCACTGTCTCAGTTAAATGGGATGCAGTGACTGAGTGAAATGGGATTCTCTGACTGAGTGAAATGGGATGCTGTGACTGAGGGAAAGGAGATGCAGGGACTGTGGGAAATCGATTGCAGTGACTGTGGGCAATGGGTTCCAGTGACTGAGGGAAATGGGATGCAGTGACTGAGGGAAATGGCATACCGTGACTGATGGAAATGGGATGCAGTGTCTGAGGGAAAGGAAATGAAGTGACTGTCGGAAATGGTATGCAGTGACTGAGGGAAATGGTATGCAGTGACTGAGGGAAATGGGATACAGTGACTGAGTGAAATGGGGTGCAGTCACTGAGCGAAATGGGATGCAGTGACTGAGGGAAATGGGATGCAGTGACTGAGTGAAATGGGAGGCAGTGACTGAGTGAAATGGGAGGCAGTGACTGAGTGAAATGGGAGGCAGTGGCTGAGTGAAATGGGAGGCAGTGACTGAGGGAAATGAGATGCAGTGACTGAGGGAAATGAGATGCAGTGACTGAGGAAAATGAGATGCAGTGACTGAGGGAAAGGAGATGCAGTGACTGTGGGAAATGGAATGCTGTGACTGAGGGTAATGGGATGCACCGTCTCAGTTCAATGAGATTCACTGTCTCAGTTAAATGGGATGCAGTGACTGAGGGAAATGGGACGCACTGACTGAGGGTAATGGGACGCACTGACTGAGTGAACTGGGACGCAGTGACTGAGGGAAATGGGATGCAGTGACTGAGGGAAATGGCATACCGTGACTGATGGAAATGGGATGCAGTGTCTGAGGGAAAGGAAATGAAGTGACTGTCGGAAATGGTATGCAGTGACTGAGGGAAATGGGATACAGTGACTGAGTGAAATGGGGTGCAGTCACTGAGCGAAATGGGATGCAGTGACTGAGGGAAATGGGATGCAGTGGCTGAGTGAAATGGGATGCAGTTACTGAGCGAAATGGGATGCAGTGACTGAGGGAAATGGGATGCAGTGGCTGAGTGAAATGGGATGCAGTTACTGAATGAAATGAGATGTAGTGACTGAATGAAATGGGGTGCAGTGACTGAGGGAAATGGGTGCAGTGACTCAGGGTAATGGGATGCACTGACTGAGTGAAATTTGATGCAGTGGCTGAGTGAAATGTGATGCAGTCACTGAGTGAAATGGGATGCAGTGATGGATGGGATTGAGATGCAGTGACTGAGTGAAATGGGATGCAGTCACTGAGTGAAATGGGATGCAGTGATGGACGGTAATGGGATGCAGTGACTGAGTGAAATGGGATGCAGTGACTGAGTGAAATGGGATGCAGTGGCTGAGTGAAATGGGATGCAGTGACTGTGGGAATTGGGATGCAGTGGCTGAAGGAAAGGAGAGGCAATGACTTTTGGAAATGGGTTGCAGTGATTGAGTGAAATGCAATGCAGTGGCTGAGTGAAATGCGATGCAGTGGCTGAGTGAAATGGGATGCAGTGGCTGAGTGAAATGCGATGCTGTGACTGAGTGAAATGGGGTGCAGTGACTGAGTGAAATGGGATGCTGTGCCTCAGTGGAATGGGATGCACTGACTGAGGGAAAGGTGATTCAGTGACTGTGGGAAATGGCAAGCTGTGACTGAGGAAAGGAGATGCAGTGACTGTGGGAAATGGGATGCAGTGGCTGACTGAAATGGGATGCCATGTCTGTGGGAAACGGGATGCGGTGACTGTGGGGAATGTGATGCAGTGACTGAGGGAAATGGGATTCAGTGACTGCGTGAAATGGGATGCAGTGACAGCGTGAAATGAGATGCAGTGACAGATAAATGGGATGCAGTGACTGATGTAAATGGGAATCAGTGACTGAGGGATAGGAGATGCAGTGCCTGTGGAAACGGGATGTTGCAACTGAGGGTAATGGGTATGCAGTGACTGTGGGAAATGGAATGCAGTGACTGAGTGAAATGGGATGCAGTGGCTGAATGGAATGGGATGCAGGGACTGAGGGAAATGGGATGCTGTGACTCAGTGGAATGGGATGCAGTGACTGAGGGAAAGGTGATTCAGTGACTGTGGGAAATGGCAAGCTGTGACTGAGGAAAGGAGATGCAGTGACTGTGGGAAATGGGACACAATGACGGAGGAAAATGGGACGCAGTGACTGAGTGAAATGGGATGCAGTGGCTGAGTGAAATGGGATGCCGTGGCTGGTGAAATGGGAAGCAGTGACTGAGGGAAATGGGATGCAGTGACTGAGTGAAATCAGACGCATTCACTGAGTGAAATGGGACGCAGTGACCGAGTGAAACGGGACGCAGTGACCGAGTGAAACGGGGTGCAGTGACCGAGGGAAATGGGATGCAGTGACTGAGTGAAATGGCAGGCAGTGACCGAGGGAAATGGGATGCAGTGACTGAGTGAAATGGCAGGCAGTGACTGAGTGAAATGGCAGGCAGTGACTGAGTGAAATGGGAGGCAGTGACTGAGTGAAATGGGAGGCAGTGACTGAGTGAAATGGGATGCAGTCACTGAGTGAAATGGGATGCCGTTATGGATGGTAATGGGACGCAGTGACTGAGTGAAATCAGACGCATTGACTGAGTGAAGTGGGACGCAGTGACCGAGTGAAACGGGACGCAGTGACCGAGTGAAACGGACTGAGGGAAATGGGATGCAGTGACTGGGTGAAGTGGGAGGCAGTGACTGTGTGAAGTGGGAGGCAGTGACCCGGTGAAATGGGATGCAGTGACTGAGTGAAGTGGGAGGCAGTGATTGCGTGAAGTGGGATGCAGTGACTGAGTGAAATGGGGTGCAGTGACTGAGGGAAATGGGATGCTGTGACTCAGTGGAATGGGATGCAGTGACTGAGGGAAAGGTGATTCAGTGACTGTGGGAAATGGCAAGCTGTGACTGAGGAAAGGAGATGCAGTGACTGTGGCAAATGGGACACAATGACGGAGGAAAATGGGATGCAGTCACTGAGTGAAATGGGATGCCTTGGCTGAGTGAAATGGGATGCTGTGGCTGAGTGAAATGGGATGCCGTGGCTCAGTGAAATGGGAAGCAGTGACTGAGGGAAATGGGATGCAGTGACTGAGTGAAATCAGACGCATTGACTGAGTGAAATGGGACGCAGTGACCGAGTGAAACGGGACGCAGTGACTGAGGGAAATGGGATGCAGTGACTGAGTGAAATGGCAGGCAGTGACTGAGTGAAATGGCAGGCAGTGACTGAGTGAAATGGGAGGCAGTGACTGAGTGAAATGGCAGGCAGTGACTGAGTGAAATGGGAGGCAGTGACTGAGTGAAATGGGAGGCAGTGGCTGAGTGAAATGGGATGCAGTGACTGAGTGAAATGGGAGGCAGTGACTGAGTGAAATGGGATGCAGTGACTGAGTAAAATGTGATGCAGTGAACGGAGTGAAATGGGATGCAGTGGCTGAGTGAAATGGGATGCAGTGGCTGAGTGAAATGGGATGCAGTGACTGAGGGAATTGGGATGCAGTGGCTGAAGGAAAGGAGAGGCAGTGACTTTTGGAAATGGGTTGCAGTGATTGAGTGAAATGCAATGCAGTGGCTGAGTGAAATGCGATGCAGTGGCTGAGTGAAATGGGATGCAGTGGCTGAGTGAAATGCGATGCTGTGACTGAGTGAAATGGGGTGCAGTGACTGAGTGAAATGGGATGCTGTGCCTCAGTGGAATGGGATGCACTGACTGAGGGAAAGGTGATTCAGTGACTGTGGGAAATGGCAAGCTGTGACTGAGGAAAGGAGATGCAGTGACTGTGGGAAATGGGACACAATGACGGAGGAAAATGGGACGCAGTGACTGAGTGAAATGGGATGCAGTGGCTGAGTGAAATGGGATGCCGTGGCTGGTGAAATGGGAAGCAGTGACTGAGTGAAATGGCAGGCAGTGACTGAGTGAAATGGCAAGCTGTGACTGAGGAAAGGAGATGCAGTGACTGTGGGAAATGGGATGCAATGACGGAGGGAAATGGGATGCAGTGGCTGACTGAAATGGGATGCCATGTCTGTGGGAAACAGGATGCGGTGACTGTGGGGAATGTGATGCAGTGACTGAGGGAAATGGGATTCAGTGACTGCGTGAAATGGGATGCAGTGACAGCGTGAAATGAGATGCAGTGACAGATAAATGGGATGCAGTGACTGATGTAAATGGGAATCAGTGACTGAGGGATAGGAGATGCAGTGCCTGTGGAAACGGGATGTTGCAACTGAGGGTAATGGGTATGCAGTGACTGTGGGAAATGGAATGCAGTGACTGAGTGAAATGGGATGCAGTGGCTGAATGGAATGGGATGCAGGGACTGAGGGAAATGGGATGCTGTGACTCAGTGGAATGGGATGCAGTGACTGAGGGAAAGGTGATTCAGTGACTGTGGGAAATGGCAAGCTGTGACTGAGGAAAGGAGATGCAGTGACTGTGGGAAATGGGACACAATGACGGAGGAAAATGGGACGCAGTGACTGAGTGAAATGGGATGCAGTGGCTGAGTGAAATGGGATGCCGTGGCTGGTGAAATGGGAAGCAGTGACTGAGTGAAATGGGATGCAGTGACTGAGTGAAATCAGATGCATTCACTGAGTGAAATGGGACGCAGTGACCGAGTGAAACGGGACACAGTGACCGAGTGAAACGGGACGCAGTGACCGAGTGAAACGGGACGCAGTGACCGAGGAAAATGGGATGCAGTGACTGAGTGAAATGGCAGGCAGTGACTGAGTGAAATGGGAGGCAGTGACTGAGTGAAATGGGATGCAGTGACTGAGTGAAATGGGAGGCAGTGGCTGAGTGAAATGGGAGGCAGTGGCTGAGTGAAATGGGAGGCAGTGACTGAGTGAAATGGGAGGCAGTGACTGAGTGAAATGGGAGGCAGTGGCTGAGTGAAATGGGAGGCAGTGGCTGAGTTAAATGGGATGCAGTCACTGAGTGAAATGGGATGCAGTGACTGAGTGAAATGGGATGCAGTGACAGCGTGAAAGGGGATGCAGTGACTGAGATAAATAGGATGCAGTGACTGATGTAAATGGGAATCAGTGACTGAGGGATAGGAGATGCAGTGCCTGTGGAAACGGGATGTTGCGACTGAGGGTAATGGGTATGCAGTGACTGTGGGAAATGGAATGCAGTGACTGAGTGAAATGGGATGCAGTGGCTGAATGGAATGGGATGCAGGGACTGAGGGAAATGGGATGCTGTGACTCAGTGGAATGGGATGCAGTGACTGAGGGAAAGGTGATTCAGTGACTGTGGGAAATGGCAAGCTGTGACTGAGGAAAGGAGATGCAGTGACTGTGGGAAATGGGACGCAGTGACTGAGTGAAATGGGATGCAGTGGCTGAGTGAAATGGGATGCAGTGACTGAGGGAAATGGGATGCAGTGACTGAGGGAAATCAGACGCATTGACTGAGTGAAATGGGACGCAGTGACCGAGTGAAACGGGACGCAGTGACCGAGTGAAACGGACTGAGGGAAATGGGATGCAGTGACTGGGTGAAGTGGGAGGCAGTGACTGTGTGAAGTGGGAGGCAGTGACCCGGTGAAATGGGATGCAGTGACTGAGTGAAGTGGGAGGCAGTGATTGCGTGAAGTGGGATGCAGTGACTGAGTGAAATGGGGTGCAGTGACTGAGGGAAATGGGATGCTGTGACTCAGTGGAATGGGATGCAGTGACTGAGGGAAAGGTGATTCAGTGACTGTGGGAAATGGCAAGCTGTGACTGAGGAAAGGAGATGCAGTGACTGTGGCAAATGGGACACAATGACGGAGGAAAATGGGATGCAGTCACTGAGTGAAATGGGATGCCGTGGCTGAGTGAAATGGGATGCTGTGGCTGAGTGAAATGGGATGCCGTGGCTCAGTGAAATGGGAAGCAGTGACTGAGGGAAATGGGATGCAGTGACTGAGTGAAATCAGACGCATTGACTGAGTGAAATGGGACGCAGTGACCGAGTGAAACGGGACGCAGTGACTGAGGGAAATGGGATGCAGTGACTGAGTGAAATGGCAGGCAGTGACTGAGTGAAATGGCAGGCAGTGACTGAGTGAAATGGGAGGCAGTGACTGAGTGAAATGGCAGGCAGTGACTGAGTGAAATGGGAGGCAGTGACTGAGTGAAATGGGAGGCAGTGGCTGAGTGAAATGGGATGCAGTGACTGAGTGAAATGGGATGCAGTGACTGAGTGAAATGGGAGGCAGTGACTGAGTGAAATGGGATGCAGTGACTGAGTAAAATGTGATGCAGTGAACGGAGTGAAATGGGATGCAGTGGCTGAGTGAAATGGGATGCAGTGGCTGAGTGAAATGGGATGCAGTGACTGAGGGAATTGGGATGCAGTGGCTGAAGGAAAGGAGAGGCAGTGACTTTTGGAAATGGGTTGCAGTGATTGAGTGAAATGCAATGCAGTGGCTGAGTGAAATGCGATGCAGTGGCTGAGTGAAATGGGATGCAGTGGCTGAGTGAAATGCGATGCTGTGACTGAGTGAAATGCGATGCTGTGACTGAGTGAAATGGGGTGCAGTGACTGAGTGAAATGGGATGCTGTGCCTCAGTGGAATGGGATGCACTGACTGAGGGAAAGGTGATTCAGTGACTGTGGGAAATGGCAAGCTGTGACTGAGGAAAGGAGATGCAGTGACTGTGGGAAATGGGATGCAATGACGGAGGGAAATGGGATGCAGTGGCTGACTGAAATGGGATGCCATGTCTGTGGGAAACGGGATGCGGTGACTGTGGGGAATGTGATGCAGTGACTGAGGGAAATGGGATTCAGTGACTGCGTGAAATGGGATGCAGTGACAGCGTGAAATGAGATGCAGTGACAGATAAATGGGATGCAGTGACTGATGTAAATGGGAATCAGTGACTGAGGGATAGGAGATGCAGTGCCTGTGGAAACGGGATGTTGCAACTGAGGGTAATGGGTATGCAGTGACTGTGGGAAATGGAATGCAGTGACTGAGTGAAATGGGATGCAGTGGCTGAATGGAATGGGATGCAGGGACTGAGGGAAATGGGATGCTGTGACTCAGTGGAATGGGATGCAGTGACTGAGGGAAAGGTGATTCAGTGACTGTGGGAAATGGCAAGCTGTGACTGAGGAAAGGAGATGCAGTGACTGTGGGAAATGGGACACAATGACGGAGGAAAATGGGACGCAGTGACTGAGTGAAATGGGATGCAGTGGCTGAGTGAAATGGGATGCCGTGGCTGGTGAAATGGGAAGCAGTGACTGAGGGAAATGGGATGCAGTGACTGAGTGAAATCAAACGCATTCACTGAGTGAAATGGGACGCAGTGACCGAGTGAAACGGGACGCAGTGACCGAGTGAAACGGGGTGCAGTGACCGAGGGAAATGGGATGCAGTGACTGAGTGAAATGGCAGGCAGTGACCGAGGGAAATGGGATGCAGTGACTGAGTGAAATGGCAGGCAGTGACTGAGTGAAATGGCAGGCAGTGACTGAGTGAAATGGGAGGCAGTGACTGAGTGAAATGGGAGGCAGTGACTGAGTGAAATGGGATGCCGTTATGGATGGTAATGGGACGCAGTGACTGAGTGAAATCAGACGCATTGACTGAGTGAAGTGGGACGCAGTGACCGAGTGAAACGGGACGCAGTGACCGAGTGAAACGGACTGAGGGAAATGGGATGCAGTGACTGGGTGAAGTGGGAGGCAGTGACTGTGTGAAGTGGGAGGCAGTGACCCGGTGAAATGGGATGCAGTGACTGAGTGAAGTGGGAGGCAGTGATTGCGTGAAGTGGGATGCAGTGACTGAGTGAAATGGGGTGCAGTGACTGAGGGAAATGGGATGCTGTGACTCAGTGGAATGGGATGCAGTGACTGAGGGAAAGGTGATTCAGTGACTGTGGGAAATGGCAAGCTGTGACTGAGGAAAGGAGATGCAGTGACTGTGGGAAATGGGATGCAGTGGCTGACTGAAATGGGATGCCATGTCTGTGGGAAACGGGATGCGGTGACTGTGGGGAATGTGATGCAGTGACTGAGGGAAATGGGATTCAGTGACTGCGTGAAATGGGATGCAGTGACAGCGTGAAATGAGATGCAGTGACAGATAAATGGGATGCAGTGACTGATGTAAATGGGAATCAGTGACTGAGGGATAGGAGATGCAGTGCCTGTGGAAACGGGATGTTGCAACTGAGGGTAATGGGTATGCAGTGACTGTGGGAAATGGAATGCAGTGACTGAGTGAAATGGGATGCAGTGGCTGAATGGAATGGGATGCAGGGACTGAGGGAAATGGGATGCTGTGACTCAGTGGAATGGGATGCAGTGACTGAGGGAAAGGTGATTCAGTGACTGTGGGAAATGGCAAGCTGTGACTGAGGAAAGGAGATGCAGTGACTGTGGGAAATGGGACACCATGACGGAGGAAAATGGGACGCAGTGACTGAGTGAAATGGGATGCAGTGGCTGAGTGAAATGGGATGCCGTGGCTGGTGAAATGGGAAGCAGTGACTGAGGGAAATGGGATGCAGTGACTGAGTGAAATCAGACGCATTCACTGAGTGAAATGGGACGCAGTGACCGAGTGAAACGGGACGCAGTGACCGAGTGAAACGGGGTGCAGTGACCGAGGGAAATGGGATGCAGTGACTGAGTGAAATGGCAGGCAGTGACCGAGGGAAATGGGATGCAGTGACTGAGTGAAATGGGATGCAGTGACTGAGTGAAATGGGATGCAGTGACTGAGTGAAATGGGATGCAGTGACAGTGAAATGGGAGGCAGTGAGTGAGTGAAGTGGGAAGCAGTGACCGAGGGAAATGGAATGCGGTGACTGTGGGGAATAGGGTGCGGTGACTTACGGAAACGGATGCACTGTCTCAGCTGAATAGCGTTCACTGTCTTCGTTAAATGGGATGCAGTGACTGAGGGAAAGGACATGCAGTGAATGTGGGAAATTGGATGCAGTGACTGAGGGAAATGGGAGGGAGTGACTGACAAATGGGAGGGAGTGACTGACTGAAATGTGAGGGAGTGACTGACTGAAGTGGGCGGCTGTGACTGAGTGAAGTGGGATGCAGTGACTGAGTGAAATGGGTGGCAGTCACTGAGTGAAATGGCATGCTGTGACTGAGGGTAATGTAATGCAGTGACTGAGTGAAACGCAATGCAGTTAATGGCGAAAGGAGATGCAGTGACTGAGTGAAATGGGAGGCAGTGACTGAGTGTAATGGGACGCAGTGACTGAGTGAAATGGGACGCATTGACTGAGTGAAATGGGACGCAGTGACTGAGAGAAATGGGACGCAGTGACTGTGGGAAATGGGACGCAGTGGCTGAGTGAAATGGGATGCAGTTACTGAGTGAAATGGGATGCAGTGACTGAGGGCAATGGGATGCAGTGATTGAGGGAAATGGGATCAAGTGACTGAGTGAAATGGGATGCGGTGACTGAGGGAAATGGAACGTGGTGACTGTGGGGAATAGGGTGCGGTGACTGACGGAAACGGATGCACTGTCTCAGCTGAATAGTACTCACTGTCTCCGTTAAATGGGATGCAATGACTGAGGGACAGGAGATGCAGTGAATGTGGGAAATTGGATGCAGTGACTGAGGGAAATGGGATGCAGTGACTGACTGAAATGGGAGTGACTGAGTGAAATGGGAGGGAGTGACTGAGTGAAATGGGATGCAGTGACTGAGGGAAATGAGATGCAGTGACTGAGGGAAATGAGATGCAGTGACTGAGGGAAAGGAGATGCAGTGACTGTGGGAAATGGAATGCTGTGACTGAGGGTAATGGGATGCACCGTCTCAGTTCAATGAGTTTCACTGTCTCAGTTAAATGGGATGCAGTGACTGAGTGAAATGGGATTCTCTGACTGAGTGAAATGGAATGCTGTGATTGAGGGAAAGTAGATGCAGTGACTGTGGGAATTCGATTGCAGTGACTGTGGGAAATAGATTTCAGTGACTGTGGGAAATCGTTTTCAGTGACTGTGGGAAATCGGTTGCAGTGACTGAGGGAAATGGGAGGCAGTCACTGCATGAAGTGGGAGGCAGTGACTGCGTGAAGTGGGAGGCAGTGACAGAGTGAAATGGGATGCACTCACTGAGTGAAATGGGATGCCGTGACTGAGTGAAATGGGACGCAGTGACTGAGTGAAATGGGACGCAGTGACTGAGGGTAATGGGACGCACAAACGGAGTAAAATGGGACGCAGTGACTGAGGGAAATGGGACGCAGTGACTGAGGGAAATGCGATGCAGTGCCTGAGTGAAATGCGATGCGGTGAGTGAGGGAAAGGAGATGCAGTGAATGTGGAAAATGGGAGGCAGTGACTGAGGAAATGGGTTGCAGTAGCTGACGGAAATTGAATGCAGCGTCAGTGAGAAACGGGATACAGTGACTGAGGGAAATGGGATGCAGTGACTGAGTGAAATGTGATTAACTCACTGAGTGAAATGGGATGCAGTGATTGTGAGAAATGAGATGCAGAGACTGATGGAAATTGCATGCAGTAAGAGAGTGACATGAGCTGCAGTGACTGAGTGAAATGGGATGCAGTGACTGCGCAAGTGGGATGCAGTATCTGACGGAAATTTGATGAAGTGTCAGTGAGAAACGGGACACAGTGACTGAGTGAAATGGGATGCAGTGACTGAGTGAAGTGGCAGGCAGTGACTGAGTGAAATGGCAGGCAGTGACTGAGTGAAATGGGAGGCAGTGACTGAGTGAAATGGGATGCAGTGTCGGATGGTAATGGGATGCAGTGACTGAGTGAAATGGGATGCAGTGACTGACTGAAATGGGATGCAGTCACTGAGTGAAATGGGATGCAGTGATGGACGGTAATGAGATGCAGTGACTGAGTGAAATGGGAAGCAGTGACTGAGTGAAATGGAATGCGGTGACTGTGGGGAATAGGGTGCGGTGACTGACGGAAACGGATGCACTGTCTCAGCTGAATAGTGTTCACTGTCTTCGTTAAATGGGCTGCAGTGACTGAGGGAAAGGACATGCAGTGAATGTGGGAAATTGGATGCAGTGACTGAGGGAAATGGGAGGGAGTGACTGACTGAAATGGGAGGGAGTGACTGACTGAAATGGGAGGGAGTGACTGACTGAAATGGGAGGCAGTGACTGAAATGGGAGGGAGTGACTGAGTGAAATGGGAGGCAGTGACTGAGTGAATTGGGATGCTGTGACTGAGGGTAATGTAATGCAGTGACTGTGTGAAATGCGATGCAGTTAATGGCAAAAGGAGATGCAGTGACTGAGTGAAGTGGGAGGCAGTGACTGAGTGAAGTGGCAGGCAGTGACTGAGTGAAGTGGCAGGCAGTGACTGTGTGAAGTGGCAGGCAGTGACTGTGTGAAGTGGCAGGCAGTGACTCGGTGAAATGGGATACTGTGACTGAGGGTAATGTGATGCAGTGACTGAGTGAAATGGGAAACAGTGAGTGACGGTCATGGGATGCAGTGAGCGAGGTCATGGGATGCAGTGAGCGAGGTCATGGGATGCAATGACTGAAGGAAATGGGATGCGGTGACTGAGGGAAATGGAATGCGGTGACAGTGGGGAATAGGGTGCGGTGACTGAGGGAAATGGATGCACTATCCCAGTTGAATAAGATTCAATGTTTCCGTTAAATAGGATGTCGTGACTGAGTCAAATGGGATGCTGTGACTCAGTGAAATGGGATGCAATGACTGAGTGAATATGATGAAGTGGCTGAGTGAAATGGGATGCAGTGACTGAGTGAAATGGGATGCAGTGGCTGAGTGAAATGGGATGCAGTGACTGAGGAAAATGAGATGCAGTGACTGAGGGAAAAGAGATGCAGTGACTGAGGGGAATGGGATGCGCCCTCTCAGTTCAATAAGATTCACTGTCTCAGTTAAATGGGACGCAGTGACTGAGTGAAATGGGACGCAGTGACTGAGGGAAATGTGATGCCGTGACTGTGGAGAATAAGGTGTGGTGACTGATGGAAATGGATTCACTGTCTCACTTGGATAGGATTCACTGTCTTTGTTAAATGGGATGCAGTGACTGAGTGAAATGGGAGGGAGTGACTGAGTGAAATGGGAGGCAGTGACTGAGTGAAATGGGAGGCAGTCACTGATTGAAATGGGATGCAGTGACTGAGGGAAATGGGATGCAGTGACTGAGGGAAATGGGATGCAGTGCCTGAGCGAAATGCGATGCGGTGACTGAGGGAAATGAGATGCAGTGACTGAGGGAAATGAGATGCAGTGAGTGAGGGAAATGAGATGCAGTGACTGAGGGAAATGAGATGCAGTGACTGTGGGGACATGGGATGCAGTGACTGGGGTAATGGGATGCAGTGGCTGAGTGAAATGGGATGCAGTGGCTGAGTGAAATGGGATGCAGTGGCTGAGTGAATTGGGATGCAGTGACTGAGGGAAAGGAGATGCAGTGAATGTGGGAAATGTGATGCAGTGACTGAGTGAAATGCGATGCAGTGACTGAGTGACATAGGATGCAGTGACTGAGGAAAGGAGATGCAGTGACTATGGGAAATGGGATGCAGTGACTGCATGAAATGGGATGCAGTGACTGACTGAAATGGGAGTGACTGACTGAAATGGGAGGGAGTGACTGAGTGAAATTGCAGGCAGTGACTGAGTGAAATGGGACGCAGTGACTGAGGGAAATGGGATACAGTGACTGAGGGAAATGCGATGCAGTGCCTGAGCGAAATGCGATGCGGTGAGTGAGGGAAAGGAGATGCAGTGAATGTGGGAAAGGAGATGCAGTGAATGTGGAAAATGGGAGGCAGTGACTGAGGAAATGGGTTGCAGTACCTGACGGAAATTGAATGCCCTGACCCGCTCACTGCGACACTGCCCCCCGCAGCCCTGACCCGCTCACTGCGACACTGCACCCCGCAGCCCTGACCCGCTGTCAGGGACTTGCCCCTTGCAGTCCTGTCCCGCTGACAGGAACTTGCCCCCGCAGCCCTGACCCGCTCAGAGGGACTGGCCCCCGCAGCCCGGACCCGCTCTCAGGGACTGGCCGCCCGCAGCCCTGACCCGCTCACTGCGAGTTGCCCCCGGCAGCCCTGACCCGCTCACTGCGAGTTGTCCCCCGCAGACCTGACCCGCTGACTGCGACTTGCCCCCCACTCACTGCGACTTGCCCCCCGCCGTCATGACCCGCTCACTTAGACTTTCCCCCCCCAGTCCTGACCCGCTCACTGCGACTTGCCCCCCGCAGCCCTGACCCTCTCAGAGGGACTGGGCCCCACAGCCATGACCCGCTCACAGGGACTGGCCGCCGGAGCCCTGACCCGCTCACAGGGACTGGCCCCCACAGCCCTGACCCGCTCACTGCGACTTGCCCCCCCCGCAGTCGTGTCCCGCTGACAGGGACTTGCCCCCCCCAGTCCTGTCCCGCTGACAGGGACTTGCCCCCCCGCAGTCCTTTCCTGCTGACAGGGACATGCCCCCGCAGGTCTGACCCGCTCAGAGGGACTGGCTGCCGCAGCCCTGACCCGCTGAGGTGGACTGGCCCCTGCAGCCCTGACCCGCTCAGAGGGACTGTCCCCCGCCGCCCTGACCCACTCAGAGGGACTGTCCCCCGCAGCCCTGACCCGCTCAGAGGGACTGTCCCCCGCAGCCCTGACCCGCTCAGAGGGACTGGCCCCCGCAGCCCTGACCTGCTCAGAGGGACTGTCCCCCGCAGCCCTGACCCGCTCACAGGGACTGGCCCCTGCAGCCCTGACCCGCTCACTGCTTCAGACCCCCCGCAGCCCTGACCCGCTCACTGCGACCTGCCCCCCGACAGCCCTGACCCGCTCACTGCGACACTGCCCCCGACAGCCCTGACCCGCTCACTGCGACACTGCCCCCGGCAGCCCTGACCCGCTCACAGGGACTGGCCCCCGCAGCCCTGAACCGCTCACTGCGACTTGCCCCCCGCAGACCTGACCCGCTCAGTGCGACACTGCCCCCCGCAGACCTGACCCGCTCACAGGGACTGGCCCCCGCAGCCCTTACCCGCTCACTGCTTCAGACCCCCCGCAGCCCTGACCCGCTCACTGCGACCTGCCCCCCGCAACCCTGACCCGCTCACTGCGACACTGCCCCCCGCAGCCCTGACCCGCTCACTGCGACTTGCCCCCCGCAGTCGTGTCCCGCTGACAGGGACTTGCCCCCCGCAGTCCTGTCCCGCTGACAGGGACTTGCCCCCGCAGCCCTGACCCGCTCAGAGGGACTGTCCGCCGCAGCCCTGACCCGCTCACAGGGACTGGCCCCCGCAGCCCTGAACCGCTCAGTGCGACACTGCCCCACACAGCCCTGACCCGCTTACTGCGACTTGCCCCCCCGCAGTCGTGTCCCGCTGACAGGGACTTGCCCCCGCAGCCCTGACCCGCTCAGAGGGACTGTCCCCCGCAGCCCTGACCCGCTCAGAGGGACTGTCCCCCGCAGCCCTGACCAGCTCAGAGGCACTGGCGCCCGCAGCCCTGACCCGCTCAGAGGGACTGGCACCTGCAGCCCTGACCCGCTCAGAGGGACTGGCCACCGCAGCCCTGACCCGCTCACAGGGACTGGCCCCCGCAACCCGAACCCGCTCACTGCGACTTTCCCCCCGCCCTGACCCGCTCACTGCAACTTGCCCCCCGCAGCCCAGACCCGCTGACAGGGACTTGCCCTTTGCAGTCCTGTCCCTCTGACAGGGACTTGCCACGCAGCCCTGACCCGCTCACTGCGACTTGCCCCCCGCAGACCTGACCCGCTCACTGCGACTTGACCCTTGCAGGCCTGTCCCGCTGACAGGGACTTGCCCCTTGCAGTCCTGACCCGCTCACTGCGACTTGCCGCCCGCACACCTGAGCGGCTCACTGCGACTTGCCCCCCGCAGTCCTGACCCACTCACTGCGACTGTCCCCCCGCCGCCCTGACCTGCTCAGGGGGACCGGACACCCGCAGCCCTGACCTGCTCACGGGGACCGGCCCCCCCACAGCCGTGACCCGCTCACTGCGACTTGCCCCCCGCTGCCCTGACCCGGTGACAGGGACTGTCCCCCGCAGCACTGACCAGCTCACAGGGACTGGCCCCCACAGCCCTGACCCGCTCACTGCGACTTGCCCCCCGCAGTCGTGTCCCGCTGACAGGGACTTGCCCCCGCAGCCCTGACCCGCTCAGAGGGACTGGCCCCCACAGCCCTGACCCGCTCAGAGGCACTGGCGCCCGCAGCCCTGACCCGCTCAGAGGGACTGGCCCCTGCAGCCCTGACCCGCTCACTGCGACACTGCCCCCCGCAGCACTGACCCGCTCACAGGGACTGCCCCCCGCAGCCCTGACCCGCTCACTGCGACACTGCCCCCCGCAGCCCTGACCCGCTGTCAGGGACTTGCCCCTTGCAGTCCTGTCCCGCTGACAGGGACTTGCCCCCGCAGCCCTGACCCGCTCAGAGGGACTGGCCCCTGCAGCCCTGACCCGCTCACTGCGACACTGCCCCCCGCAGCACTGACCCGCTCACAGGGACTGCCCCCCGCAGCCCTGACCCGCTCACTGCGACACTGCCCCCCGCAGCCCTGACCCGCTGTCAGGGACTTGCCCCTTGCAGTCCTGTCCCGCTGACAGGGACTTGCCCCCGCAGCCCTGACCCGCTCAGAGGGACTGGCCCCCACAGCCCTGACCCGCTCACTGCGACTTGCCCCCCGCAGTCGTGTCCCGCTGACAGGGACTTGCCCCCGCCGCCCTGACCCACACAGAGGGACTGGCCCCTGCAGCCGTGACCCGCTCAGAGGGACTGGCCCCCGCAGCCCTGACCAGCTCAGAGGCACTGGCGCCCGCAGCCCTGACCCGCTCAGAGGGACTGGCCCCTGCAGCCCTGACCCGCTCAGAGGGACTGGCCCCTGCAGCACTGACCCGCTCACTGCGACACTGCCCCCCGCAGCACTGACCGGCTCACAGGGACTGCCCCCCGCAGCCCTGACCCGCTCACTGCGACACTGCCCCCCGCAGCCCTGACCCGCTGTCAGGGACTTGCCCCTTGCAGTCCTGTCCCGCTGACAGGGACTTGCCCCCGCAGCCCTGACCCGCTCAGAGGGACTGGCCACCGCAGCCCTGACCCGCTCACAGGGACTGGCCCCCGCAGCCCGAACCCGCTCACAGGGACTGGCCGCCCGCAGCCCTGACCCGCTCACAGGGACGGGCCCCCGCAGCCCTGACCCGCTCACTGCGACTTTCTTCCCGCAGTCGTGTCCCGCTGACAGGGACTTGCCCCCCCGCAGTCCTTTCCTGCTGACAGGGTCATGCCCCCGCAGGTCTGACCCACTCAGAGGGACTGGCCGCCGCAGCCCTGACCCGCTGAGATGGACTGGCCCCCGCAGCCCTGACCCGCTCAGAGGGACTGGCACCCGCTGCCCTGACCCGCTCAGAGGGACTGTCCCCCGCAGCCCTGACCCGCTCAGAGGGACTGTCCCTCGCAGCCCTGACCCGCCCAGTGGGCCTGGCCCCCGCAGCCCTGACCCGCTCAGAGGCACTGGCCCCCGCAGCCCTGACCCTATCACTGCGACTTGCCCCCCGCAGCCCTGACCCGCTCACTGCGACTTGACCCTTGCAGGCCTGTCCCGCTGACAGGGACTTGCCCCTTGCAGTCCTGACCCACTCACTGCGACTGTCCCCCCGCCGCCCTGACCCGCTCAGGGGGACCGGCCACCCGCAGCCCTGACCTGCTCACGGGGACCGGCCCCCCCACAGCCCTGACCCGCTCACTGCGACTTGCCCCCCGCTGCCCTGACCCGGTGACAGGGACTGGCCCCCACAGCCCTGACCCGCTCACTGCGACTTGCCCCCCGCAGTCGTGTCCCGCTGTCAGGGACTTGCCCCCGCAGCCCTGACCCGCTCAGAGGGACTGGCCACCGCAGCCCTGACCCGCTCACAGGGACTGGCCCCCGCAGCCCGAACCCGCTCACAGGGACTGGCCGCCCGCAGCCCTGACCCGCTCACAGGGACGGGCCCCCGCAGCCCTGACCCGCTCACTGCGACTTTCCCCCCGCAGTCGTGTCCCGCTGACAGGGACTTGCCCCCCCGCAGTCCTTTCCTGCTGACAGGGTCATGCCCCCGCAGGTCTGACCCACTCAGAGGGACTGGCCGCCGCCGCCCTGACCCGCTGAGATGGACTGGCCCCCGCAGCCCTGACCCACTCAGAGGGACTGGCACCCGCTGCCCTGACCCGCTCAGAGGGACTGTCCCCCGCAGCCCTGACCCGCTCAGAGGGACTGTCCCCCGCAGCCCTGACCCGCCCAGTGGGCCTAGCCCCCGCAGCCCTGACCCGCTCAGAGGCACTGGCCCCCGCAGCCCTGACCTGCTCAGAGTGCTGGGCCCCCGCAGACCTGACCAGCTCACTGCGACACTGTCCCGCGCAGCACTGACCCGCTCACAGGGACTGTCCCCCGCAGCCCTGACCCGCTCAGAGGGACTGTCCCCCGCAGCCCTGACCCGCCCTGTGGGCCTAGCCCCCGCAGCCCTGACCCGCTCAGAGGCACTGGCCCCCGCAGCCCTGACCTGCTCAGAGTGCTGGGCCCCCGCAGACCTGACCAGCTCACTGCGACACTGTCCCGCGCAGCACTGACCCGCTCACAGGGACTGGCCCCCGCAGCCCTGACCCGCTCACTGCGACACTGCCCCCCGCAACCCTGACCCGCTCACGCGGACTGTCCCCCCGCTGCCCTGACCCGCTCACTGCGACACTGCCCCCCGCAGCCCTGACCCGTTGTCAGGGACTTGCCCCTTGCAGTCCTGTCCCGCTTACAGGGACTTGCCCCCGCAGCCCTGACCCGCTCACTGCGACACTGCCCCCCGCAGCCCTGACCCGCTCAGAGTGCTGGGCCCCCGCAGACCTGACCAGCTCACTGCGACTTGCCCCCCGCAGCCCTGACCCGCTCACTGCGACACTGTCCCCCCGCTGCCCTGACCCGCTCACTGCGACACTGCCCCCCACAGCCCTGACCCGCTGTCAGGGACTTGCCCCTTGCAGTCCTGTCCCGCTGACAGAGACTTGCCCCCGCAGCCCTGACCCGCTCAGAGGGACTGGCCACCGCAGCCCTGACCCGCTCAGAGGGACTGGCCCCCGCAGCCCGGACCCGCTCACAGGGACTGGCCGCCCGCATCCCTGACCCGCTCACCGCGAGTTGACCCCGGCAGCCCTGACCCGCTCACTGCGACTTGCCCCCCGCAGACCTGACCCGCTGACTGCGACTTGCCCCCCGCTCACTGCGACTTGCCCCCCGCCGTCATGACCCTCTCAGAGGGACTGGGCCCCACAGCCGTGACCCGCTCACAGGGACTGGCCGCCGCAGCCCTGAACCGCTCACTGCGACTCTGCCCCCTGCAGCCCTGACCTGCTCACAGGGACTTGCCCCCCGCAGCCCTGACCCGCTCACTGCGACTTGCCCCCAGCAGTCCTGTCCCGCTGACAGGGGCGTGCCCGCCGCAGTCCTGTCCCGCTGACAGGGACTTGCCCCCCGCTGTCCTGTCCCGCTGACAGGGAATGGCCCCCGCAGCCCTGACCAGCTCACAGGGACTGGCCCCCGCAGCCCTGACCCGCTCACAGGGACTGGCCCCCGCAGCCCTGACCCGATCACTGCGACACTGCCCCCCGCAGCCCAGACCCGCTCACGTGGACTGGCCCCCCGCAGCCCTGAACCGCTCACTGCGACTTTCCCCCCGCCCTGACCCGCTCACTGCAACTTGCCCCCTGCAGCCCAGACCCGCTGACAGGGACTTGCCCCTTGCAGTCCTGTCCCTCTGACAGGGACTTGCCCCCGCAGCCCTGACCCGCTCAGAGGGACTGGCCCCCGCAGCCCTGACCCTATCACTGCGACTTGCCCCCCGCAGCCCTGACCCGCTCACTGCGACTTGCCCCCCGCAGTCCTGACCCGCTCACTGCGACTTGGCCCCGCAGTCGTGTCCCGCTGACAGGGACTTGCCCCCGCAGCCCTGACCCGCTCAGAGGGACTGGCCCCGGCAGCCCTGACCCGCTCAGAGAGACTGGCCCCTGCAGCCGTGAGCCGCTCAGAGGGACTGGCCCCCGCAGCCCTGACCCGCTGACAGGGACTTGCCCCCGCAGCCCGAACCCGCTCACAGGGACTGGCCCCCGCAGCCCGAACCCGCTCACTGCGACTTGCCCCCTGCAGTCCTGTCCCGCTGACAGGGACTTGCCGCCCGCAGCCCTGACCCGCTCACAGGGACTAGCCCCCGCAGCCCTGACCCGCTCAGAGGGACTGTCCCCCGCAGCCCTGACCCGCTCACTGCGACCTGCCCCCCTAAGCCCTGACCGGCTCACTGCGACCGGCCCCCCCGCAGCCCTGACCCGCTCAGGGGGACCGGCCCCCCGCAGCCCTGACCCGCTCACGGGGACCGGCCCCCCGCAGCACTGACACGCTCACTGCGAGCTGCCCCCACAGCCCTGACCCGCTCAGAGGGACTGTCCCCCGCAGCCCTGACCCGCTCAGAGGGACTGTCCCCCGCAGCCCTGACCCGCTCAGAGGGCTTGGCCCCCGCAGCCCTGACCCGCTCAGAGGGACTGTCCCCCGCAGCCCTGACCCGCTCAGAGGGCTTGGCCCCCGCAGCCCTGACCCGCTCAGTGCGACTTGCCCCCGCAGCCCTGACCCGCTCACAGGGACTGGCCCCCCGCAGCCCTGACCCGCTCACAGGGACTGGCCCCCGCAGCCCAGACCGGCTCACAGGGACTGGCCCCCGCAGCCCAGGCCGGCTCACAGGGACTGGCCCCCCGCAGCCCTGAACCACTCACTGCGACTTTCCCCCCGCCCTGACCCGCTCACTGCAACTTGCCCCCCGCAGCCCAGACCCGCTGACAGGGACTTGCCCCTTGCAGTCCTGTCCCTCTGACAGGGACTTGCCCCCGCAGCCCTGACCCGCTCAGAGGGACTGGCCCCCGCAGCCCTGACCCTATCACTGCGACTTGCCCCCCGCAGCCCTGACCCGCTCACTGTGACTTGCCCCCCGCAGTCCTGACCCGCTCACTGGGACATGGCCCCGCAGTCGTGTCCCGCTGACAGGGACTTGCCCCCGCAGCCCTGACCCGCTCAGTGAGACTGGCCCCTGCAGCCGTGACCCGCTCAGAGGGACTGGCCCACGCAGCCCTGACCCGCTGACAGGGACTTGCCCCCGCAGCCCGAACCCGCTCACAGGAACTGGCCCCCGCAGCCCGAACCCGCTCACTGCGACTTGCCCCCTGCAGTCCTGTCCCGCTGACAGGGACTTGCCGCCCGCAGCCCTGACCCGCTCACTGCGACTCTGCCCCCTGCAGCCCTGACCTGCTCACAGGGTCTTGCCCCACGCAGCCCTGACCCGCTGACAGGGACTGGCCCCCGCAGCCCAGACCCGCTCACAGGGACTGGCCCCCGCAGCCCTGACCCGCTCACAGGGACTGGTCCCCGGAGCCCTGAACCGCTCACTGCGACTTGCCCCCCGCAGACCTGACCCGCTCCCTGCGACACTGCCCCACACAGCCCTGACCCGCTTACTGCGACTTGCCCCCCCGTAGCCCTGACCCGCTCACTGCGACCTGCCCCCCGCAGACCTGACCCGCTCACTGCGACCTGCCCCCCGCAGACCTGACCTGCTCACTGCGACCTGCCCCCCGTAGCCCTGACCGGCTCACTGCGACCTGCCCCCCCGCAGCCCTGACCCGCTCACGGGGACCGGCCCCCCGCAGCACTGACCCGCTCACTGCGAGCTGCCCCCACAGCCCTGACCCGCTCAGAGGGACTGTCCCCCGCAGCCCTGACCCGCTCAGAGGGACTGTCCCCCGCAGCCCTGACCCGCTCAGAGGGTTTGGCCCCCGCAGCCCTGACCCGCTCAGAGGGACTGTCCCCCGCAGCCCTGACCCGCTCAGAGGGACTGTCCCCCGCAGCACTGACCCGCTCACTGCGAGCTGCCCCCACAGCCCTGACCCGCTCAGAGGGACTGTCCCCCGCAGCCCTGACCCACTCAGAGGGCTTGGCCCCCGCAGACCTGACCCGCTCACTGCGACTTGCCACCTGCAGTCCTTTCCCGCTGACAGGGACTTGCCGCCCGCAGTCCTGTCCCGCTCACAGGGACTGTCCCCCGCAGCCCTGACCCGCCCAGTGGGCCTGGCCCCCGCAGCCCTGACCCGCTCAGAGGCACTGGCCCCCGCAGCCCTGACCCGCTCAGAGTGCTGAGCCCCCGCAGACCTGACCAGCTCACTGCGACTTGCCCCCCGCAGCCCTGACCCGCTCACTGCGACACTGTCCCCCCGCAGCCCTGACCCGCTGACAGGGACTTGCCCCTGCAGCCCTGACCCGCTCAGAGGGACTGGCCACCGCAGCGCTGACCCGCTCACAGGGACTGGCCCCCGCAGCCCGGACCCGCTCACAGGGACTGGCCGCCCGCAGCCCTGACCCGCTCACTGCGAGTTGCCCCCGGCAGCCCTGACCCGCTCACTGCGACTTGCCCCCCGCAGACCTGACCTGCTGACTGCGACTTGCCCCCCGCTCACTGCGACTTGCCCCCCGCAGTCCTGACCCGCTCACTGCGACACTGCCCCCCACAGTCCTGACCCGCTCACTGCGACACTGGCCCCCGCAGCCCTGACCCGCTCACTGCGCCACTGCCCCCAGCTGCCCTGACCCGCTCACTGCGACACTGCCCCTTGCAGTCTTGTCCCGCTGACAGGGACTTGCCCCCGCAGCCCTGACCCGCTCACAGGGACTGGCCGCCCGCAGCCCTGACCCGCTCACTGCGACTTGCCCCCCGCAGCCCTGACCCGCTGACAGGGACTTGCCCCCGCAGCCCTGACCCGCTCAGAGGGACTGGCCCCCGCAGCCCTGACCCGCTCAGAGGGACTGTCCCCCGCAGCCCTGACCCGCCCAGTGGGCCTGGCCCCCGCAGCCCTGACCCGCTCAGAGGGACTGGCCCCCGCAGCCCTGACCCGCACAGAGAGACTGGCCCCTGCAGCCCTGACCCGCTCAGAGGGACTGGCCCCCGCAGCCCTGACCCGCTGACAGGGACTTGCCCCCGCAGCCCTGACCCGCTCAGAGGGACTGGCCCCTGCAGCCCTGACCCGCTCACTGCGACTTGCCCCCCGCAGACCTGACCCTCTCACTGCGACACTGCCCCCCACAACACTGACCCGCTCACAGGGACTGGCCCCCGCAGCCCTGACCCGCTCACTGCGACACTGCCCCCCGCAGCCCTGACCCGCTCATGCGGACTGTCCCCCAGCTGCCCTGACCCGCTCACTGCGACACTGCCCCCCGCAGCCCTGACCCGCTGTCAGGGACTTGCCCCTTGCAGTCTTGTCCCGCTGACAGGGACTTGCCCCCGCAGCCCTGACCCGCTCAGAGGGACTGGCCACCGCAGCCCTGACCCGCTCACAGGGAATGGCCCCCGCAGCCCGAACCCGCTCACAGGGACTGGCCGCCCGCAGCCCTGACCCGCTCACTGCGAGTTGCCCCCAGCAGTCCTGACCCGCTCACTGCGACTTGCCCCCCGCAGCCCTGACCCGCTGACAGGGACTTGCCCCCGCAGCCCTGACCCGCTCAGAGGGACTGGCCCCGCAGCCCTGACCCGCTCACTGCGACAGGCCCCCCCGCAGCCCTGACCCGCTCACTGCGACACTGCCCCCCGCAGCCCTGACCCGCTCAGAGGGACTGTCCCCCGCAGCCCTGACCCGCTCAGAGGGCTTGGCCCCCGCAGCCCTGACCCGCTCACTGCGACTTGCCCCCCGCAGCCCTGACCCACTCACAGGGACTGGCCCCCCACAGCCCTGACCCGCTCACAGGGACTGGCCCCCGCAGCCCAGACCGGCTCACAGGGACTGGCCCCCCGCAGCCCTGACCCGCTCACTGCGACATGCCCCCCGCAGACCTGACCCGCTCACTGCGACTCGCCCCCTGCAGTCCTGTCCCGCTCACAGGGACTGGCCCCCGCAGCCCTGACCCGCTCACTGCGATTTTCCCCCCGCAGTCGTGTGCCGCTGACAGGGACTTGCCCCCCCGCAGTCCTTTCCTGCTGACAGGGACATGCCCCCGCAGGTCTGACCCACTCAGAGGGACTGGCCGCCGCACCCCTGACCCGCTGAGATGGACTGGCCCCCGCAGCCCTGACCCGCTCAGAGGGACTGGCACCCGCTGCCCTGACCCGCTCAGAGGGACTTACCCCCGCAGCCCTGACCCGCTCAGAGGGACTGTCCCCTGCAGCCCTGACCCGCCCAGTGGGCCTGGCCCCCGCAGCCCTGAACCGCACAGAGTGCTGGGCCCCCGCAGACCTGACCAGCTCACTGCGACTTGCCCCCCGCAGCCCTGACCCGCTCACGCGGACTGTCCCCCCGCTGCCCTGACCTGCTCACTGCGACACTGCCCCCCACAGCCCTGACCCGCTGTCAGGGACTTGCCACTTGCAGTCCTGTCCCGCTGACAGGGACTTGTCCCCGCAGCCCTGACCCGCTCAGAGGGACTGGCCACCGCAGCGCTGACCCGCTCACAGGGACTGGCCCCCGCAGCCCGGACCCGCTCACAGGGACTGGCCGCCCGCAGCCCTGACCCGCTCACTGCGACTTGCCCCCCGCAGACCTGACCCGCTGACTGCGACTTGACCCCCGCCGTCATGACCCTCTCAGAGGGACTGGGCCCCACAGCCGTGACCCGCTCACAGGCACAGGCCGCCGCTGCCCTGACCCGCTCACAGGGACTGGTCCCTCGCAGCCCTGAACCGCTCACTGCGACTCTGCCCCCTGCAGCCCTGACCTGCTCACAGGGACTTGCCCCCAGCAGTCCTGTCCCGCTGACAGGGACTTGCCCCCCCGCTGTCCTGACCTGCTCACAGGGACTTGCCCCCAGCAGTCCTGTCGCGCTGACAGGGACTTGCCCCCCGCAGCCCTGACCCGCTCAGAGGGACTGTCCCCCGCAGCCCTGACCCGCTCAGAGGGACTGTCCCCCGCAGCCCTGACCCGCTCACAGGGCTTGGCTCCCGCAGCCCTGACCCGCTCATTGCGACACTGCCCCTCGCAGCCCTGACTCGCTCACTGCGACTTGCCACCAGCAGACCTGTCCCGCTGACAGGGACCTGCCCCTCTGCAGTCCTGTCCCGCCGACAGGGACCTGCCCCCCTGCAGTCCTGTCCCGCTGACACGGCCATTCCCCCACATCCCTGACCCGCTCACAGAGACTGGCCCCCGCAGCCCGGACCCGCTCACAGGGACTGGCCGCCCGCAGCCCTGACCCGCTCACTGCGAGTTGCCCCCGGCAGCCCTGACCCGCTCACTGCGACTTGCCCCCCGCAGACCTGACCCGCTGACTGCGACTTGCCCCCCGCTCACTGCGACTTGCCCCCCGCCGTCATGACCCTCTCAGAGGGACTGGGCCAGACAGCCGTGACCCGCTCAGAGGCACTGGCCGCCGCAGCCCTGACCTGCTCACAGGGACTTCCCCCCGCAGCCCTGACCCGCTCACTGCGACTTGCCCCCGCAGCCCTGAACCGCTCACTGCGACTCTGCCCCCTGCAGCCCTGACCTGCTCACAGGGACTTGCCCCCAGCAGTCCTGTCCCGCTGACAGGGACTTGCCCCCCCGCTGTCCTGACCTGCTCACAGGGACTTGCCCCCAGCAGTCCTGTCCCGCTGACAGATACTTGCCCCCCGCTGTCCTGTCCCGCTGACAGGGACTGGCCCCCGCAGCCCTGACCCGCTCACAGGGACTGGCCCCCGCACCCCTGACCCGCTCACAGGGACTGGCCCCCGCAGCCCTGACCCACTCACTGCGACACTGCCCCCCGCAGTCGTGTCCCGCTGACAGGGAGTTGCCCCCCGCAGACCTGACCCGCTCACAGGGACTGGCCCCCGCAGCCCTGACCCGCTCAGAGGGACTGGCCCCCGCAGCCCTGACCCGCTCACTGCGACACTGCCCCCCGCAGCCCAGACCCGCTCACGTGGACTGGCCCCCCGCAGCCCTGACCCGCTCACTGCGACTTTCCCCCCGCCCTGACCCGCTCACTGCAACTTGCCCCCCGCAGCCCAGACCCGCTGACAGGGACTTGCCCCTTGCAGTCCTGTCCCTCTGACAGGGACTTGCCCCCGCAGCCCTGACCCGCTCAGAGGGACTGGCCGCCCGCAGCCCTGACCCGCTCACTGCGAGTTGCCCCCGGCAGCCCTGACCCGGTCACTGCGACTTGCCCCCCGCAGCCCTGACCCGCTGTCAGGGACTTGCCCCCCGCAGACCTGACCCGCTCAGTGCGACTTGCCCCCCCGCAGTCCTGTACCGCTGACAGGGACTTGCCCCTGCAGCCCTGACCCGCTCAGAGGGACTGGGCCCGGCAGCCCTGACCCGCTCAGAGGGACTGCCACCCTGACCCGCACAGAGGGACTGGCCCCTGCAGCCCTGACCCGCTCAGAGGGACTGGCCCCCGCAGCCCTGTCCCGCTCAGAGGGACTGGCCCCTGCAGCCCTGACCCGCTCACTGCGACTTGCCCCCCGCAGACCTGACCCTCTCACTGCGACACTGCCCCCCACAGCACTGACCCGCTCACAGGGACTGGCCCCCGCAGCCCTGACCCGCTCACTACGACACTGCCTCCCGCAGACCTGACCCGCTCATGCGGACTGTCCCCCAGCAGCCCTGACCCGCTCACTGCGACACTGCCCCCCGCAGCCCTGACCCGCTGTCAGGGACTTGCCCCTTGCAGTCTTGTCCCGCTGACAGGGACTTGCCCCCGCAGCCCTGACCCGCTCAGAGGGACTGGCCACCGCAGCCCTGACCCGCTCACAGGGAATGGCCCCCACCGCCCGAACCCGCTCACAGGGACTGGCCGCCCGCAGCCCTGACCCACTCACTGCGAGTTGCCCCCGGCAGCCCTGACCCGGTCACTGCGACTTGCCCCCCGCAGCCCTGACCCGCTGTCAGGGACTTGCCCCCCGCAGACCTGACCCGCTCAGTGCGACTTGCCCCCCCGCAGTCCTGTACCGCTGACAGGGACTTGCCCCCGCAGCCCTGACCCGCTCAGGGGGACCGGCCCCCCGCAGCCCTGACCCGCTCACGGGGACCGGCCCCCCCGCAGCCCTGACCCGCTCACTGCGAACTGCCCCCACAGCCCTGACCCGCTCAGAGGGACTGTCCCCCGCAGCCCTGACCCGCTCAGAGGGACTGTCCCCCGCAGCCCTGACCCGCTCAGAGGGCTTGGCCCCCGCAGCCCTGACCCGCTCAGAGGGACTGTCCCCCGCAGCCCTGACCCGCTCACTGCGACTTGCCCCCCGCAGCCCTGACCCGCTCACAGGGACTGGCCCCCCGCAGCCCTGACCCGCTCACAGTGACTGGCCCCCCGCAGCCCTGACCCGCTCACTGCGACATGCCCCCCGCAGACCTGACCCGCTCACTGCGACTTGCCCCCTCCAGTCCTTTCCCGCTGACAGGGGCTTGCCGCCCGCAGTCCTGTCCCGCTCACAGGGACTGTCCCCCGCAGCCCTGACCCGCTCACTGCAACACTGCCCCCGCAGCACTGACCCGCTCACTGCGACAGGCCCCCCGCAGCCCTGATCCGCTCACTGCGACCTGCCCCCCGCAGCCCTGAACCGCTCACTGCGACAGGCCCCCCGCAGCCCTGACCCGCTCACTGCGACACTGCCCCCCGCAGCCCTGACCCGCTCACAGGGACTGGCCCCCGCAGCCCTGACCCGCTCACTGCGACTTTCCCCCCTCAGTCGTGTCCCGCTGACAGGGACTTGCCCCCCCGCAGTCCTTTCCTGCTGACAGGGACATGCCCCCGCAGGTCTGACCCGCTCAGAGGGACTGGCCGCCGCAGCCCTGACCCGCTCAGAGGGACTGGCACCCGCAGCCCTGACCCGCTCATAGGGACTGGCCCCCGCAGCCCTGACCCGCTCAGAGGGACTGGCCCCCGCAGCCCTGACCCGCTCAGAGGGACTGGCACCTGCCGCCCTGACCCGCTCAGAGGGACTGTCCCCCGCAGCCCTGACCCGCTCAGAGGGACTGGCCCCCGCAGCCCTGACCCGCTCAGAGGGACTGGCCCCCGCAGCCCTAACCCGGTCAGAGGGACTGGCCCCCGCAGCCCTGACCCGCTCAGAGGGCTGGGCCCCCGCAGCCCTGAACTGCTCACAGGGACTGGCCCCCGCAGCCCTGACCCACTCAGAGGGACGGGCCCCCGCAGCCCTGACCCTATCACTGCGACTTGCCCCCCGCAGCCCTGACCCGCTCACTACGACCTGCCCCCCGCAGTCCTGACCCGCTCACTGCGACTTGACCCTTGCAGGCCTGTCCCGCTGACAGGGACTTCCCCCGCAGCCCTGACCCGCTCAGAGGCACTGGCCCCCGCAGCCCTGACCCACTCAGAGGGACTTGGCCCTGCAGCCCTGACCCGCTCACAGGGACCGGCCCCCGCAGCCTTGACCCTCTCACTGCGACCTGCCGCCCACAGACCAGACCCGCTCACGTGGACTGGCCCCCCCGCAGCCCTGACCCGCTCACTGCGACTTGCCCCCCGCAGACCTGACCCGCTCACTGCGACTTTCCCCCGCAGCCCTGACCCGCTCACAGGGACTGGCCCCCGCAGCCTTGACCCTCTCACTGCGACCTGCCGCCCACAGACCAGACCCGCTCACGTGGACTGGCCCCCCCGCAGCCCTGACCCGCTCACTGCGACACTGCCCCCAGCAGCCCTGACCCGCTCACTGCGACTTTCCCCCGCAGCCCTGACCCGCTCACAGGGACTGGCCCCCGCAGCCCTGAACCGCTCACTGCGACTTGCCCCCCGCAGACCTGACCCTCTCACTGCGACTTGCCCCCCGCAGACCAGACCCGCTCACTGCAACTTGCCCCTACAGTCCTGACCCGCTCACAGGGACTGGCCCCCGCATCCTTGACCCTCTCACTGCGACCTGCCGCCCACAGACCAGACCGCTCACGTGGACTGGCCCCCCCGCAGCCCTGACCCGCTCACTGCGACACTGCCCCCAGCAGCCCTGACCCGCTCACTGCGACTTTCCCCCGCAGCCCTGACCTGCTCACAGGGACTGGCCCCCGCAGCCCTGAACCGCTCACTGCGACTTGCCCCCCGCAGACATGACCCCCTCACTGCGACTTGCCCCCCGCAGCCCTGACCCGCTGACAGGGACTTGCCCCCGCAGTCCTGTCCCGCTGACAGGGACTAGCCCCCGCAGCCCTGACCCGCTCAGAGGGACTGTCCCCCGCAGCCCTGACCCGCTCAGAAGGACTGGCCCCTGCAGCCCTGACCCGCTCAGAGGGACTGGCCCCCGCAGCCCTGACCCACTCAGAGGCACTGGCGCCCGCAGCCCTGACCCGCTCAGAGGGACTGGCCCCTGCAGCCCTGACCCGCTCAGAGGGACTGGCCCCTGCAGCCCTGACCCGCTCAGAGGGACTGGCCCCTGCAGCCCTGACCCGCTCACTGCGACACTGCCCCCCGCAGCACTGACCCGCTCACAGGGACTGTCCCCCGCAGCCCTGACCAGCTCACTGCGACCTGCCCCCCGCAGCCCTGACCCGCTCACTACGACCTGCCCCCCGCAGTCCTGACCCGCTCACTGCGACTTGACCCTTGCAGGCCTGTCCCGCTGACAGGGACTTCCCCCGCAGCCCTGACCCGCTCAGAGGCACTGGCCCCCGCAGCCCTGACCCACTCAGAGGGACTTGGCCCTGCAGCCCTGACCCGCTCACAGGGACCGGCCCCCGCAGCCTTGACCCTCTCACTGCGACCTGCCGCCCACAGACCAGACCCGCTCACGTGGACTGGCCCCCCCGCAGCCCTGACCCGCTCACTGCGACTTGCCCCCCGCAGACCTGACCCGCTCACTGCGACTTTCCCCCGCAGCCCTGACCCGCTCACAGGGACTGGCCCCCGCAGCCTTGACCCTCTCACTGCGACCTGCCGCCCACAGACCAGACCCGCTCACGTGGACTGGCCCCCCCGCAGCCCTGACCCGCTCACTGCGACACTGCCCCCAGCAGCCCTGACCCGCTCACTGCGACTTTCCCCCGCAGCCCTGACCCGCTCACAGGGACTGGCCCCCGCAGCCCTGAACCGCTCACTGCGACTTGCCCCCCGCAGACCTGACCCTCTCACTGCGACTTGCCCCCCGCAGACCAGACCCGCTCACTGCAACTTGCCCCTACAGTCCTGACCCGCTCACAGGGACTGGCCCCCGCATCCTTGACCCTCTCACTGCGACCTGCCGCCCACAGACCAGACCGCTCACGTGGACTGGCCCCCCCGCAGCCCTGACCCGCTCACTGCGACACTGCCCCCAGCAGCCCTGACCCGCTCACTGCGACTTTCCCCCGCAGCCCTGACCTGCTCACAGGGACTGGCCCCCGCAGCCCTGAACCGCTCACTGCGACTTGCCCCCCGCAGACATGACCCCCTCACTGCGACTTGCCCCCCGCAGCCCTGACCCGCTGACAGGGACTTGCCCCCGCAGTCCTGTCCCGCTGACAGGGACTAGCCCCCGCAGCCCTGACCCGCTCAGAGGGACTGTCCCCCGCAGCCCTGACCCGCTCAGAAGGACTGGCCCCTGCAGCCCTGACCCGCTCAGAGGGACTGGCCCCCGCAGCCCTGACCCACTCAGAGGCACTGGCGCCCGCAGCCCTGACCCGCTCAGAGGGACTGGCCCCTGCAGCCCTGACCCGCTCAGAGGGACTGGCCCCTGCAGCCCTGACCCACTCAGAGGGACTGGCCCCTGCAGCCCTGACCCGCTCACTGCGACACTGCCCCCCGCAGCACTGACCCGCTCACAGGGACTGGCCCCCGCAGCCCTGACCCGCTCACTGCGACCTGCCCCCCGCAGCCCTGACCCGCTCATTGCCACACTGCCCCCCGCAGCCCTGACCCGCTCACTGCGACACTGCCCCCAGCAGCCCTGACCCGCTCACTGCGACTTTCCCCCGCAGCCCTGACCCGCTCACAGGGACTGGCCCCCGCAGCCCTGAACCGCTCACTGCGACTTGCCCCCCGCAGACCTGACCCTCTCACTGCGACTTGTCCCCCGCAGTCCTGTCCCGCTGACAGGGACTAGCCCCCGCAGCCCTGACCCGCTCAGTGGGACTGGCCCCCGCAGCCCTGACCCGCTCAGTGGGACTGGCCCCCGCAGCCCTGACCCGCTCAGAGGGACTGTCCCCCGCAGCCCTGACCCGCTCAGAGGGCTTGGCCCCCGCAGCCCTGACCAGCTCAGAGGGACTGGCCCACGTTGCCCTGACCCGCTCACTGCGACCTGCCCCCCGCAGACCTGACCCGCTCACTGTGACCTGGCCCCGCAGGTCTGACCCGCTCAGAGGGACTGGCCGCCGCAGCCCTGACCCGCTGTGATGGACTGGCCTCCGCAGCCCTGACCCGCTCAGAGGGACTGGCACCCGCAGCCCTGATCCGCTCAGCGGGACTGGCCACCGCAGCCCTGACCCGCTCAGAGTGCTTGGCCCCCGCAGCCCTGACCCGCTCAGAGGGCTTGGCCCCCGCAGCCCTGACCCGCTCAGAGGGATTGTCCCCCGCAGCCCTGACCCACTCAGAGGGACTGTCCCCCGCAGCCCTGATCCGCTCAGCGGGACTGGCCACCGCAGCCCTGACCCGCTCAGAGGGCTTGGCCCCCGCAGCCCTAACCCGCTCAGAGGGCTTGGCCCCCGCAGCCCTGACCCGCTCAGAGGGACTGGCCCCCACAGCCCTGACCCGCTCACTGCGACACTGCCCCCCGAAGCCCAGAACCACTCACGTGGACTGGCCCCCCGCAGCCCTGACCCTCTCACTGCGACTTGCCCCCCGCAGCCCTGACCCGCTCACAGGGACTGGCCTCCGCAGCCCAGACCGGCTCACAGGGACTGGCCCCCCGCAGCCCTGACCCGCTCACTGCGACTTGCCCCCCCGCAGACCTGACCTGCTCACGGCGACTTTCCCCCCGCAGTCGTGTCCCGCTGACAGGGACTTGCCGCCCGCAGTCCTGTCCCGCTCACAGGGACTGGCCCCCGCAGCCCTGACCCGCTCACTGCGACTTTCCCCCCGCAGTCGTGTCCCGCTGACAGGGACTTGCCCCCCCGCACTCCTTTCCTGCTGACAGGGCCATGCCCCCGCAGGTCTGACCCGCTCAGACGGATGGCCGCCGCAGCCCTGTCCCGCTGAGATGGACTGGCCCCCGCAGCCCTGACCCGCTCAGAGGGACTGGCACCCGCCGCCCTGACCCGCTCAGAGGGACTGTCCCCCGCAGCCCTGACCCGCTCAGAGGGACTGTCACCCGCAGCCCTGACCCGCTCAGAGGGACTGTCCCCCGCAGCCCTGACCCGCTCAGAGGCACTGGCCCCCGCAGCCCTGACCCGCTCAGAAGGACTGTCCCCCGCAGCCCTGACCAGCTCACTGCGACTTGCCCCCCGCAGCCCTGACCCGCTCACTGCGACACTGCCCCCCGCAGCCCTGACCCGCTGACTGCGACTTGCCCCCCGCAGTCCTGTCCCGCTGACAGGGACTTGCCCCCGCAGCCCTGACCCGCTCAGAAGGACTGTCCCCCGCAGCCCTGACCCGCTCACTGCGACTTGCCCCCCGCAAGCTTGACCCGCTCACTGCGACCAGCCCCCCGCAGACCTGACCCGCTCACTGCGACCTGCCCCCCGTAGCCCTGACCCGCTCACAGGGACTGGCCCCCCGCAGCCCTGACCCTCTCACTGCGACTTGCCCCCCGCAGCCCTGACCCGCTGACAGGGACTTGCCCCCCGCTGCCCTGACCCGCTCACTGCGACTGGCCGCCCGCAGCACTGACCTACTCACTGCGACCAGCCCCCCGCAGACCTGACCCGCTCACTGCGACCTGCCCCCCGTCGCCCTGACCCGCTCACTGCGACCTGCCCCCCGCAGCCCTGACCCGCTCAGGGGGACCGGCCCCCCGCAGACCTGACCCGCTCACTGCGAGCTGCCCCCACAGCCCTGACCCGCTCAGAGGGACTGTCCCCCGCAGCCCTGACCCGCTCAGAGGGCTTGGCCCCCGCAGCCCTGACCCGCTCACTGCGACTTGCCCCCCGCAGCCCTGACCCGCTCAGAGGGCTTGGCCTCCGCAGCCCTGACCCGCTCACTGCGACTTGCCCCCCGCAGCCCTGACACGCTCAGAGGGCTTGGCCCCCGCAGCCCTGACCCGCTCACTGCGACACTGCCCCCCGCAGCCCTGACCCGCTCACTCCGACTTGCCCCCCGCAGCTGTGACCCGCTCACATGGACTGGCCCCCGCAGCCCTGACCCGCTCACTGCGACCCTTCCCCCGCAGCCCTGTCCCGCTCCCTGCGACTTGCCCCCCGCAGCCCTGACCCGCTCACAGGGTCTGACCCCAGCAGCCCTGACCTGCTCACTGCGACACTGCCCCCCGCAGCCCTGACCCGCTCACTGCAACTTGCCCCCCGCAGTCCTGACCCGCTCACAGGGCTTGGCCCCCGCAGCCCTGACCCGCTCAGAGGGACTGTCCCCCGCAGCCCTGACCCGCTCAGAGGGCTTGGCCCCCGCAGCCCTGACCCGCTCACTGCGACTTGCCCCCCGCAGCCCTGACCCGCTCAGAGGGCTTGGCCCCCGCAGCCCTGACCCGCTCACTGCGACTTGCCCCCCGCAGCCCTGACACGCTCAGAGGGCTTGGCCCCCGCAGCCCTGACCCGCTCACTGCGACACTGCCCCCCGCAGCCCTGACCCGCTCACTCCGACTTGCCCCCCGCAGCTGTGACCCGCTCACATGGACTGGCCCCCGCAGCCCTGACCCGCTCACTGCGACCCTTCCCCCGCAGCCCTGGCCTGCTCCCTGCGACTTGCCCCCCGCAGCCCTGACCCGCTCACAGGGTCTGACCCCAGCAGCCCTGACCTGCTCACTGCGACACTGCCCCCCGCAGCCCTGATCCGCTCACTGCAACTTGCCCCCCGCAGTCCTGTACCGCTCACTGCGTCTGGCCCCCCGCAGGCCTGACCCGCTCACTGCGACCTGCCACCTGCAGCCTTGACCCGCTCAGGGGGGCCGATCCCCCCACAGCCCTGACCCGCTCACTGCGACTTCCCCCCCGCAGCCCTGACCCGTTCACTGCGACTTGCCCCCCGGAGCCCTGTCCCGCTGACAGGGACTTGCCCCTGCAGCCCTGACCCGCTCACTGCGACTGGCCCCCCGCAGCCCTGACCCGCTCACTGCGACACTGCCCCCAGCAACCCTGACCCGCTCACTGCGACACTGCCCCCCGCAGCCCTGACCCGCTCACTGCGACACTGCCCCTCGCAGCCCTGACCCGCTCACTGCGACACTGCCCCCAGCAACCCTGACCCGCTCACTGCGACACTGACCCCCGCAGCCCTGACCCGCTCACTGCGACACTGCCCCCCGCAGCCCTGACCCGCTCATTGCGACTTGCCCCCCGAGACCTCCCCGCTCACTGCGACTTAGCCCCCACAGACGTGACCCGCTCAGGGGGACCGGCCCCCAACAGCCCTGACCCGGTGAAAGGGACTGGCCCCCGCAGCCCTGACCAGCTCACAGGGACTGGCCCCCACAGCCCTGACCCGCTCACTGCGACTTGCCCCCCGCAGCCCTGACCCGCTCACTGCGACCTGCCCCCCGCAGACCTGACCCGCTGACAGGGACTTGCCCCCCGCTCACTGCGACTTGCCCCCCGCCGTCATGACTCGCTCAGTGCGACACTGCCCCCCACAGCCCTGACCCGCTCACTGCGACACTGCCCCTCGCAGCCCTGACCCGCTCACTGCGACACTGCCCCTCGCAGCCCTCACCCGCTCACTGCGACCTGCCCCCTTCAGACCTGACCCGCTCACGGGGACTGGCCCCCGCAGCCCTGACCCGCTCACTGCGACTTGCCCCCCACAGCCCTGACCCGCTCACAGGGACTGGACCCCGCACCCTGACCTACTCACAGGGACTGGCCCCCGCAGCCCTGACCCGCTCACTGCGACACTGCCCCCCACAGCCCTGACCCGCTCAGTGGGACTGGCCCCCGCAGCCCTGACCCGCTCACAGGGACTGGCCCCCGCAGCCCTGACCCGCTCACAGGGACTGGCCCCCACAGCCCTGACCCGCTCACTGCGACTTGCCCCCCGCAGCCCTGACCCGCTCACTGCGACACTGACCCCGCAGCCCTGACCCGCTCACTGCGACACTGCCCCCCGCAGCCCTGACCCGCTCACTGCGACTTGCCCCCCGCAGCCCTGACCCGCTCACTGCGACACTGCCCCCCGCAGCCCTGACCCGCTCACTGCGACTTGCCCCCCGCAGCCCTGACCCGCTGACAGGGACTTGCCCCCCTGCAGTCCTGTCTCGCTGACAGGGACCTGCCCCCCTGCAGTCCTGTCCCGCTGACAGGGCCCTGCCCCCCTGCAGTCCTGTCCCGCTGACAGGGCCATGCCCCCGCAGCCCTGACCCACTCACAGAGACTGGCCCCCGCAGCCCTTACCCGCTCACAGGGACTGACCCCCCGCAGCCCTGACCCGCTCACTGCGACATTGCCCCCCGCAACCAAGACACGCTCACTGCGACTTTCCCCCCGCAGCCCTGACCCGCTCAGAGGGTCTGCCCCTGCAGCCCTGACCAACTCACAGAGAAAGGCCCCCGTCGCCTTGACCCGCTGACTGCGACACTGCCCCCCGCAGCCCTGACCCGCTCACTGCGACTTGCCCACCCACAGTCCTGACCCGTTCAGAGGGCCTGCCCCCGCAGCCCTGACCCGCTCACTGCGACTTGCCCCCCGCAGCCCTGACCAGCTCACTGCGACTTGCCCCCCGCAGCCCTGACCCGCTCACTGCGACTTGCCCCCCGCAGCCCTGAACCGCTGACAGCGACACTGCCCCCCGCAGCCCTGACCCACTCACTGCGACTTGCCCCCCCACAGTCCTGACCCGCTCAGAGGGCCTGCCCCCGCAGCCCTGACCCGCTCACTGCGACCTGCCCCCTGCAGCCCTGACCCTCTCACTGCGACTTCCCCCCGCAGACCTCACCCGCTCACTGCGACCTGCCCCCCACAGCCCTGACCCGCTCACGGGGACCGGCCCCCCACAGCACTGTCCCACTCACTGAGACTTGCCCCCCGCAGCCCTGACCCGCTCACAGGGACTGGCCCCCACAGCCCTGACCCGCTCACTGCGACACTGCCCCCCGCGGTCCTGTCCCGCTGACAGGGACTTGCACCCGCAGCCCTGACCCGCTCACGGGGACTGGCCCCCCGCAGCCCTGACCCGCTCACTGCGACACTGCCCCCTGCAGCCCTGACCCGCTCACTGCGACCTGCCCCCCTGCAGTCCTGTCCCGCTGACAGGGCCATGCCCCCGCAGCCCTGGCCCGCTCACAGAGACTGGCCCCCGCAGCCCTTACCCGCTCACAGGGACTGACCTCCCGCAGCCCTGACCGGCTGACTGCGACACTGCCCCCCGCAGCCCTGACCCGCTCACTGCGACTTGACCCCCGCAGCCCTGACCCGCTCACTGCTACTTGTCCCCCTCAGCCCTGACCCGCTCACTGCGACCCTGCCCCCCACAGCCCTGACCCGCTCCCTGCAACTGGCCCCCCGCTGCCCTGACCCGCTCACTGCGACTTGCCCCCCGCAGACCTCACCCGCTCACTGCGACCAGCCCCCCGCAACCCTGACCCGCTCAGCGGGCCCAGCCCCCCGCAGCCCTGAACCGCTCACGGGGACCGGCCCCCCGCAGTCCTGTCCCGCTGACAGGGACTTGCCCCCGCAGCCCTGACCAGCTCACAGGGACTGGCCCCCACAGCCCTGACCCGCTCACTGCGACCTGCCCCCCGCGGCCCTGAGCCGCTCACTGCGACTTGCCCCCCTCAGCCCTGACCCGCTAAGGGGGACCGGCCCCCCGCAGCCCTGCACCGCTCATTGCGACACTGCCCCTCGCAGCCCTGACTCGCTCACTGCGACTTGCCACCCGCAGCCCTGACCCGCTGACAGGGACTTGCCCCCCTGCAGTCCTGTCCCGCTGACAGGGACCTGCCCCTCTGCAGTCCTGTCCCGCCGACATGGACCTGCCCCCCTGCAGTCCTGTCCCGCTGACATGGCCATTCCCCCACATCCCTGACCCGCTCACAGAGACTGGCCCCCGCAGCCCTTACCCGCTCACAGGGACTGACCCCCCGCAGCCCTGACCCGCTCACTGCGACTTTCCCCCCGCAGCCCTGACCCGCTCAGAGGGTCTGCCCCTGCAGCCCTGACCAACTCACAGGGAAAGGCCCCCGCAGCCCTGACCTGCTGACTGCGACACTGCCCCCCGCAGCCCTGACCCGCTCACTGCGACTTGACCCCCGCAGTCCTGTCCCGTGACAGGGACTTGCCCCTGCAGACCTGACCCGCTCACTGCGGCACTGCCGCCCCCCGCAGCCCTGACCCGCTCACTGCGACACTGCCCCCGGCAGCCCTTACCCGCTCACTGCGACTTGCCCCCCACAGCTCTGACCCGCTCACAGGGACTGGCCCGCTGCAGCCCTGACCCGCTCACCGCGACGGGCCCCCCGCAGACCTGACCCGCTCACTGCGACTTGCCCCCCGCAGACCTGACCCGCTCACTGCGACTTGCCGCCCGCAGCCCTGACCCGCTCACTGCGACAATGCCCCCCGCAGCCCTGACCCGCTCACTGCGACGGGCCCCCCGCAGACCTGACCCGCTCACCGCGACGGGCCCCCCGCTGACCTGACCCGCTCACTGCGACACTGCCCCCCGCAGCCCTGACCCGCTCACTGCGACTTGCCCGCCGCAGCCCTGTCCCGCTGTCAGGGACTTGCCCCCCGCAGCGTTGATCCGCTCGCGGGGACTGGCCCTCCGCAGCCCTGACCCACTCACTGCGACTTGCCCCCCGCAGCCCTGACACGCTCACTGCGACTTGCCCCCGCAGCCCTGACCCGCTCAGGGGGACCGGCCCCCCACAGCCCTGACCCGCTCACTGCTACTTGCCCCCCACAGCCCTGACCCGGTGAAAGGGACTGGCCCCCACAGCCCTGTCCAGCTCACAGGGACTGGCCCCCGCAGCCCTGACCAGCTCACTGCGACACTGCCCCCCGCAGCCCTGACCCGCTAACTGCGACTTGCCCCCCGCAGCCCTGTCCCGCTGACAGGGACTTGCCCCCCGCAGTCCTGACCCGCTGACTGCGACTTGCCCCCCGCAGTCCTGACCCGCTGACTGCGACTTGCCCCCTGCAGCCATGACCCGCTTACTGCGACAATGCCCCCCGCAGCCCTGACCCGCTCACGGGGACCGGCCCCCCGCAGCCTTGACCCGCTCACTGCGACCAGCCCCCCGCAGACCTGACCCGCTCACTGCGACCTGCCCCCCGTAGCCCTGACCCGCTCACGGGGACCGGCCCCCCGCAGCCTTGACCCGCTCACTGCGACCAGCCCCCCGCAGACCTGACCCGCTCACTGCGACCTGCCCCCCGCAGCCCTGACCCGCTGACAGGGACTTGCCCCCCGCAGCCCTGACCCGCTCACTGCGACTGGCCGCCCGCAGCACTGACCCGCTCACTGCGACCAGCCCCCCGCAGACCTGACCTGCTCACTGCGACCTGCCCCCCGTCGCCCTGACCCACTCACTGCGACCTGCCCCCCGCAGCCCTGACCCGCTCAGGGGGACCGGCCCCCCGCAGCCCTGACCCGCTCATGGGGACCGGCCCCCCGCAGCCCTGACCCGCTCACTGCGAGCTGCCCCCACAGCCCTGACCCGCTCAGAGGGACTGTGCCCCGCAGCCCTGACCCGTTCAGAGGGACTGTCCCCCGCATCCCTGACCCGCTCAGAGGGCTTGGCCCCCGCAGTCCTGACCCGCTCACAGGGCTTGGCCCCCGCAGCCCTGACCCGCTCAGAGTGACTGTCCCCCGCAGCCCTGACCCGCTCAGAGGGCTTGGCCCCCGCAGCCCTGACCCGCTCACTGCGACTTGCCCCCCGCAGCCCTGACCCGCTCAGAGGGCTTGGCCCCCGCAGCCCTGACCCGCTCACTGCGACTTGCCCCCCGCAGCCCTGACACGCTCAGAGGGCTTGGCCCCCGCAGCCCTGACCCGCTCACTGCGACTTGCTCCCCACAGCCCTGACCTGCTCAGAGGGACTGGCCCCCTCAGCCCTGACCCGCTCACTGCGACACTGCCCCCCGCAGCCCTGACCCGCTCACTGCAACTTGCCCCCCGCAGCCCTGACCCGCTCACTGCGACTTGCCCCCCGCAGTCCTGTACCGCTCACTGCGTCTGGCCCCCCGCAGGCCTGACCCGCTCACTGCGACCTGCCCCCTGCAGCCTTGACCCGCTCAGGGGGGCCGATCCCCCCACAGCCCTGACCCGCTCACTGCGACTTGCCCCCCGCAGCCCTGACCCGTTCACTGCGACTTGCCCCCCGCAGTCCTGACCCGCTCGCTGCGACTTGCCCCCCGCAGCCCTGTCCCGCTGACAGGGACTTGCCCCTGCAGCCCTGACCCGCTCACTGCGACTGGCCCCCCGCAGCCCTGACCCGCTCGCTGCGACACTGCCCCCAGCAACCCTGACCCGCTCACTGCGACACTGCCCCCCGCAGCCCTGACCCGCTCACTCCGACTTGCCCCCCGCAGCTGTGACCCGCTCACATGGACTGGCCCCCGCAGCCCTGACCCGCTCACTGCGACCCTTCCCCCGCAACCCTGGCCTGCTCCCTGCGACTTGCCCCCCGCAGCCCTGACCCGCTCACAGGGTCTGACCCCAGCAGCCCTGACCTGCTCACTGCGACACTGCCCCCTGCAGCCCTGACCCGCTCACTGCAACTTGCCCCCCGCAGTCCTGTACCGCTCACTGCGTCTGGCCCCCCGCAGGCCTGACCCGCTCACTGCGACCTGCCACCTGCAGCCTTGACCCGCTCAGGGGGGCCGATCCCCCCACAGCCCTGACCCGCTCACTGCGACTTGCCCCCCGCAGCCCTGACCCGTTCACTGCGACTTGCCCCCCGCAGCCCTGTCCCGCTGACAGGGACTTGCCCCTGCAGCCCTGACCCGCTCACTGCGACTGGCCCCCCGCAGCCCTGACCCGCTCACTGCGACACTGCCCCCAGCAACCCTGACCCGCTCACTGCGACACTGCCCCCCGCAGCCCTGACCCGCTCACTGCGACACTGCCCCTCGCAGCCCTGACCCGCTCACTGCGACACTGCCCCCAGCAACCCTGACCCGCTCACTGCGACACTGCCCCCCGCAGCCCTGACCCGCTCATTGCGACTTGCCCCCCGAGACCTCCCCGCTCACTGCGACTTAGCCCCCACAGACGTGACCCGCTCAGGGGGACCGGCCCCCAACAGCCCTGACCCGGTGAAAGGGACTGGCCCCCGCAGCCCTGCACCGCTCATTGCGACACTGCCCCTCGCAGCCCTGACTCGCTCACTGCGACTTGCCACCCGCAGCCCTGACCCGCTGACAGGGACTTGCCCCCCTGCAGTCCTGTCCCGCTGACAGGGACCTGCCCCTCTGCAGTCCTGTCCCGCCGACAGGGACCAGCCCCCCTGCAGTCCTGTCCCGCTGACATGGCCATTCCCCCACATCCCTGACCCGCTCACAGAGACTGGCCCCCGCAGCCCTTACCCGCTCACAGGGACTGACCCCCCGCAGCCCTGACCCGCTCACTGCTACTTTCCCCCCGCAGCCCTGACCCGCTCAGAGGGTCTGCCCCTGCAGCCCTGACCAACTCACAGGGAAAGGCCCCCGCAGCCCTGACCTGCTGACTGCGACACTGCCCCCGCAGCCCTGACCCGCTCACTGCGACTTGACCCCCGCAGTCCTGTCCCGTGACAGGGACTTGCCCCTGCAGACCTGACCCGCTCACTGCGACACTGCCCCCAGCAACCCTGACCCGCTCACTGCGACACTGCCCCCCGCAGCCCTGACCCGCTCACTGCGACACTGCCCCTCGCAGCCCTGACCCGCTCACTGCGACACTGCCCCCAGCAACCCTGACCCGCTCACTGCGACACTGCCCCCCGCAGCCCTGACCCGCTCACTGCGACACTGCCCCCCGCAGCCCTGACCCGCTCATTGCGACTTGCCCCCCGAGACCTCCCCGCTCACTGCGACTTAGCCCCCACAGACGTGACCCGCTCAGGGGGACCGGCCCCCAACAGCCCTGACCCGGTGAAAGGGACTGGCCCCCGCAGCCCTGACCAGCTCACAGGGACTGGCCCCCACAGCCCTGACCCGCTCACAGAGACTGGCCCCCGCAGCCCTTACCCGCTCACAGGGACTGACCTCCCGCAGCCCTGACCGGCTGACTGCGACACTGCCCCCCGCAGCCCTGACCCGCTGACAGGGACTTGCCCCCCGCAGCCCTGACCCGCTCACTGCGACTGGCCGCCCGCAGCACTGACCCGCTCACTGCGACCAGCCCCCCGCAGACCTGACCTGCTCACTGCGACCTGCCCCCCGTCGCCCTGACCCACTCACTGCGACCTGCCCCCCGCAGCCCTGACCCGCTCAGGGGGACCGGCCCCCCGCAGCCCTGACCCGCTCATGGGGACCGGCCCCCCGCAGCCCTGACCCGCTCACTGCGAGCTGCCCCCACAGCCCTGACCCGCTCAGAGGGACTGTGCCCCGCAGCCCTGACCCGTTCAGAGGGACTGTCCCCCGCATCCCTGACCCGCTCAGAGGGCTTGGCCCCCGCAGTCCTGACCCGCTCACAGGGCTTGGCCCCCGCAGCCCTGACCCGCTCAGAGTGACTGTCCCCCGCAGCCCTGACCCGCTCAGAGGGCTTGGCCCCCGCAGCCCTGACCCGCTCACTGCGACTTGCCCCCCGCAGCCCTGACCCGCTCAGAGGGCTTGGCCCCCGCAGCCCTGACCCGCTCACTGCGACTTGCCCCCCGCAGCCCTGACACGCTCAGAGGGCTTGGCCCCCGCAGCCCTGACCCGCTCACTGCGACTTGCTCCCCACAGCCCTGACCTGCTCAGAGGGACTGGCCCCCTCAGCCCTGACCCGCTCACTGCGACACTGCCCCCCGCAGCCCTGACCCGCTCACTCCGACTTGCCCCCCGCAGCTGTGACCCGCTCACATGGACTGGCCCCCGCAGCCCTGACCCGCTCACTGCGACCCTTCCCCCGCAGCCCTGGCCCGCTCCCTGCGACTTGCCCCCCGCAGCCCTGACCCGCTCACAGGGTCTGACCCCAGCAGCCCTGACCTGCTCACTGTGACACTGCCCCCCGCAGCCCTGACCCGCTCACTGCAACTTGCCCCCCGCAGCCCTGACCCGCTCACTGCGACTTGCCCCCCGCAGTCCTGTACCGCTCACTGCGTCTGGCCCCCCGCAGGCCTGACCCGCTCACTGCGACCTGCCCCCTGCAGCCTTGACCCGCTCAGGGGGGCCGATCCCCCCACAGCCCTGACCCGCTCACTGCGACTTGCCCCCCGCAGCCCTGACCCGTTCACTGCGACTTGCCGTCCGCAGTCCTGACCCGCTCGCTGCGACTTGCCCCCCGCAGCCCTGTCCCGCTGACAGGGACTTGCCCCTGCAGCCCTGACCCGCTCACTGCGACTGGCCCCCCGCAGCCCTGACCCGCTCGCTGCGACACTGCCCCCAGCAACCCTGACCCGCTCACTGCGACACTGCCCCCCGCAGCCCTGACCCGCTCACTCCGACTTGCCCCCCGCAGCTGTGACCCGCTCACATGGACTGGCCCCCGCAGCCCTGACCCGCTCACTGCGACCCTTCCCCCGCAACCCTGGCCTGCTCCCTGCGACTTGCCCCCCGCAGCCCTGACCCGCTCACAGGGTCTGACCCCAGCAGCCCTGACCTGCTCACTGCGACACTGCCCCCTGCAGCCATGACCCGCTCACTGCAACTTGCCCCCCGCAGTCCTGTACCGCTCACTGCGTCTGGCCCCCCGCAGGCCTGACCCGCTCACTGCGACCTGCCACCTGCAGCCTTGACCCGCTCAGGGGGGCCGATCCCCCCACAGCCCTGACCCGCTCACTGCGACTTGCCCCCCGCAGCCCTGACCCGTTCACTGCGACTTGCCCCCCGCAGCCCTGTCCCGCTGACAGGGACTTGCCCCTGCAGCCCTGACCCGCTCACTGCGACTGGCCCCCCGCAGCCCTGACCCGCTCACTGCGACACTGCCCCCAGCAACCCTGACCCGCTCACTGCGACACTGCCCCCCGCAGCCCTGACCCGCTCACTGCGACACTGCCCCTCGCAGCCCTGACCCGCTCACTGCGACACTGCCCCCAGCAACCCTGACCCGCTCACTGCGACACTGCCCCCCGCAGCCCTGACCCGCTCACTGCGACACTGCCCCCCGCAGCCCTGACCCGCTCATTGCGACTTGCCCCCCGAGACCTCCCCGCTCACTGCGACTTAGCCCCCACAGACGTGACCCGCTCAGGGGGACCGGCCCCCAACAGCCCTGACCCGGTGAAAGGGACTGGCCCCCGCAGCCCTGCACCGCTCATTGCGACACTGCCCCTCGCAGCCCTGACTCGCTCACTGCGACTTGCCACCCGCAGCCCTGACCCGCTGACAGGGACTTGCCCCCCTGCAGTCCTGTCCCGCTGACAGGGACCTGCCCCTCTGCAGTCCTGTCCCGCCGACAGGGACCAGCCCCCCTGCAGTCCTGTCCCGCTGACATGGCCATTCCCCCACATCCCTGACCCGCTCACAGAGACTGGCCCCCGCAGCCCTTACCCGCTCACAGGGACTGACCCCCCGCAGCCCTGACCCGCTCACTGCTACTTTCCCCCCGCAGCCCTGACCCGCTCAGAGGGTCTGCCCCTGCAGCCCTGACCAACTCACAGGGAAAGGCCCCCGCAGCCCTGACCTGCTGACTGCGACACTGCCCCCCGCAGCCCTGACCCGCTCACTGCGACTTGACCCCCGCAGTCCTGTCCCGTGACAGGGACTTGCCCCTGCAGACCTGACCCGCTCACTGCGGCACTGCCCCCCCCCGCAGCCCTGACCCGCTCACTGCGACACTGCCCCCGGCAGCCCTTACCTGCTCACTGCGACTTGCCCCCCACAGCTCTGACCCGCTCACAGGGACTGGCCCGCTGCAGCCCTGACCCGCTCACCGCGACGGGCCCCCCGCAGACCTGACCCGCTCACTGCGACTTGCCCCCCGCAGACCTGACCCGCTCACTGCGACTTGCCGCCCGCAGCCCTGACCCGCTCACTGCGACAATGCCCCCCGCAGCCCTGACCCGCTCACTGCGACGGGCCCCCCGCAGACCTGACCCGCTCACCGCGACGGGCCCCCCGCTGACCTGACCCGCTCACTGCGACACTGCCCCCCGCAGCCCTGACCCGCTCACTGCGACGGGCCCCCCGCAGACCTGACCGGCTCACTGCGACACTGCCCCCCGCAGCCCTGTCCCGCTGACAGGGACTTGCCCCTGCAGCCCTGACCCGCTCACTGCGACTGGCCCCCCGCAGCCCTGACCCGCTCACTGCGACACTGCCCCCAGCAACCCTGACCCGCTCACTGCGACACTGCCCCCCGCAGCCCTGACCCGCTCACTCCGACTTGCCGCCCGCAGCTGTGACCCGCTCACATGGACTGGCCCCCGCAGCCCTGACCCGCTCACTGCGATCCTTCCCCCGCAGCCCTGGCCTGCTCCCTGCGACTTGCCCCCCGCAGCCCTGACCCGCTCACAGGGTCTGACCCCAGCAGCCCTGACCTGCTCACTGCGACACTGCCCCCCGCAGCCCTGACCCGCTCACTGCAACTTGCCCCCCGCAGTCCTGTACCGCTCACTGCGTCTGGCCCCCCGCAGGCCTGACCCGCTCACTGCGACCTGCCACCTGCAGCCTTGACCCGCTCAGGGGGGCCGATCCCCCCACAGCCCTGACCCGCTCACTGCGACTTGCCCCCCGCAGCCCTGACCCGTTCACTGCGACTTGCCCCCCGCAGCCCTGTCCCGCTGACAGGGACTTGCCCCTGCAGCCCTGACCCGCTCACTGCGACTGGACCCCCGCAGCCCTGACCCGCTCACTGCGACACTGCCCCCAGCAACCCTGACCCGCTCACTGCGACACTGCCCCCCGCAGCCCTGACCCGCTCACTGCGACACTGCCCCTCGCAGCCCTGACCCGCTCACTGCGACACTGCCCCCAGCAACCCTGACCCGCTCACTGCGACACTGCCCCCCGCAGCCCTGACCCGCTCACTGCGACACTGCCCCCCGCAGCCCTGACCCGCTCATTGCGACTTGCCCCCCGAGACCTCCCCGCTCACTGCGACTTAGCCCCCACAGACGTGACCCGCTCAGGGGGACCGGCCCCCAACAGCCCTGACCCGGTGAAAGGGACTGGCCCCCGCAGCCCTGACCAGCTCACAGGGACTGGCCCCCACAGCCCTGACCCGCTCACAGAGACTGGCGCCCGCAGCCCTTACCCGCTCACAGGGACTGACCTCCCGCAGCCCTGACCGGCTGACTGCGACACTGCCCCCCGCAGCCCTGACCCGCTCACTGCGACTTGCCCCCCGCAGCCCTTACCCGCTCCCTGCGACTTTCCCCCCGCAGTCCTGTCCCGCTGACAGGGACTGGCCCCCGCAGCCCTGACCCGCTCACTGCAACGCTTCCCCCCGCAGCCCTGACCCGCTCACGGGGACTGCCCCCCGCAGCCCTGACCCCTTCACTGCCACACTGCCCCCCGCAGCCCTGACCCACTCACTGCGACTTTGCCCCCGCAGCCCTGACCCCCTCAGAGGGACTGGCCCCTGCAGCCGTGACGCGTTCACTGGAACTTGCCCCCCGCTACCCTTACCCGCTCACAGGGACTGGCCCCCACAGCCGTGACCCACTAACAGGGACTGACCCCTGCAGCTCTGACCCGCTCACAGGGACTGGCCCGCCGCAGACCTGACCCGCTCACTGCGACTTGCCCCCCGCAGACCTGATCCGCTCACAGCGACTGGCCCCCGCAGCCCTGACCTGCTCACTGCGACTTGCCCCCCGCAGTCCTGTCCCGCTGACAGGGACTTCCCCCCGCAGCCCTGACCCGCTCACTGCGACTGGCCCCCTGCAGCCCTGACCCGCTCACTGCGACTTGCCCCCCGCAGCCCTGTCCCACTGACAGGGACTTGCCCCCCGCAGTCCTGACCCGCTCACGGGGACCGGCCTCCCACAGCCCTGACCCGCTGACTGAGACTTGCCCCCCGCAGCCCTGACCCGGTGAAAGGGACTGGCCCCCACAGCCCTGACCAGCTCACAGGGACTGGCCCCCACGGCCCTGACCCGCTCACTGCGACTTGCCCCCCGCAGCCCTGACCGCTCACTGCGACTTGCCCCCCGCAGCCCTGACCCGCTCAGAGGGCCTGCCCCTCAGCCCTGACCCGCTCAGTGCGACACTGCACCCCGCAGCCCTGACCCGCTCACTGCGACTTGCCCCCCCGCAGCCCTGACCCGCCCAGAGGGCCTGCCCCTGCAGCCCTGACCCGCTCAGTGCGACACTGCACCTCGCAGCCCTGACCCGCTCACTGCGATTTGCCCCCCGCAGCCCTGCCCCGCTCACTGGACTTGCCCCCCGCAGTCCTGTCCCGCTGACAGAGACTGGCCCCTGCATCCCTGACCCGCTCACAGGGACCGGCCCCCTGCAGCCCTGACCCGGTGAAAGGGACTGGCCCCCACAGCCCTGACCCGCTCACTGCGACATGCCCCCCGCAGTCCTGACCCGCTCACTGCGACATGCCCCCCACAGTCCTGACCCGCTCACGGGGACCGACCCCCGCAGCCCTGACCCGCTCACTGCAACTCTGCCCCCCGCAGTCCTGTCCCGCTCACTGCGACTGGCCCCCCGCAGTCCTGTCCCGCTCACTGCGACATGCCCCCCGCAGTCCTGACCCGCTCACGGGGACCGACCCCCGCAGCCCTGACCCGCTCACTGCGACTTGCCCCCCGCAGTCCTGACCCGCTCACTGCGACTGCCCCTCACAGCCCTGACCCGGTGAAACGGACTGGCCCCCGCAGCCCTGACCCAGTGACTGCGAATTGCCTCCCGCACCCTGTCCCGCTGACAGGGACTTGCCCCCCGCAGTCCTGACCCGCTCACGGGGACCGGCCTCCCACAGCCCTGACCCGCTCATTGAGACTTGCCCCCCACAGCCCTGACCCGGTGAAAGGGACTGGCCCCCTGCAGCCCTGACCAGCTGACAGGGACTGGCCGCCACAGCCCTGACCCGCTCACTGCGACTGGCCCCCCCGAAGCCCTGACCCGCTCACTGCGACTTGCCCCCCGCAGCCCTGACCCGCTCACTGCGACACTGCCCCCCGCAGCCCTGACCCGCTCACTGCGACTTGCCCCCCGCAGCCTTGACCCGCTCACGGGGACCGGACCCCCGCAGTCCTGACCCGATCACTGCCACTTGCCCCCGCAGCCCTGACCTGCTCACTGCGACTTGTCCCCCGCAGCCCTGACCCGCTCACTGCGACACTGCCCCCTGCAGCCCTGACCCGCTCACTGTGACTTGCCCCCCGCAGCCGTGTCCCGCTGACAGGGACTTGCCCCCCGCAGTCCTGACCCGCTCAGGTGGACCGGCCCCCCGCAGCCCTGACTCGCTCACTGCAACACTGCCCCTCGCAGCCCTGACCCGCTCACTGCGACCTGCCCCTCGCAGCCCTGTCCCGCTCACTGCGACCTGCCCCCCGCAGTCCTGTCCCGCTCACTGCGACCTGCTCCCCGCAGCCCTGACCCGCTCACTGCGAATTGCCCCCCGCAGCCCTGTCCCGCTGACAGGGACTTGCCCCCCGCAGTCCTGACCCGCTCACGGGGACCGGCCTCCCACAGCCCTGACCCGCTCACTGAGACTTGCCCCCTGCAGCCCTGACCCGGTGAAAGGGACTGGCCGCCACAGCCCTGACCCGCTCACTGCGACTGGCCCCCCCGAAGCCCTGACCCGCCCAGAGGGCCTGCCACCGCAGCCCTGACCCGCTCAGTGCGACACTGCACCCCGCAGCCCTGACCTGTTCACTGCGACTTGCCCCCCGCAGCCCTGACCCGCTCAGAGGGCCTGCCCCCGCAGCCCTGACCCGCTGACAGGGACTTGCCCCCCGCAGACCTGACCCACTCACAGGGACTGGCCCCCCGCAGCCCTGACCATCTCACTGTGACTTGCCCCCCGCACACCTGACCCGCTCACTGCGACTTGCCCCCCGCAGCCCTGACCCGCTCACTGCGACTTACCCCCCGCTGTCCTGACCCGCTCACAGGGACCTGCCCCTTGCAGTCCTGTCCCGCTGACAGGGACTTGCCCCCGCAGCCCTGACCCGATCAGAGGGACTGGCCACCGCAACCCTGACCCGCTCACAGGGACTGGCCCCCGCAGCCCTGACCCGCTCACAGGGACTGGCCCCTTGCAGCCCTGACCCGCTTACTGCGACTTGCCCCCCGCAGCCCTGACCCGCTCACTGCGACTTGCACCCCGCAGACCTGACCCGCTCACTGCGACTTGCCCCCCGCAGCCCTGACCCGCTCACTGCGACACTGCCCCCCGCAGCCCTGACCCGCTAACGGGGACCGGCCCCCCGCAGCCCTGACCCACTCACTGCGACGCTGCCCCTCGCAGCCCTGACTCGCTCACTGCGACCTACCCCCCGCAGCCCTGACCAGCTGACAGGGACTTGCCCCCGCAGCCCTGACCCGCTCACTGCGACTTGCCCCCTGCAGCCCTGACCCGCTCACTGCGAATTGCCCCCTGCAGCCCTGACCCGCTCACTGCGACTTGCCCCCCGCAGCCCTGACCCGCTCAGAGGGTCTGCCCCCGCAGCCCTGACCCACTCACATGGATTGGCCCCCTGCAGCCCTGACCCGGTGACAGGGACTGGCCCCCCACAGCCATGACCCGCTCACTGCGACTTGCCCCCCGCTGCCCTGACCCGCTCACTGCGACTGCCCCCCGCAGCCCTGACCCGCTCACTGCGACACTGCCCCCCGCAGCCTTGACCCGCTAACGGGGACCGGGCCCCCGCAGCCCTGACCCACTCACTGCGACACTGCCCCTCGCAGCCCTGACCCGCTCACTGCGACTTGCCCCCCACAGTCCTGACCCGCTCCCTGCGACTTGCCCCCTGCAGACCTCACCCGCTCACTGCGACCTGCCCCCCGGCTGCCCTGACCCGCTCACTGCGACTTACACCCCGCAGACCTGACCCGCTCACTGCGACTTCCCCACCCGCAATCCTGTCCCGCTGACAGGGACTTGCCCCCGCAGCCCTGACCCACTCACTGCGACTTGCCCCCCGCGGCCCTGACCCGCTCACTGCGACTTGCCCCCCGCGGCCCTGACCCGCTGACAGGTCGTTGCCCCCCGCAGCCCTGACCCGCTCACTGCGTCCTGCCCCCCGCAGCCCTGACCCGCTCACTGCGACTTGCCCCCCGCAGCCCTGTCCTGCTGACAGGGCGTTGCCCCCCGCGGCCCTGACCTGCTCAGTGGGATCGGCCCCCCGCAGCCCTGACCCGCTCATTGCGACACTGCCCCTCGCAGCCCTGACTCGCTCACTGCGACTTGCCACCCTAGCCCTGACCCGCTGACAGGGACTTGCCCCCCGCAGACCTGCCTGACCCGCTCACAGGGACTGGCCCCTCGCAGCCCTGACTCGCTCACTGCGACTTGCCACCCTCGCCCTGACCCGCTGACAGGGACTTGCCCCCCGCAGACCTGCCTGACCCGCTCACAGGGACTGGCCCCCCGCAGCCCTGACCAGCTCACTGTGACTTGCCCCCCGCAGCCCTGACCCGCTCAGAGGGCCTGCCCCCGCAGCCCTGACCCACTCACATGGTTTGGCCCCCCGCAGCCCTGACCCGGTGACAGGGACTGGCCCCCACAGCCATGACCCGCTCACTGCGACTTGCCCCCCGCTGCCCTGACCCGCTCACTGCGACTGCCCCCCGCAGCCCTGACCCGCGCAGGGGGACCGGTCCCCCGCAGCCTTGACCCGCTAACGGGGACCGGCCCCCCGCAGCCCTGACCCACTCACTGCGACACTGCCCCTCGCAGCCCTGACCCGCTCACTGCGACCTGCCCCCCGCAGCCCTGACCCGCTCACTGCGATTTGCCCACCGCAGTCCTGACCCACTCACTGCGACTTGCCCCCCGCAGTCCTGTCCCACTGACAGGGACTTTGCCCCCACAGCCCAGACCCGCTCACAGGGTCTGGCCCCCCGCAGCCCTGACCCGCTCACTGCGACACCGCCCCCCGCAGCCCTGACCCGCTCACTGCGACACTGCACCCGGCAGCCCTGACCCGCTCACAGGGACTCTCCGCCGCAGCCCTGACTCGCTCACAGGGACTTGCCCCCCGCAGACCTGACCCGCTCACTGCGACTTGCCCCCCGCAACCCTGACCCGCTCGCTGCGACTAGCCCCCCGCAGCCCTGACCCGCTCAGAGGGCCTGCCCCCGCAGCACTGACCCACTCAGTGCGACACTGCACCCCACAGCCCTGACCCGCTCACTGCGATTTGCCCCCCGCAGCCCTGACCCGCTCACTGCGACTTGCCCCCCGCAGCCCTGACCCGCTCACTGCGAATTGCCCCCCGCAGCCCTGACCCGCTCACTGCGACTTGCTGCCCACAGCCCTGACCCGCTCACTGCGATTTGCCCCCCGCTGTCCTGATCCACTCACTGCGACTTGCCCACCGCAGTCCTGTCACGCGGAGAGGGACTTGTCCCCCGCAGCCCTGACCCGCTCACTGCGCCATTGCCCCCCACAGACCTGTCCCGCTGACAGGGACTTTGCCCCCGCAGTCCTGTCGCGCTGACAGGGACTGGCCCCCGCATCCCTGACCCGCTCACAGGATCTGGCTCACCGCAGCCCTGACCCGCTCACTGCGACACTGCCCCCCGCAGCCCTGAACCGCTCACAGGGACTGGCCCCCCGCAGCCCTGACCCGCTCACTGCGACTTGCTCCCCCGCAGTCCTGTCCCGCTGACAGGGACTTTGCCCCCGCAGTCCTGTCGCGCTGACAGGGACTGGTCCCCGCATCCCTGACCCGCTCACAGGATCTGGCCCACCGCAGCCCTGACCCGCTCACTGCGACACTGCACCCCGCAGCCCTGACTCGCTCACAGGGACTTGTCCCCCGCAGCCCTGACCCGCTCCCTGCGACTGGCCCCCCGCAGCCCTGACTCACTCACTGCGACTTGCCCCCCGCAGCCCTGACCCGCTCCCTGCGACTGGCCCCCCGCTGCCCTGACCCGCTCACTGCGACTTGCCCCCCGCAGACCTCACCCGCTCAGGAGGCCCGGCCCCCCACAGCCCTGACCCGCTCACTGCGACTTGCCCCCCGCGGCCCTGACCCGCTCACTGCGACCTGCCCCCCGCAGCCCTGAACACTCACTGCGACACTGCCCCCCGCAGACCTGACCCGCTCACTGCGACGTGCCCCCCACAGTCCTCACCCGCTCACTGCGACTTCCCCCCGCAGCCCTGACCCGCTCACAGGGACCTGCCCCCTGCAGCCCTGACCCTCTGACAGGGACTGGCCTCCGCAACCCTGACCCGCTCACAGGGACTGGCCCCCGCAGCCCTCACCCGCTCACAGGGACTGGCCCCTCGCAGCCCTGACCCGCTTCCTGCGACTTGCCCCCCGCAGCCCTGACCCGCTCACTGCGACCTGCCCCCCTGCAGTGCTGTCCCGCTGACAGGGACCTGCCCCCTTGCAGTCCTGTCCCGCTGACAGGGACATGCCGCCGCAGCCCTGACCCGCTCACAGGGACTGGCCCCCGCAGCCATTACCCGCTCACAGGGACTGACCCTGCAGCCCTGACCCTCTCACCGCGACATTGCCCCCCGCACCCCAGACCCGCTCACTGCGACTTGCCCCCCGCAGCCCTGACCTGCTCAGAGGGACTGGCCACCGCAGCCCTCACCCGCGCACTGTGACTTGCCCCCCGCAACCCTGACCCGCTCACAGGGACCTGCCCCTTGCAGTCCTGTCCCGCTGACAGGGACTTGGCCCCGCAGCCCTGACCCGCTCAGAGGGAGTGGCCTCCGCAGCCCTGACCCGCTCACAGGGACTGGCCACTCGCAGCCCTGACCCACTTACTGCGACTTGCCCCCCGCAGCCCTGACCCGCTCACTGCGACTTGCACCCCGCAGACCTGACCCGCTCACTGCGACTGGCCCCCCGCAGCCCTGACCCGCTCACAGGGACTGGCCCCCCGCAGCTCTGAGCCGCTCACTGCGACACTGCCCCCCCGCAGTCCTGACCCGCTCACTGCGACTTGCCCCCCGCAGCCCTGTCCCGCTCACAGGGACTGGCCCCCCGCAGCCCTGACCAGCTCACTGTGACTTGCCCCCCGCAGACCTGACCCGCTGACAGGGACTGGCCCCCCGCAGCCCTGACCAGCTCACTGTGACTTGCCCCCCGCAGTCCTGTCCCGCTGACAGGGACTGGCCCCCGCATCCCTGACCCGCTCACTGCGACATTGCCCCCCGCACAGCTGACCCGCTCACTGCGACTTGCCCCCCGCTGTCCTGACCCACTCACTGCGACTTGCCCACCGCAGTCCTGTCCCGCTGACAGGGACTTTACCCCACAGCCCTGACCCGCTCACTGCGACTTGCCCCACGCGGCCCTGACCCGCTCACTGCGACACTGCCCCTCGCAGCCCTGACTCGCTCACTGCGACTTGCCACCCGCAGCCCTGACCCGCTGACAGGGACTTGCCCCCCGCAGCCCTGACCCGCTCACTGCGACGTGCCCCCCACAGTCCTCACCCGCTCAGGTGGACTGGCCCCCCGCAGCCCTGACCCGCTCACTGCGACCTGCCCCCCTGCAGTCCTGTCCCGCTGACAGGGACATGCCGCCGCAGCCCTGACCCGCTCACAGGGACTGGCCCCCGCAGCCCTTACCCGCTCACAGGGACTGACCCTGCAGCCCTGACCCTCTCACCGCGACATTGCCCCCCGCACCCCAGACCCGCTCACTGCGACTTGCCCCCTGCAGCCCTGACCCGCTCAGAGGGCCTGCACCCCGCAGCCCTGACCCGCTCAGGTGGCCCGGCCCCCCGCAGCCCTCACCCGCGCACTGCGACTTGCCCCCCGCAGCCCTGACCCGCTCACAGGGACGTGCCCCTTGCTGTCCTGTCCCGCTGACAGGGACTTGCCCCCGCAGCCCTGACCCGCTCACAGGGACTGGCCTCCGCAACCCTGACCCGCTCACAGGGACTGGCCCCCGCAGCCCTGACCCGCTCACAGGGACTTGCCCCTCGCAGCCCTGACCCGCTTACTGCGACTTGCACCCTGCAGACCTGACCCGCTCACTGCGACTTGCCCCCCGCAGTCCCGACCCGCTGACTGCGACTTGCCCCCCACAGCCCTGACCCGCTCACAGGGACTTGCCCGTTGCAGTCCTGACCCTCTCACTGCGACCTGGCCCCCGCAGCCCTGACCCGCTCACCGCGGCTTGCCCCCCGCAGTCCTATCCCGCTGACAGGGACTTGCCCCTGCAGCCCTGACCCGCTCACTGCGCCTTGCCCCCCGCAGCCCTGACCCGCTCACTGCGACTTGACCCCCGCAGCCCAGACCCGCTCACTGCGAATTGCCCCCTGCGCCCTGACCCGCTCACAGGGACTGGCCCCCCGCAGCCATGACCCGCTCAGGTTGACCGGTCCCCCGCAGCCCTGACCCACTCACTGCGACCTGCCCCCCGCAGCCCTGACCCGCTCACTGCGACACTGGCCCCCGCAGCCTTGACCTGCTCACTGGTACTTGCCCCCCGCAGCTCTGCCCGCTCAGAGGGTCTGGCCCCCGCCGCCCAGACCCGCTCACTGCGACACTGCCCCCTGCAGCCCTGACCCGCTCACTGCGACTTGCCCCCCGCAGTCCTGACCCACTCACTGCGACTTTCCCCCCGCATTCCTGACCCGCTCATTGCGACTGCCCCCCCAGCAGCCCTGATCCGCTCACTGCGACTTGGCCCCCGCAGACCTGACCCGCTCACTGCGACTTGCCCCCCGCAACCCTGACCCGCTCACTGCGACTTGGCCCCCGCAGACCTGACCCGCTCAGAGGGACTGGCCCCCGCAGACCTGACCCGCTGACAGGGACTGGCCCCCCGCAGCCCTGACCCGCTCACTGCGACTTGCCCCCCGCAGACCTGACCCGCTCACTGCGACTTGCCCCCCGCTGTCCTGACCCGCTCACTGCGACTTGCCCCCTGCTGTCCTGTCCCGCTGACAGGGACTTTGCCCCCGCAGTCCTGACCCGCTCACAGGGACTTGCCACCCGCAGACCTGACCCGCTCACTGCGACTTGCCACCCGCAGCCCTGACCCGCTCACTGCGACACCTCCCCCCGCAGCCCTGACCCGCTCACAGGGACTCTCCGCCGCAGACCTGACCCGCTCAGAGGGACTGGCCCCCGCAGCCCTGACCCGCTCAGAGGGACTGGCCCCCGCAGCCCTGACCCGCTCACTGTGACACTGCCCCCCGCAGCCCTGACCTGCTGTCAGGGACTTGCCCCTTGCAGTCCTGTCCCGCTGACAGGGACTTGCCGCCCGCAGCCCTGACCCGCTCACAGGGACTGGCCCCCGCAGCCCGAACCCGCTCACAGGGACTGGCCGCCCGCAGCCGTGACCCGCTCACTGCGACTTGCCCCCCCGCAGCCCTGACCCGCTCACTGCGACTTGCCCCCCCGCAGTCCTGACCCGCTCACTGCGACTTGCCCCCCGCAGACCTCACCCGCTCACTGCGACCTGCCCCCCGCAGCCCTGACCCGCTCAGGGGACCCGGCCCCCCGCAGCCCTGAACCGCTCACGGGGACCGGCCCCCCGCAGCCCTGACCCGCTCACTGCGACTTGCCCCCTGCAGCCCTGACCCGCTGACAGGGACTTGCCCCCCGCAGACCTGACCCGCTCACTGCGACGTGCCCCCCACAGTCCTCACCCGCTCAGGTGGACTGGACCCCTGCAGCCCTGACCCGCTCACGGGTACCGGCCCCCCGCAGCCCTGACCCGCTCACTGCGACCTGCCCCCCTGCAGTGCTGTCCCGCTGACAGGGACCTGCCCCCTTGCAGTCCTGTCCCGCTGACAGGGACATGCCGCCGCAGCCCTGACCCGCTCACAGGGACTGGCCCCCGCAGCCATTACCCGCTCACAGGGACTGACCCTGCAGCCCTGACCCTCTCACCGCGACATTGCCCCCCGCACCCCAGACCCGCTCACTGCGACTTGCCCCCCGCAGCCCTGACCTGCTCAGAGGGACTGGCCCCCGCAGCCCTCACCCGCGCACTGTGACTTGCCCCCCGCAACCCTGACCCGCTCACAGGGACCTGCCCCTTGCAGTCCTGTCCCGCTGACAGGGACTTGGCCCCGCAGCCCTGACCCGCTCAGAGGGAGTGGCCTCCGCAGCCCTGACCCACTCACAGGGACTGGCCACTCGGAGCCCTGACCCACTTACTGCGACTTGCCCCCCGCAGCCCTGACCCGCTCACTGCGACTTGCACCCCGCAGACCTGACCCGCTCACTGCGACTGGCCCCCCGCAGCCCTGACCCGCTCACAGGGACTGGCCCCCCGCAGCTCTGAGCCGCTCACTGCGACACTGCCCCCCCGCAGTCCGGACCCGCTCACTGCGACTTGCCCCCCGCAGCCCTGTCCCGCTCACAGGGACTGGCCCCCCGCAGCCCTGACCAGCTCACTGTGACTTGCCCCCCGCTGACCTGACCCGCTGACAGGGACTGGCCCCCCGCAGCCCTGACCCGCTCACTGCGACTTGCCCCCCGCAGACCTGACCCGCTCACTGCGACTTGCCCCCCGCTGTCCTGACCCGCTCACTGCGACTTGCCCCCTGCTGTCCTGTCCCGCTGACAGGGACTTTGCCCCCGCAGTCCTGACCCGCTCACAGGGACTTGCCACCCGCAGACCTGACCCGCTCACTGCGACTTGCCACCCGCAGCCCTGACCCGCTCACTGCGACACCTCCCCCCGCAGCTCTGACCCGCTCACAGGGACTCTCCGCCGCAGACCTGACCCGCTCAGAGGGACTGGCCCCCGCAGCCCTGACCCGCTCAGAGGGACTGGCCCCCGCAGCCCTGACCCGCTCACTGTGACACTGCCCCCCGCAGCCCTGACCTGCTGTCAGGGACTTGCCCCTTGCAGTCCTGTCCCGCTGACAGGGACTTGCCGCCCGCAGCCCTGACCCGCTCACAGGGACTGGCCCCCGCAGCCCGAACCCGCTCACAGGGACTGGCCGCCCGCAGCCGTGACCCGCTCACTGCGACTTGCCCCCCCGCAGCCCTGACCCGCTCACTGCGACTTGCCCCCCCGCAGTCCTGACCCGCTCACTGCGACTTGCCCCCCGCAGACCTCACCCGCTCACTGCGACCTGCCCCCCGCAGCCCTGACCCGCTCAGGGGACCCGGCCCCCCGCAGCCCTGAACCGCTCACGGGGACCGGCCCCCCGCAGCCCTGACCCGCTCACTGCGACTTGCCCCCTGCAGCCCTGACCCGCTGACAGGGACTTGCCCCCCGCAGACCTGACCCGCTCACTGCGACGTGCCCCCCACAGTCCTCACCCGCTCAGGTGGACTGGCCCCCTGCAGCCCTGACCCGCTCACGGGTACCGGCCCCCCGCAGCCCTGACCCGCTCACTGCGACCTGCCCCCCTGCAGTGCTGTCCCGCTGACAGGGACCTGCCCCCTTGCAGTCCTGTCCCGCTGACAGGGACATGCCGCCGCAGCCCTGACCCGCTCACAGGGACTGACCCTGCAGCCCTGACCCTCTCACCGCGACATTGCCCCCCGCACCCCAGACCCGCTCACTGCGACTTGCCCCCCGCAGCCCTGACCTGCTCAGAGGGACTGGCCCCCGCAGCCCTCACCCGCGCACTGTGACTTGCCCCCCGCAACCCTGACCCGCTCACAGGGACCTGCCCCTTGCAGTCCTGTCCCGCTGACAGGGACTTGGCCCCGCAGCCCTGACCCGCTCAGAGGGACTGGCCTCCGCAGCCCTGACCCGCTCACAGGGACTGGCCACTCGCAGCCCTGACCCGCTCACTGCGACTTGCACCCCGCAGACCTGACCCGCTCACTGCGACTGGCCCCCCGCAGCCCTGACCCGCTCACAGGGACTGGCCCCCCGCAGCCCTGAGCCGCTCACTGCGACACTGCCCCCCCGCAGTCCTGACCCGCTCACTGCGACTTGCCCCCCGCAGCCCTGTCCCGCTCACAGGGTCTGGCCCCCCGCAGCCCTGAGCCGCTCACTGCGACACTGCCCCCCGCAGTCCTGACCCGCTCACTGCGACTTGCTCCCCGCAGACCTCACCCACTCAGTGCGATTTGCCCCCCGCAGTCCTCTCCTTCTGACAGGGACTGTCCCCCGCAGCCCTGACCCGCTCACAGGGTATGGCCCCCGCAGCCCTGACCCGCTCAGAGTGACTGGCCCCCGCAGCCCTGACCTGCTCACAGGGTATGGCCCCCGCAGCCCTGACCCGCTCGCTGCGACACTGCCCCCCGCAGCCCTGACCCGCTCACTGCGACTTGCTCCCGGCAGACCTCACCCGCTCACTGCGACTTGCCCCCCGCAGTCCTGTCCCGCTGACAGGGACTGGCCCCCGCAGCCCTGACCCGCTCACAGGGACTGGCCCCCGCAGCCCTGACCCGCTCACTGCAACTCGCCCCCCGCAGTCCTGCCCCGCTGACAGGGACTGGCCCCCGCAGCCCTGACCCGCTCACTGCGACTAGCCCCCCGCTGCCCTGACCCGCTCAGTGCGACACTGCACCCCACAGCCCTGACCCGCTCACTGCGATTTGCCCCCCGCAGCCCTGACCCGCTCACTGCGACTTGCCCCCCGCATCCCTGACCCGCTCACTGCGAATTGCCCCCCGCAGCCCTGACCCGCTCACTGCGATTTGCCCCCCGCTGTCCTGACCCACTCACTGCGACGTGCCCCCCACAGTCCTCACACACTCAGGTGGACTGGCCCCCTGCAGCCCTGACCCGCTCACGGGTACCGGCCCCCCGCAGCCCTGACCCGCTCACTGCGACCTGCCCCCCTGCAGTGCTGTCCCGCTGACAGGGACCTGCCCCCTTGCAGTCCTGTCCCGCTGACAGGGACATGCCGCCGCAGCCCTGACCCGCTCACAGGGACTGGCCCCCGCAGCCCTTACCCGCTCACAGGGACTGACCCTGCAGCCCTGACCCTCTCACCGCGACATTGCCCCCCGCACCCCAGACCCGCTCACTGCGACTTGCCCCCCGCAGCCCTGACCTGCTCAGAGGGACTGGCCCCCGCAGCCCTCACCCGCGCACTGTGACTTGCCCCCCGCAACCCTGACCCGCTCACAGGGACCTGCCCCTTGCAGTCCTGTCCCGCTGACAGGGACTTGGCCCCGCAGCCCTGAACGGCTCAGAGGGACTGGCCTCCGCAGCCCTGACCCGCTCACAGGGACTGGCCACTCGGAGCCCTGACCCACTTACTGCGACTTGCCCCCCGCAGCCCTGACCCGCTCACTGCGACTTGCACCCCGCAGACCTGACCCGCTCACTGCGACTGGCCCCCCGCAGCCCTGACCCGCTCACAGGGACTGGCCCCCCGCAGCCCTGAGCCGCTCACTGCGACACTGCCCCCCGCAGTCCTGACCCGCTCACTGCGACTTGCCCCCCGCAGCCCTGTCCCGCTCACAGGGACTGGCCCCCCGCAGCCCTGAGCCGCTCACTGCGACACTGCCCCCCGCAGTCCTGACCCGCTCACTGCGACTTGCCCCCCGCAGCCCTGTCCCGCTCACTGCGACTTGCTCCCCGCAGACCTCACCCACTCAGTGCGATTTGCCCCCCGCAGTCCTCTCCTTCTGACAGGGACTGTCCCCCGCAGCCCTGACCCGCTCACAGGGTATGGCCCCCGCAGCCCTGACCCGCTCAGAGTGACTGGCCCCCGCAGCCCTGACCTGCTCACAGGGTATGGCCCCCGCAGCCCTGACCCGCTCGCTGCGACACTGCCCCCCGCAGCCCTGACCCGCTCACTGCGACTTGCTCCCGGCAGACCTCACCCGCTCACTGCGACTTGCCCCCCGCAGTCCTGTCCCGCTGACAGGGACTGGCCCCCGCAGCCCTGACCCGCTCACAGGGACTGGCCCCCGCAGCCCTGACCCGCTCACTGCAACTCGCCCCCCGCAGTCCTGCCCCGCTGACAGGGACTGGCCCCCGCAGCCCTGACCCGCTCACTGCGACTAGCCCCCCGCAGCCCTGACCCGCTCAGTGCGACACTGCACCCCACAGCCCTGACCCGCTCACTGCGATTTGCCCCCCGCAGCCCTGACCCGCTCACTGCGGTTGCCCCCCGCATCCCTGACCCGCTCACTGCGAATTGCCCCCCGCAGCCCTGACCCGCTCACTGCGATTTGCCCCCCGCTGTCCTGACCCACTCACTGCGACTTGCCCCCCGCAGCCCTGACCAGCTCACTGCGACTTGCCCCCCGCGGCCCTGACCCGCTCACTGCGACCTGCCCCCCGCAGCCCTGACTTGCTCACTGCGACTTGCCACCCGCAGCCCTGACCCGCTGACAGGGACTTGCCCCCCGCAGACCTGACCCGCTCACTGCGACGTGCCCCCCACAGTCCTCACCCGCTCAGGTGGACTGGCCCCCCGCAGCCCTGACCCGCTCACGGCTACCGGCCCCCCGCAGCCCTGACCCGCTCACTGCAACCTGCCCCCCTGCAGTGCTGTCCCGCTGACAGGGACCTGCCCCCTTGCAGTCCTGTCCCGCTGACAGGGACATGCAGCCGCAGCCCTGACCCGCTCACAGGGACTGACCCTGCAGCCCTGACCCTCTCACCGCGACATTGCACCCCGCACCCCAGACCCGCTCACTGCGACTTGCCCCCCGCAGCCCTGACCCGCTCAGAGGGACTGGCCCTCGCAGCCCTCACCCGCGCACTGCGACTTGCCCCCCGCAGCCCTGACCCGCTCACAGGGACCTGCCCCTTGCAGTCCTGTCCCACTGACAGGGACTTGCCCCCGCAGCCCTGACCCGCTCAGAGGGACTGGCCTCCGCAGCCCTGACCCGCTCACAGGGACTGGCCACTCGCAGCCCTGACCCGCTTACGGCGACTCGCCCCCCGCAGCCCTGACCCGCTCACTGCAACTGGCCCCCCGCAGTCCTGACCCGCTCACTGCGACTTGCCCCCCGCAGACCTGACCCGCTCACAGGGACTCGCCCCCCGCAGCCCTGACCCGCTCACTGCGACTTGCCCCCCGCAGCCCTGTCCCACTCACTGCGACTTGCTCCCCGCAGACCTCACCCACTCAGTGCGATTTGCCCCCCGCAGTCCTCTCCTTCTGACAGGGACTGTCCCCCGCAGTCCTGACCCGCTCACAGGGTATGGCCCCCGCAGCCCTGACCCGCTCAGAGTGACTGGCCCCCGCAGCCCTGACCTGCTCACAGGGTATGGTCCCCGCAGACCTGACCTGCTCACAGGGTATGGCCCCCGCAGACCTGACCCGCTCGCTGCGACACTGCCCCCCGCAGACCTGACCCGCTCACTGCGACTTGCCACCCCGCAGCCCTGACCCGCTCACAGGGACTGGCCCCACACAGCCCTGACCGGCTGACTGCGACCTGCCCCCCTGCAGTGCTGTCCCGCTGACAGGGACCTGCCCCCTTGCAGTCCTGTCCGCTGACAGGGACATGCCGCCGCAGCCCTGACCCGCTCACAGGGACTGGCCCCCGCAGCCCTGACCCGCTCACTGCGACACTGCCCCCCGCAGCCCTGAACCGCTCACTGCGACTTGCCCCCGCAGTCCTCACCCGCCCAGGGGGACCGGCCCCCAGCAGCCCTGACCCGCTCACGGCGACCTGTCCCGCCTACAGGGACCTGCCCCCCCGCAGCCCTGACCCGCTCACTGCGACACTGCCCCACACAGCCCTGACCCGCTCATTGCAACTTGCCCCCCGCAGTCCTGTCCCGCTGACAGGGACTTGCCCCCGCAGCCCTGACCCGCTCTCTGCGACTGGCCCCCCGCAGCCCTGACCCGCTCACTGCGACTTGCCCCCCGCACCCCTGACCCGCTGACAGGGACTTGCCCCCGTATCCCTGACCCGCTCACTGCGACTTCCGCCTGCAGCCCTGACCCGCTCAGATGGACTGGCCCCCGCAGCCCTGACCCGCACAGAGGGACTGGCCCCCGCAGCCCTGACCCGCTCTCAGGGACTGGCCCCCGCAGCCCTCACCTGCTCACTGCGACTGGCCCCCCGCAGCCCTGACCCACTCACTGCGACTTGCCCCCCGCAGTCCTGTCCCGCTGACTGGGACTTGCCCCCCGCAGTCCTGTCCCGCTGACAGGGACTTGCCCCCACAGACCTGACCCGCTCAGAGTGACTGGCCCCCGCAGCCCTGACCCGCTCACAGGGACTGGCCCAAGCAGCCCTGACCCGCTCATTGCGACTTGCCTCCCTCAGTCCTGTCCCGCTCAGAGGGACTGGCCCCCGTATCCCTGACCCGCTCACTGCGACTTCCGCCTGCAGCCCTGACCCGCTCAGATGGACTGGCCCCCGCAGCCCTGACCCGCACAGAGGGACTGGGCCCCGCAGCCCTGACCCGCTCTCAGGGACTGGCCCCCGCAGCCCTGAACCGCTCACAGGGACTGGCCCCCTGCAGCCCTGACCCGCTCACAGCGACTTGTCCCCGCAGCCCTGACCCACTCACAGCGACTTGTCCCCTCTGTCCTGACCCGCTCACAGCAACTTGTCCCCTCTGTCCTAACCCGCTCACAGCGACTTGTCCCCGCAGCCCTGACCCGCTCACAGCGACTTGTCCCCTCTGTCCTGACCTGCTCACAACAACTTGTCCCCTCTGTCCTGACCCGCTCACAGCGACTTGTCCCCTCTGTCCTAACCCGCTCACAACGACTTGTCCCCTCTGTCCTGACCCGCTCACTGCGTTTTGCCTCCCATCCCTCTTAGACAGGTCACCCCTTGCTCAGAAACGGTCCCAATTATCCATGAGCCGGAAACCCTGCCCCCTGTGCCAGCTCCTTAACCATGCATTCATCTCACCTATCTTTCTATGACTTAGCTCACTAAGATGTGGCACTCATGGCAACCCATAAATTATTACCCTCTCGGTCCTGCCTTTCAGCCTCTTTGCTAACTCCTTGCACATAGTCCGCAGGATGTCATCCCTCTTTCTGCCGATGTCATTGGTACCAACGTGCCCCGTGGCCTCTGGCTGCTCACCCTCCCCTTTAAGAATTTGTTGCAACCACTCAGAGATGCCCTTGACCTTGCACCAGGGAAGCAACACGCGGCCCTGGTGTCTCAAATGTGGCGACAGAATCTATGCCCCCAACGAATGGGTCTCCAACCACACTCGCTCACTTGGATTTGCCTTACTCCTGTCCCACAGCAGGGTGGTTTGCACTATGGACCTGGCTACTGCTGATTATATGACTGACCCAGTTTAGTTTTAGATCAGTGTTAACCTTGGTTTAGTGGATAGCTAAGCACCTCAGTAGTCTACAATACAGGAGAAATACATTCTTAAGCTGACAGATTCTGTGACAGTCAAGAACAAGCACTGAATTGTTCTGACCTCATTTCCAACACCTGGCCCATAGCCTTGCATGGCTTGGATAGCACTGGCACATTTAAAATAAAATAAATGTAAGGATGATGTGAGGGTAGGGACATGGAATTTTTTTGATATGGTCATATTCTCTCTTGTTGGAGCTGATTGCTGCTGAGCACTTGTCTGGTGCAAATGTAACTTATCCTTTATCAGGCCAAGCCTGATCGTTGTCCAAGTCTCACTGTATTTTCTCATTGTTGACTTAATGTTGGTTCGGCCCAACAGTGTTGTACATACCCTGCCTATTCTGAAACTCTACCACTTAATATTAAGTCTAATAAAGACAAGTATCCAATCTGCCTTCCAAACCACTTCAACGACCTGGTCCGTTACATTGTGGGATCAACAGGCATACACATCAAGACCCTGAGATCCCTCTGATCATTGGTGCTTGTGAGGTCCCTATGATTCATCATGGCCTCCAAGATCTGATTGTGCTGTGTCACCTAATCCTTATCCCGTTTGTCCTTACATGAAATAATGTTCACAAACGCTTCTCAAAAATTCTTCCCAATCCTACTTTTTGCAATCATGACACAGGTGAGCATAAAACTTGGAACACGACAGCAACAGGAATGTGCCCTTTGGCCCACCATGTTGGGCCAAACATGACAACAAATGAAAAAATCCCTTCTGCCTGTCCATGATCCACAGTCCTCCATTCCTTGCATATTCGTGCACTTAACTAAAAGTCCCTTTCAAATGCTTTCATCGTATCTGCATCCACTACCACCCCAGGCAATGTATTCCACACTTTTAACATGCTCAGTGTGAAATATTCGCCCCTCACATCTCTTTTGAACTTCCCCCCCCCCCCCCCGCCCTCAGCTTAAATGCATGCGCCCTAATAGTGGACACTTCAACTCCGGGGGAGAAATTTTCTGACCGTTAGCTGTATTTATGTATCTCCTAATTTTATAGACTTCTATCAAGCCTGCCCTCAGCTTCTACTGCCCCAGAGAAAACGAAGAGTTTTTTCCAGCTCCTCCCTCTCGTTCATACGCTCTATTCCAGTCAGCATGCTGGTAAATCTCTTCTGCACCCTGTCCAAAGCCTGCACATCCTTAGTGTAATGTGGCGGCCAGAATTGGATGCAATACTCTGTGTGGTCTCACCAAAGTCTTGTAAAGCTGCAATGTGACATCCTGACTCTTGCACTGAGTTCCCCTATGAATAAAGGCAAGCATGCGATATGCCTTCTTGACCACCCTATCTACTTGTGTGGCTACTGTCAGGGAGTTATGGTCTGGGACCCCAAGATCCCTCTGGACATCACTGCTGTTTGGGGTCCTGCCATTAACTGTATCCCTTTCCTTCACACTTGGTCTCCTAAAATGCAACACCTCATGCCTGCCCAGATTAAATTCCATCGGCCATTTCTCCGCTCGAGTTTGCAATTGGTCTGTATCTTGCTGTGTCCTTTGACATCCTTCCATGCTGTCCACAAGTCCATTGGTCCTCATATCATCTGCAAACTTAGTAATCCCCCATCTACATTTGCAACCAAATCATTTACATATATCACAAACAGCAGAAGTCACATCGATGCGGAACACCACTCGTCACTGAGCTGCAGCCAGAAAAACAGCTTTCCACCACTGAGACGGCAAGAACTGTAGATGCTAGAATCAGAGTTAACCAAGTGTGGAGCTGGAGGAACGCAGCAGGTCAGGCAGCATCAGAGGAACAGGAAAGCTGACATTGTTGATGCTGCCTAGCCTGCTGTGTTCCTCCAGCCCTATACTGTGTTATCTTTGTTAGCCTTCCACCGCTACCGTCTGCCTTATATGGGCAGGCCAAGTCACCATGGATCTCATGGATCTTAATCTTCTGGATGAGCATACCATGAGGGACCTTGTTGAAAACGTTCGTAAAATCCATGTATATGTTATCAACTGTTCTACCCGAATTGATCACCCTTGTCACCTCCTTGAAAACTTCAACTGACTTGGTAAGACATAACCTACCCCGCATAATGCCATGCTGGCTGTCCCTTATTAGCCCATACCTTTGAGACATGAGACACTCACCAGTTTGTAGTTTCCTGGAAAGTCCCTGTTTTCCTGCTTGAACAGAGGAATGACTTTATCCACTCACCAGTCTCCGCAACCCCTCCAGTGCCTGGCAAGGATATCAGATCCTGTTGAAAGTGGTGTGTTGATGCATTTGTGTCATGATTGTGTTTTGTTTCAGCCCTAACATTGAAAGCAGTGTAAGAATGTCTTTGTGCAGCAGGCGAGGTGTGATGAGACTGAGCCTTCATACAATTGCAAGATGTTGAAAATTTGCCATTATTTATGAAAACAGTGATAAATTTCCATGATCAACATTTCTGTTACACTGCACTGATTATCCCGTGGCATGTAAAATCAGAAAGATACGATAAAATGAGACTGGGTCATATGCAGGGAGAATGTTTGCCTTTCATGTCTATCGAAGTAGTGAAATATTTCCATGAATCTAAAAGTCACTTTTCCGTTCATTGAAGGACACAATCATCGCCTTGGAAGCTTCATCACGATACTACTTTGCATTTCTGAAGAGGGAAGAAGAAATCAACATGCAAATTCAATTCCATGGTTTTGGAAGTCCCATTGAAAACACGATTCATTTGCGCCGGCATAATGCTCTGACCGAGAAAGAATTGAAGGTGAGTTTGTCATTTGGAAGATCGCAGCAATTTATGCATCAACTTCTTCATCGATAATGTTCCATTGCTTCCAAACTGCATTTTCCACTCTGCGAGATAATAACTGTTAGAACAAGCAACAGTATCGGTAGATGGTCTATGGGGAATGCAATGTTACAAAACCCAATCCATTCGACAACATATTTCAGATATGTCAACAAATTAAATATTCCAGCACAGGATATAACAAGGAAGATGAGAGTGAGGAGGCAATAGCTCTGATGACAAAAGAACAGAAATTTACCTTTATCCATTCGAGCAAAAAAGCAGGCACGCAAATAAATAATCATCTAACAATGCACATGTGCAACGGAGGCTACAGGAGGACTAAAAATGCCGAATTGTTGTCATGCGTATTGCTGAAAGGATGATTGAAACAGAATCTGTGGTAAATTTGAAGAAATACAGATGATGCATCTCAGGATGTTGGAGGAAGAACATTTATGGACTGAGGCAAATTGTAATGCCCTTTTCAGGAGTTATTAGGTTCATAATGAATTGAAACACTTCCTTCTGTGCTGAAAGCTTTAGTTTAGTTGCAGCTGGATCACAATTTCTGTTCCTGGTAGTATTCAGCAAACTGTTAAAAGTGAATGTCACTGCACAGAATTCCAAACATGACTCCAATCAGGAGAGAAAATATCCAAGGGGTGTGATGAGTTATATCCTCTCATGTTGAACAGCGCAGCTACAGATACAATGGAGGCACTGATGATAATCTTCCAAGAATCCTCAGATTGTGGAAAATTCTCAGAGGATTGAAAGATTGTGAACATAACACCATTATTACAAAGATACTTGGACAAAATAGTAAGCAAGTATTGCCAATTTAGGTCAACCTGGGTAGATGTTCATGCCGGCAATGAAAGATGAAATAACAGGGTACTGAGTGTGCTACAACATCCTACAGAGTTAACATCCTTTCATAACGGGGAAATAATACTTGACAAACTTGCTACAGTGCTTTGAGAAGGAAACAAACGTTACTGATGAAGGACCACCAGTTGATGTAGTACATTGAGATTTCAACAAAGCATTTGATAAGGTACAGCTCGTAAGGTGTCTCGAAGGAAAAGAGCCCGTGTGTTCAAGGGTAGTATGTTCGGATGGACAGAGGACTGCATCGTAAATAGAAGTAGAGTTGTAGCAGCAAGATGGTAACTTAAAAGTCATGTACGGCCACAGAGCGAATGCTGCGGAGGCCGTACACCTGATGTTGACTGGGTTGATTTCGGAAATGGCGGAGGGGATTGCTATGCTTAGGAAAGTTGGGCAGGCAGGGACTACGTTCATTGGCGTTTATAAGATTGAAAACAATCTTATTTTTTCAACATTTAAGATTCTTAAGAGGCTTGATAGTGTATATCCGTAGAGATTACTCCCATTTGTGAAAGATTTTACGACCAGAGGCCACATTTTCAAATTGGTTGCCCATTAATTAAGGGAAGAATTACTTCTTTCAGATTGCAGCAATTTATTGAACACTTTAGCCAAGAAGGTTTTCGAGGTAATGCCATTAATCATATGCGAGGCTGTAACGGCCAGGTTAATTTTTAAATCAAGAAACAATGATAATGAGAAAAGGGTCAAGGCCTGAAACGTCAGCTTTTGTGCTCCTGAGATGCTGCTTGGCCTGCTGTGTTCATCCAGCTTCACACTTTGTTATCTTGGATTCTCCAGCATCTGCAGCTCCCATTATCAGTGATAATGAGAAAAGGGTAGTCTTTACAGTGGAAGATACTTCAAGGATCCCCTTATTATGAAAGAATACAGGGAGGAATTAAGCCCGTCACTACCACACCATCACTACCATGAGAGAAGTAGCAGTCGACAATCTAATGGAGTGAAAGCAGATTAGACTCTTTGCCGTGATGGTTTACTTTCTAAGATTCTGAACAATGAGCTTCAGAGCCGGTAAATGCATTGATTGTAATTTCCCAAAAAGGTTTAGATTCCAGAGAAGCATCTGAGGGCTGGAAAACTGCCGATGTGACGTCCCTATTTAAAAAGGAGAGAGGCAAAAAGAAGATAACTACAACCGAACCAGCCTAACATCTATTGTTGGAAATATGTAGCAATCAACTATGAAGAAAATAGTAGCAGGACATTTGGAAAATCATAATCTAATCAAACAGATTCACCATAGCCTGATGAAAGAGAAATTATGTCTGGCTAATTTGTTTGGGTTTTTGGAGGAAGTTTTGGGAGGAGAATTAATAGAGGAAAACCAGTAAATGTGTTGTGTTTGGACTTGGAGAAAGCATTGAGAATGTACTCAAAAGTAAGAAGCTGAGAGCTGAGGTTTTGAAGGTAGTATATTGCTATGGATCAGTATGCTTTGCACGTTCTGGAAGGAGAGATCACATCTCGAGTGAAATGCACCAAGTGAATATATATTTTGGAGAACTTGGTGGCAATGCGGTAAGTCAGTGCAGAGGGTAAGAGGTGCCATTTGCTTGCTTTTTTTGCCTGATAGTTCGTAAGCATTTTTTTTGAGACAGGGTGAATTGAAGCCAGAATCAGGGACCGAGAGGGTGAACCAGGTTCATTGGTTGGTGATCGCTACTGGTTTAAGAATCTATTATCGGTAGCTTTCAGATTGAAAGTAAATCGGAGAAATATTTACAGGCTACAAACTAAAAGACCAGAATGTTTTCAAATCAAATTAAGATCGAAGTAATTGAAATGGAGATGCCAGGCCAGATGATGATTTTACCTACATGACGGGCGAGTGGTCAGGCCCCATACTCCAGTTTAGGGTTGATGAACTGGAATCTCAGTTTTTACCAATCAACAAATCATGTGGGGCAGAGTTACCAGGGAATGCTGTGCTTCAGGAGGCAGTCACACACCTTAGATTAACTAGCTGAAACTTGCTCAGTGGCCACTGACAAAGAACAGGGCAGGTGGAAGGATCCAGGATGTAGTGCAGAAGGAACCTTGGCCTTTGATCTTATCTAACAGGTTTGAGATTCTTTCTTGCTGTGTGGATGAGAGTGCAGGGTATAGGGAAGATGAGTAAGCTGACTATAGCACTGTGGTACAGGGGGGACATTCAGGAGGGGATAAAAAGTGAAATGTAGTTATAATCAGAGGTAATAAAATGTGAGGCTGGATGAACACAGCAGGCCAAGCAGCATCTCAGGAGCACAAAAGCTGACGTTTCGGGCCTAGACCCTTCATCAGAGATCTATAATCAGAGGTAGTATAGTTAGGGGAATGAACACTGTTCGTTGTGACCAGGATCGAGAGTCTCGAAAGTAGTGTTGCCTGCCTGGTGCCCAGGTTCAGGATATTCCATCTCGGCTACAAAGGAACTTGAAGTGGGAGGAGTAGAAATCCAGCTATCGTGGTCCACACAGGTACCATTGATATGGAAGAAAGAGGAAAGAGGTTCTGCTGAGGGATTGTGAGCGCCAAGGTGCTGAGGTGAGAAAGCAGAACCAGAATGGTAATAATCTCTGGATTATTATCTGAGCAATTTGGCACGGTGTGAACATTATTATAGATGTACATTGTTCAAATGGTGGCATGGCAGAAATGTGTTTGAATTCATGGGACATTGGCATCGGTATGGGGAAGGAGGGAGTCGTTCTGGTGTTATAGGCTCGACGAGAATCATATTGGGACAAGTATCCTCGCAAAATACAGAGCTAGGTCTGGGGCTAGGGTGTTAAAATAAAAAGTGTGGAGTGGGTGAGCTCAGTTGCATGGAAAATTGTGGAAAAAGTTAGAAGCTGGTAAGTGCTCAGCAAAGTTTCCAGAGCAAGTAATAGGACAAAAAGTATGGAAATGGTCAGGAGTCTCACTTCAGCTGCAGCAGATAAGAAGGGTGGCTGTAAATGCCAGACTGAAGATCTTGTATTGAATTGCAGGCAGTGTATGAAACAAAGTGAATGAATTTGTGGTGCAGATTGAAATTGACAGATACATCACTCTGCGTATCACAGAGAGGTGGTTGTTAGGGGATAAGTGTTGGGAACGAAATATCCAGTGATTCATGTCCGATAGAAAGAACAGGCAAATGGACAGAGATAACAAAGTGTGGAGCTGGATGAGCACAGCAGGCCAAGCAGCATCTCAGGAGCGTAAAAGCTGACGTTTTGTGCCGAGACCCCTCTACGTCTGTGTGTTCATCCTGGTGTGTTCATCCAGATCCACACTTTGTTATCTTGGATTCTGAAGCATCTGCAGCTCCCATTTTCTCCGATACAAATGGACAGAGATGCCAGGGTTGGCTTGTCAGTAAGAAATGAGGTCGTGCTGAAGGAACCACAGGTCTTCAGCTTCTTTATTAATGACTTGGAGGAAAGAGGTGCATGTGCTGTGGCTAAATTTGTAGATGACTGAAAAAATATTTAGAAAGACAAGGCATGGCACAGAAACAGAGATTTACCAGGATGTTACTTGGATCGGAATGTATTAGCTATGAGGAGGGTTTGGTGGAAATGTGTCATGATAAATGTAATGAGATCAACCATGATCTCACCGAATGATGGAGGAATATTCAATGGGCCAAATGACTTTTTTTGTGAGTCTTGTTTGACAATGCATTCATGAAGGTGTTTTTTTTTCTCTCTTGGATAAGATGTGAAAATGAAATGTATACACTTCCTTTTCATCTGGGAATAAATAATTGTTCTGAACGATTTCCATTGACTAATAGCAATCTGACAAGCTTCGCAATGTAAAGAGATTTTTAGCTTCTTTTTAATTGTAAAGGTATTCTTTGGAATTAATTTGGCATATATTATTTGCATCTCAGGAAGTATGTTCATCACTGCATCTCAAAAAGTGCTCTGTTGTATGATAACAGCTTTTTAAAGATCACTTCAATGGTTGTGATTTTGAGTTGTCATAACACACATTAAATTACACTGTTGGCCAATCTGTCCATGATTATTTCATTATCTTATGCTTCAAACAGACAAGGAAATATTGGTGATGCAATGAAGAATTTGACTCTCAAATATAATTGCTGTTATAGTTTCCACTTGGAAGAAAGATTCACATCAAATTGACTGGTCAAGGAAATGGGACACTGACTGTGAGTACTTTGAATGTTCGAGTTATTCCTAAAATGAAAGTTATGACCTTGATGATTTTTCTTTCATGCAGATATGAAGAGACTCTTTTAAAATATCCTCTAGGTTAGTGGTTCAGGCATAAAAGTGCAATATGTATATTTATGTATATACATGTACATGCGTCATCTGAAAAGATAATGAGTATAAATCACTTGTTGCAAGGTGAGAATGAGTTATCCAGATAGTAAGAACTGCCAATGTTGGTGTCTGAGATCACACATTGTGGAACTGGAGGAACACAGCAGGGCAGGCAGCATCAGAGGCTCAAGAAAGTTGAGGTTTTGGGTCAGGACCCTTCCTGAGAAATGGAGGGTGGAAGGGAGCTCAGAAACAAATAGTGTGGAGGGGGAGGAGGTGCTGGGGAAGGTAGGTGGGATGGTAATAAGTGAGTACTATCCAGATTGGAACAGATTTTCCCCAGGGGGTATTGAGTACGAATTCCAAATCACTCTCAAAATCTTAGTGACTGTTAACGTTGATGTTTTTTGTCTGTGTGTTTCAGTAATTGCATGACAGTTGAATGGTTCGTTGAGAGTGAGGAACCTATGGACTCTCACACACCAAGATGGAATTTAGTTCGAAGAGTGACTTCAAAATAGTTGCTTGCTTTTAAAATCTTGACCGTTTTTGCTGTCCAGTTGAATGAATTTGGCTTCATACTGCTTCAATAGGAATTAGTGTTTAATAGGAACATATTTGTGAAACTTACAGTTCCGCAAGTTTTAGCATAAACTGGTGCAGCCTTTCGGTGCTTGCAAAAAGGCTCACCTCTCCGTTAATACCGAAGGAAAATTGGAATTTAAAAGTAAGTTCACCCGGTGTCAGGGAATGAAATGTTAATGTTGACTCGAACATAATTTTTAAAAAAGTCATATATTTGTGTAACACTGAACTCAAATTAAAATTTGGATTTGCTTGTTTTACGTTGGATTCATTTTAAATGAGGGTGAAGATCACTTTAAATCCAGCATATTTGTGAAGAAAAGAAATAGCATGTCAAATAAAATTAACTGCATGACTCTTCATAGCCCTATATGTAGAATTTCATTCCGAACTATGAGACAGTTGTGACCCCATACTACCTCAGTGCTCATGGCAAGAGCAAGACTCCTGTTTGACGTGCTGTGCACTGCGTGGAATGGCGGCAACATCAGTTTCATTGATGCTTGAGAATCAAAAGAATATGACGATAAGATTTAAAATCAAAATCTCATTGAACACTAAAAGGAACGTATTACAGGAAGAGGGGGAAAGCATGTATGACTAATAGAAGGTGGTGGCGCAGATCAAATAGACCTGTGTGCTAAAACTAAACACAAATTTCACATTGAATGGAACAGTTTAAACAGGCTGGAGGAAGCAGACATACCAGCCGAAACCTTTTGAATTTGAGCATTCTGTTCGTAAACATCAGCAAAATTGTGGGAAACATGTTTATTCTTTCTCTTTTATTGCACAGAACCATACGATGAGACTGTTTTGATGAGGAACTTAAAGATTATGAGTCCCGTCCGTTTAACTCACAGTTTGGTACCATAGGTTGGTACGATCTTCGTTCGAGAAGGAAAAGGGATGTTCCAGATACAGAAAATCGTCAAACCATTTACTACAAAGTCCGTTTCTGCTTAGTCTTAATTAATGTAGTTAACATTTTTAGCTCGACATGATTGCACAATGGAGTCAATAAGAAAATTCCATCTGATATTCCACATAAATTTTAAGTGGATATTAAAGCAGCTCATTTCTTTTTCACGCTGTCTGCTGCTTTTAAGAATGGCTGTCGTATTGTCGAAATGTTTAGCTTTGACTCCATGGCTTCTTCCATTAGCTCACATTGAAACACATGTTTCTTCAGCCAAAAATGCACGGTTACTCGGTGTAGCTTGACCAACCTTTCCCTGTGGTCGTTCCCCTGAAATCCCCTGCGGTCGCTCCCCTGAAAAACAACTATACCATTTTGGATACTGTTCCGGGGGATGAGTTAGCAGGGGTACGCAGTAGGGTGCAGGTCTCTGGCACAGAGTCTGTCCCTCTTGCACAGAAGGGAAGCGGGGATAGGAAGAGAGTGATAGTCATTGGGGACTCAATAGTTAGAGGGACTGATAGAAGATTTGCCGGGAACGAAAGAGACTCACGATTGGTGTGTTGCCTACCAGGTGCCAGGGTCTGTGATGTCTCGGATCATGTGTTTAGGGTCCTGAGGGGAGAGGTTGACCAGCCCCAAGTCGTGGTCCACGTAGGCACCAACGACATAGGTAGAAAGAGGGATAGGGATGTCAGGCAGGATTTCAGGGAGCGAGGGTGGAAGTTGAGAGCGAGAACAAACAGAGTGGTCGTCACTAGTTTGTCACCCTTACCACGTGATAGCGAGGCAAAGAACAGGGAGAGATTTCAGCTGAAGACGTGGCTGCAGGGATGGTGCAGGTGGGAGGGCTTCAGGTACCTGGACAATTGGGGATCATTCTGGGGAAGGTGGTACCTCTACAAACAGGACGGTCTCCACTTGAATGAGAGGGGCACGAATATCCTGGGTGGGAAATTCGCTAGTGCCATTTGGTTGGATTTAAACAAGCTCAGAAGGGGGATAGGAAACTGAGGTGTAGTCCCAGTACACAGGAGGATGAGCGGAGGGAGGACATGGTCAGGACCTCACTGTCACAGAAGTGTGCTGGCAGACAGCAAGCTGGATTGAAGTGTGACGACTTTAATGCCGGCAGTATCCGGAATAATGTAGGTGAGCTTGCAGCTTGGATAGGTACCTGGGACTTCGATGTTGTGGCCATTTCGGAGACATGGATAGAGCAGGGTCAGGAATGGATGTTGCAGGTTCTCGGGTTTAGATCTTTTATTAAGGTCTGGGAAGGTGGTAAAAGAGGGGGAGGTGTGGCTTTATTGGTCAAGGACAGTTTCACGGCGGCTGAAAGAACCTTTGAGGACTCGTCTCCTGAGGTGGTATGGGCTGAGGTTGCCAAGGAAGGTTTGTCGACTGAGTCAGTGTGGGTGGAAGTTCGGAACAGCAAGGCAGCAGTCACTTCTCTGGGGGTTTTCTACAGACCCCAAATAGCAGTTGGGAGATCGAAGAACTCATTGGCCGGCAGATTGTTGAAAAGTGCAAACGTATCAGGGTTGTTGTTATGGGTGACTTCAACTTTCCCAATATAGATTGAAACCTCCTGAGTGCAGATGGTTTGGATGGAGCCGTTTTTGTCAGGTGTGTTCAGGAGGGTTTCCTGACTCAGTATGTGGACAGGCCAACGATGGGGGAGGCCATTTTGGATTTGGTGCTTGGCGATGAGCCAGGACAGGTGTCAGATATCGTGGTGGGAGAGCCCTTTGGCGACAGTGACCGCAAGAGCCTCACATTTACCATAGCCATGGAAAGGGAAAGGAGCAGTTACCAGGGGAAGATATTTCACTGGGGTCAAGGAAACTATGTTGCTATCAGACAGGAGTTGGGAAGTACAGATTGGGAGCAATTGTTCCACAGAAAGGACGCGGCAGACATGTGGAGGCTGTTCAAGGAGCAGTTGTTGCGAGTGATGTCTCAATTTGTTCCTCTGAGACAGGTAAGAAGGGGTAAGATTAAGGAGCCTTGGATGACGGGTACAGAGGTGCTTCTTGTCAAAAAGAAAAAGGCAGCGTACGTAAGGTGGAGGAAGTGAGGGTCTAGCACAGCTTTAGAGTATTACAGGCCTGCTCGGAAGGAGCTCAAAAGATATTGCCTGTACAATTGTTACCTGTTACAACCTTTGCGTCCACGCTTGCTCATTCAATGTTGTCAAGGTGCCAGCAGTGCGTGTACCTTCTCCATCCCGTAATGCCGTCAGCTCACACAAGACATAGTCCTTACTTTAAATCTTCTGATCAACCAAAGTTCATTGTAATAGACATTTTAGTTATCTGTCATGAAACGAAAACTGATTCTGACTGGCATGACCTGCAGTGCAAATGAATATAATCTGCGAAACGAGATTCCTTATGGGCTTGCAGCCGCTACAAATAATTGCTTTTCAAAGACGTTGCATACATACATTTTTTTCTCCTATTACCTTAGATTATTTTTTTGTTTATGCATGTTGTGTGGGTTTCCAGTCAGGCCCATAAACACAGGTTGATGCAGTCACTGTTATAACATGGTATTGAAGGAGAATTTGTGATCTTTGGAGTTTCATTCCAGTGTATGAAGGAGTGCATCATCAAGCCACTTCAGAGCACTACTGGCGACGAATTGTTGCAAGTTTTCAAGTGTTACCGATGGTCACATAAAATATGGCCTTTTTGTTGTTGCGCTCTTCATCTTAACTGCACCATATCTAGTATTTAGGCTTGGAAACAATTTCAATTTTTTTGATTTATTTGTTCAAAATCATTTATGATTGTTGTCATGATATCTACAATATGTTATTTTGATTGGACATAGAGGATTGGATCTGTCTTAATGGAAATAATGTATGCGCTTATAAAACCCCTTCTGGGCAAGGTAGTTGCTCAGTGGTTAGAGCTGCTCATGCACTGGGGAGCCAATTGAGATTCCATTCTTGGGTAACTATCTGTGTGGAATTGACACGTCCTCCCCGCGTCTGCGAGGGGCTTCTGCCAGGTGCTGCAGTTTCCTCCCATTGTTCAATGATGTGCAGGTCCTTATGTGTGATTTGTGAAGCATTTCTTCAATGTTTCAATCCTGCCCGCATCCAGTGCCTTGGACAAAATAACTTGAGGTGAATAAAAGATACTGTGCCTTTTGACACCATTTCCTGCTGGATTTTCATCAATCCTGCTCTATATCGGTGACAACATCCATGACCTCTTTTGATGCTATGTCTGAATTGACAGTCGAGTTCCAAATATTTATTGTGCAGTATTTCAAGGTCTCTGTTACAGCATACCCATGAATGTCCTCTTCAAAAGATATTTCCATATCATAAAATCCCTACGGTGTGGAAACAAGCCCCTTTTGACCCAACAAGTCCACGGCCATCCTCCAAAGAGCATCTCACCCTGACTCATCCCCCGACCCTTTCCTCAGTAACCCCACATTTCCCATGACTAACACACCTAATCTACACATCCCTAAACACAATGGGCAAGTTTGGCATGGCCATACACTGAGCCTGCACATCTTTGGACTGTGGGAGGAAACCAGAGCACCCAGCAGGAACCCATGCAGGCATGGGCAGAATGTACAAACTCCGCACAGAAGATCGCCCAACGGTGGGATCGAACCTGGGTCCCTGGCGCTGTGAGTCAGCAGTGCTAACCACTGAGCCACCGTGCTGCCCTTGGAGTTAGACAGAGCTTGCTTGTTCTTGGGTGGCCTCAAACTGCCAACCTCCACTTAGTGGCAAAAGTGCTGACCAACTGCGCTCATCTTCACTGGCTTTTGCTTTGTATCATTGAATTCAATCCTTCAAACTCTATGATAAATATTTAAATTTCCATTGATATGTGAGGGTTGTTTTTAGTACGCAGTATTGGTTTATTATGTTTCATTGGTACATAATGAATATTGTATGTATATGCAAATGGGCAAGTTGGTAACGATGCAGTCCGCAGACCTGGAGGATAATAACACTGTCCTTCAATCGCCCACGATGCCCTCTGCAAATTGGTAGAAAACAAAAATTTCTATAAAATTCATCTCTCCTCCCGTCAGTCGATCAAAATTAATTCAGGATTTTGTACAGGCCAATAACCGTAAGATTACACGGGCCTAAACAAAACTACTGGCTCATATTAGTTCAGTAAAGTGAAAGGGCAACAATAGAGGTAGTAGGAACTGCAGATGCTGGAGAATCTGAGATAAGAAGGTGTAAAGCTGGATGAACACAGCAGGTCAAGCAGTATCATCCGGCTCTTCCCCTTGTTATCTCAGATTCTCCAGCGCCAATTTTCTGAAGTAGGGTCTCGTCCCGAAACATCAGCTTTCTTGCTCCTCTGATGCTGCTTGGCCTGCTGTGTTCATCCAGCTCTCCACCTTGGGCAACAATAGAGTATGCTTTAAGTCACTCGATATGTTAAGTGGGTTTGTCTTCCTTAGGGTGGAGTTAGTGGAACCGAAAAAGATGTCTCCCTCACAGTGTTTGTGACAAAAGAATTGCATCGTTCCTTGGCGGCCATTCAACAGAAGAATATTCAGAGATTTCACGAGTGGAAAGAATGTAACTTCTTTTACTTCTCTTTATCTCACTTTTTCCAACAATTGGAAAATAGATTTTAGAAATAACGTCGAGCTGATGAAGTGTGAGAAGAAGAATAATTCCAAGCAGTGGTGGGAGTTGGTCAGTGAGGTGGGAAGAGTGGATAGGTGGGAGAGAAGGCGGACAGGTCATGGAGGCGGGGATGAGGGGAGGAACTAGTCTTGGGATGAGGCTGGCGAGTCGGGAGATTTTGAGGGTGGCCAAGTCCATATTGAGGCTATTGAGTTGGAAGCTCCCGAGGCGGAATATGAGGTGCTGCTCCTCCAGTTTCTGGGTGGTTTGGTTGTGACACTGGAAGAGGCCCAGGATGAACATGTCATTCAGGGAGTGGGAGGGGGAGTTGAAGTGATGCAATGATTTGGATATGAAAATAGAACGTGTGGTTAATAAGTTTCCCAATGATTGAAGGTGTAGTAGCCAGCCAAGAAGGTCACCTCAGAATACAATGGGACATTGACAAGGGCGAATAAACTGAGGAATGGCAGATGGTGTTGAGGTCAGACAAATGTGAGGTGCTACATTTTGGAAAGGCAAATCAGGGCAGCATGTATGCACTGAAGGTTGTGGGGAGTGTTGCTTAATAAAGAGACGCTGGAGTGCAGTTTCGTAGTTCCATCAAAGTACAGCCACCGGTAGAAAGGATATGAAGGAGACATTTGGTGTGCTCGCCTTTATCGGTCAGTGCATTGAGTATAGGAGTTGGGAGATCACTTAGCAGCCATGTAGGACGTTGGTTCGGCTGCTTTTGGAATACTGCAATCGATTTTGGTCTCCTTGCGAGAGGAAGGATGTCGGCGCAACATTGAGGGCCGAAGGCCTGTTCTGCGCTGTATTGTTGTATGTTGTAAACTTGAAAGGGTTCAGAGAAGATCTACAAGGATGTTGCCAGCATCGGAGGTTGGAGGTATACCGTGGGCTTGAACAGGCAGCTATTTCTTGGAACTTTGGAGTTCAGGGCTGACCATATCGAAGTTTATACAATTACGAGGGACGTGGATAGAGCGAACAGCCAAGATCTTTTCCCCGGGTTGCTGGAATCCAAAACTGGAGGGAATAGGTTAAAAATGAGAGAGGGAAGATTTAAAATGGACCGGATTTTTTTCAGAGTGGTGCATGTATGGAATGAGCTGCCAGAGGAAGTGGTGGAGGCTTTTACGTTTAAAAGGCATGTGGATGGGTATATGAATAAGACGGGTTGAGAGGAATATTGGCCAAATGCTGGCCAATGCTGAGGGTAATGGGATGCAGTGACTTATGCAAATGGGATGTAGTGACTTCTGGAAATGGGATGCAGTGACTGACGGTAATGGGTTGTCGTGACTGCGGGAAATGGGTTGTCATGACTGAGGGAAATGGGATACAGTGACTGATGGAAATGGAATGCAGTGACTGATGGAAATGGGATGCAGTGACTGATGGAAATGGGATGCAGTGACTGATGGAAATGGGATGCAGTGACTGAGTGAAATGGGATGCAGTGACTGACGAAAGGAGATGCATGAATGTGGGAAATGGGTTGTCGTGACTGAGGGAAATGGATGCACTTTCTCAGTTGAATAGGATTCACTCTGTCCGTTAAATGGGATGCAGTGCCTGAGTGAAATTGGATGCAGTGAATGAGTGAAATGGGCTGCAGTGAATGTGTGAACTGGGATGCAGTGACTGATGGAGATGGGATGCTGTGACTGAGTGAAATGGGATGCTGTGACTGAGGGTAATGGGAGGCAGTGACTGAGGGAAAGGAGATGCAGTGACTGATGAAAATAGGATGCAGTGACTGATAGAAGTGGGATGCAATGACTGAGGGAATGGTGATTCCGTGTATGTGGGAAATGGGATGTGGTGACTGTGGCGAATGGGATGCAGTGACTGAGGGAAAGGAGATGAGGTGACTGAGGGAAAGGAGCAGAGGTGACTGAGGGAAATGAGATGCAGTGACTGTGGGAAATGGGATGTAGTGACTGAGGGAAAGGAGATGCAGTGACTGTGGGAAATGGCATGCTGTGACTGAGTGAAATGGGATGCGGTGACTGACGGTAATGGGATGCAGTGACTCTGAAATGGGATGCAGTGACTGTGTGAAATGGGCTGCAGTGACTGTGCGAAATGGGCTGCAGTGACTGTGCGAAATGGGCTGCAGTGACTGTGCGAAATGGGCTGCAGTAACTGTGCGAAATGGGCTGCAGTGACTGTGCGAAATGGGATGCAGTGACTGTGCGAAATGGGCTGCAGTGACTGTGCAAAATGGGCTGCAGTGACTGTGCGAAATGGGCTGCAGTAACTGTGCGAAATGGGCTGCAGTGACTGTGCGAAATGGGATGCAGTGACTGTGCGAAATGGGATGCAGTGACTGTGCGAAATGGGCTGCAGTGACTGTGCAAAATGGGCTGCAGTGACTGTGCGAAATGGGCTGCAGTGACTGAGTGAAATGGGATGCAGTGACTGTGCGAAATGGGCTGCAGTGACTGTGCGAAATGGGATGCAGTGACTGTGCGAAATGGGCTGCAGTGACTGTGCGAAATGGGATGCCGTGTCTGAGTGCAATAGGATGCAGTGAATGAGTGAAATGTGCTGCAGTTACTGAGTGAAATGGGATGCAGTAACGGAGGAAAGGAGATGCGGTGACTGTGGGAAATGGCATGCTCTGACTGAGTGAAATGGGAGGCAGTGAATGAGTGAAATGGGATGCAGAGGCTGAGGGAAATGGGACGCACTGACTTAGTGTAATGTGAAGCATTGAATGAGTAAAATGAGATGCAGTGACTGTGTGAAATGGGATGCAGTGAATGTGTGAACTAGGATGCAGTGGCTGCGTGAAATGGGATGCAGTGGCTGCGTGAAATGGGATGCAGTGGCTGCGTGAAATGGGATGCAGTGGCTGAGTGAAATGTGATGCAGTGACTGAGTCAGTTGGGATGCAGTGACTGAGTGAAATGGGATGCAGTGACTGATGGAAATGGGATGCTGTGAGTGAGTGAAATGGGCTGCTGTGACTGAGCGTAATGGGATACAGTGACTGAGGGAAAGGAGATGCAGTGACTGATGGTAATGGGATGCAGTGACTGAGACAAATGGGATGCAGTGACTGATGGAAATGGGTGCAGTGACTGATGGAAATGAGATGCATTGACTTAGGGAAAGGAGATGCAGTGACTGTGGAAACAGGATAGTGTGACTGAGTGAAATGGGATGCAGTGACTGAGTGAAATGGGATGCAGTGACTGAGTGAAATGGGATGCAGTGACTGAGGGACATGGGATGCAGTGACACAGGACATGGGATGCAGTGACTGAGGGAAATGGGATGCAGTGACTGTGTGAAATGGGATGCAGTGACTGAGTGAAATGTGATGCAGTAGTGTGGGAAATTGAATGCATCGTCTGTGAGATACGGGAAACAGTGACTGATGGAAATGTGATGCAGTGACTGTGGTGAAGGAGATGCAGTGATTGAGTAAATGGGATGCAGTGACTGAGTGAAATGTGATGCAGTGACTGTGGTGAAGGAGATGCAGTGATTGAGTAAATGGGATGCAGTGACTGAGTGAAATGTGATGCAGTGACTGAGTGAAATGTGATGCAGTGACTGAGTGAAATGTGATGCAGTGACTGCTTGAAATGGGATGCATCACTGAGTGCAATGGGATGCAGGGACTGGGTGAAATGGGATGCAGTGACTGATGGAAATTGGATGCAGTGACAGAGTGACATGAGCTGCATTGTCTGATGGAAATGTAATGCAGTAACTGAGGGAAATGGGATGCAGTGACTGAGGGAAATGGGATGCAGTGACTGAGGGAAATGGGATGCAGTGACAGCGTGAAATGGGATGCAGTGACTGAGTGAAATGCGATGCAGTGAGTGTGGGAAATTGAATGCATCGTCTGGGAGATATGGGAAACAGTGACTGATGGAAATGTGATGCAGTGACTGCTTGAAATGGGATGCATCACTGAGTGCAATGGGATGCAGGGAGTGGGTGAAATGGGATGCAGTGACTGATGGAAATTGGATGCAGTGACAGAGTGACATGAGCTGCAGTGTCTGATGGAAATGTGATGCAGTGACTGTGGGAAATGGGATGCAGTGACTGATGGAAAGGAGATGCAGTGACTCTGTGAAATGGGATGCAGTGACTGAGTGAAATGGGATTGCCGTGACTGTGGAAAGGACATGCAGTGACTGAGGAAATGGGATGCAGTGACTGATGGAAATGGGATGCCCTGACTGTTTGTAAAGTGAAGCATTGAGTGAAATGGGATGCAGTGGCTGTGTGAAATGGGATGCAGTCACTGAGTGAAATGGGATGCAGTGGCTGTGTGAAATGGGATGCATTGGCTGTGTGAACTGGGATGCAGTGACTGTGTGAATAGGGATGCAGTGACTGATGGAAATGGGATGCAGTGACTGCCTGAAATGGGATGCAGTGAACGAGTTAAATGAGATGGAGTGACTTATGGAAATTGGATGCAGTGACAGAGTGACATGAGCTGACGTGTCTGAGTGAAATGAGATGCATTGTTTGATGGAAATATGATGCAGTAACTGACGGAAATGAGATGCAGTGACTGAAGGAAATGGGATGCAGTAACTGAGGGAAATGGAATGCAGTGACCGAGTGAAATGAGATGCAGTGACTGAGCGAAATGGGATGCACTATTTTTGGGAAGTAGGATGCAATCACTGATTGAAATGAGATGCAGACACTGTGGGAAAGGAGATGCTGTGTCTATGGGAAATGGGATACTGTGAGTGTCGGAAATTGAATACAGCATCTGTGAGATACGGGAACCAGTGACTGATGGAAATGGGATGCTGTGACTCTGCTGAAGGAGATGCAGTGATAGAGTGAATTGGGATGCAGTGACTGACTGAAATGTGATGCAGTGACTGAGTGAAATGTGATGCAGTGACTGAGTGAAATGGGATGCAATGACTGCGTGAAATGCGATGCAGTGGCTGTGTGAAATGGGGTGCAGTGGCTCTGTGAACTGGGATGCAGTGACTGTGTGAATAGGGATGCAGTGACTGATGGAAATGGGATGCAGTGACTGCCTGAAGTGGGATGCAGTGAATGAGTTAAATGAGATGCAGTGACTGATGGAAATTGGATGCAGTGACAGAGTGACATGAGCTGCAGTGTCTGATGGAAATGTGATGCAGTGACTGTGGGAAATGGGATGCAGTGACTGAGTGAAATGGGATGCAGTCTCTGAGTGAAATTTGTTGCAGTCACTGAGTGAAATGTGACGCAGTGACTGATGGAAAGGAGATGCAGTGACTGTGTGAAATGGGATGCAGTGACTGAGTGAAATGGGATTGCCGTGACTGTGGAAAGGAGATGCAGTGACTGAGGAAATGGGATGCAGTGACTGATGGAAATGGGATGCCCTGACTGTTTGTAAAGTGAAGCATTGAGTGAAATGGGATGCAGTGGCTGTGTGAAATGGGATGCAGTCACTGAGTGAAATGGGATGCAGTGGCTGTGTGAACTGGGATGCAGTGACTGTGTGAATAGGGACGCAGTGACTGATGGAAATGGGATGCAGTGACTGCCTGAAATGGGATGCAGTGAACGAGTTAAATGAGATGGAGTGACTTATGGAAATTGGATGCAGTGACAGAGTGACATGAGCTGCCGTGTCTGAGTGAAATGTGATGCATTGTTTGATGGAAATATGATGCAGTAACTGACGGAAATGAGATGCAGTGACTGAGGGAAATGGGATGCAGTAACTGAGGGAAATGGGATGCAGTGACCGAGTGAAATGAGATGCAGTGACTGAGCGAAATGGGATGCACTATTTTTGGGAAGTAGGATGCAATCACTGATTGAAATGAGATGCAGACACTGTGGGAAAGGAGATGCTGTGTCTATGGGAAATGGGATACTGTGAGTGTCGGAAATTGAATGCAGCATCTGTGAGATACGGGAACCAGTGACTGATGGAAATGGGATGCTGTGACTCTGCTGAAGGAGATGCAGTGATAGAGTGAATTGGGATGCAGTGACTGACTGAAATGTGATGCAGTGACTGAGTGAAATGTGATGCAGTGACTGAGTGAAATGGGATGCAATGACTGCGTGAAATGCGATGCAGTGGCTGTGTGAAATGGGGTGCAGTGGCTCTGTGAACTGGGATGCAGTGACTGTGTGAATAGGGATGCAGTGAGTGATGGAAATGGGATGCAGTGACTGCCTGAAGTGGGATGCAGTGAATGAGTTAAATGAGATGCAGTGACTTATGGAAATTGGATGCAGTGACAGAGTGACATGAGCTGCAGTGTCTGATGGAAATGTGATGCAGTGACTGAGGGAAATGGGATGCACTGTCTGATGCAATGTGATGCAGTGACAGAGTGACATGAGCTGCAGTGACAGAGGTACTGGGAAGGAGTGACTGAGTCAATAGGGAAACAGTGCCCGAGCGGGCTTGGGGTGCAGTGACTGAGGGAAATGGGATACAGTGCCTGAACGAAAAGGGACGCACTGACTGAGTGAAATGGGATGCAGTGACTGAGGGACATGGGATGCAGTGACTGAGGGACATGAGATGCAGTGACTGAGGGACATGGGATGCAGTGACACACGGACATGGGATGCAGTAACACACGGACATGGGATGCAGTGACTGAGGGAATTGGGATGTAGTGACTGAGGGAAATGGGATGCACTGACAGTGAAATGTGATGCACTGACTGAGTGAAATGCGATGCAGTCACTGAGTGAAATGCGATGCAGTAACTGAGTGAAATGCGATGCAGTGACTGAGTGAAATGCGATGCAGTAACTGAGGGCAATGGGATGCAGTGACTGAGGGAAATGGGATGCAGTATTTGTCAGAAGGAGGATGCAATCACTGAGTGAAATGCGATGCAGAGACTGAGGGAAAGGAGATGCTGTGACTATGGGAAATCGGAGGCAGTGAGTGTGGGAAATTGAATGCATCGTCTGTGAGATACGGGAAACAGTGACTGATGGAAATGTGATGGAGTGACTCTGGTGAAGGAGATGCAGTGATTGAGTGAAATGGGATGCAGTGACTGAGTGAAATGTGATGCAGTGACTGCTTGAAATGGGATGCAGTGACTGAGTGAAATCGGATGCAGTGACTGAGTGAAATGTGATTTAGTCACTGAGTGAAATGGGATGCAGTCGCTGAGTGAAATGGGATGCATCACTGAGTGCAATGGGATGCAGTGACTGGGTAAAATGGGATGTAGTGACTGAGTGAAATCGGATGCAGTGACTGAGGGAAATGGGATGCACTGACCGAGTGAAATGAGATGCAGTGACTGAGGGAAATGGGGTGCAGTATTTGTGGGAAGAAGGATGCAATCACTGAGTGAAATGAGATGATGAGACTGAGGGCAAAGAGATGCTGTGACTATGGGAAATGGGATGCACTGACGGAAATTGAATGCAGCGTCTGTGAGATACGGGAAACAGTGACTGATGGAAATGGGATGTAGTGACTGAGGGAAATGGGATGCAGTGACTGAGGTACTGGGAAGGAGTGACTGAGTGAAATGCGATGCACTGACTGAGTGAAATGCGATGCACTGACTGAGTGAAATGAGATGCACTGACTGATGGAAATTGGATGCAGTGACAGAGCGAGATGAGCTGCAGTGACTGAGTGAAATGAGAAGCATTGAGTGCACTGTCTGTGAGATACGGAAAACAGCGACTGAGTGAAATGGGATGCAGTGACTGCATTAAATGGGAGGCAGTGACTGCTTGAAATGTGCTGCAGTGACAGAGTGAACTCTGATGCAGTCACACAGTGAAAGGGGATGCAGTGACAGAGTGAAATGGGATGCAATGACGGATGCAAATGGGATGCAGTGACTGAGTGAAATGGGATGCAGTGACTGACGGATATGGCATGCAGTGACTGAGGGAAATGGGATGCAGTGACTGAGGGAAATGAGATGCAGTAACTGAGGGAAATGAGATGCAGTGACTGAGGGAAATGGGATGCAGTGACTGAGTGAAATGGGATGCAGTGACTGAGTGAAATGTGATGCAGTGACTGAGGGAAAATGGGTTGCAATGACTGATGGAAAAGGGATATAGTGACTGATGGAAATGGGATGCAGTGACTGTGGGAAATGCGATGCAGTGACTGAGTGAATTGGGATGCAGTGACACACGGAAATGGGATGCCTTGACTGACGGAAATGGGATGCAGTGATTGACGGAAATGTGATGCAGTGACTGATGGAAATGGGATGCAGTGATTGAATGAAATGGCATGCAGTGATTGAGTGAAATGGGATGCAGTGACTGATGCAAATGCGATGCAGTGACTGATGCAAATGGGATACATTGACTGAGGGAAATGGGATGCAGTGACTGAGTGAAATGGGATGCAGTCACTGAATGAAATGGGATGCACTGATTGTGTGAAATGGGATGCAGTGACTGTGTGAAATGGGATGCAGTGACTGAGGGACTAGGGATGCAGTGACTGAGTGAAATGGGATGCAGTGACTTGGTGAAATGCGATGCAGTGACTGAGTGAAATGCGATGCACTGACTGAGTGAAATGAGATGCAGTGTCTGATTGAAATGGGATGCAGTTAATGAGTGAAATGAGATGCAGTGACTGATGGAAATTGACTGCCGTGACAGAGTGCCATGAGCTGCAGTGCCTGATGGAAATGGGATGCAGTTTTTATGGGACATGGGATGCAGTGACTGAGGTCCTGGGAAGGAGTGACTGAGTTAATAGGGATGCAGTGCCCGAGCGGGCTTGGAGTACAGTGACTGAGGGAAATGGGATACAGTTGCTGAGAGAAATGGGACGCACTGTCTTAGTGAAATGGGATGCAGTGGCTGAGTGAAATGGGATGCAGTAACTGGTGGAAATGGGATGCAGTGACTGATCGAAATGGGATGCAGTGACTGACAGTAATTGGATGGAGTGACGGACGGTAATGGGATGCAGTGACTGAGGGAAATGGGATGCAGTGGCTGAGTGAAATGGGAGGCACTGACTCTTGGAAATGGGATGCAGTGACTGTTGGAAATGGACTGCATTGACTGTTGGCAATGGGATGCAGTCACTGTTGGAAATGGGATGCAGTGCTGTGGGAAATGGGATGCAGTGACTGAGGGTAATGGGATGCAAGGACTGAGGGTAATGGGATGCAGTGACTGAGTGAAATGGGATACAGTGACTGAGAGTAATGGGATGCAGTGACTGAGTGAAATGGGATGCAGTGACTGAGGGGAATCGGATGCAGTGAATGAGGACACTGGGATGCAGTGACTGAGGACAATGGGATGCAGTGACTGAGGGCAATGTGATGCAGTGACTGAGGGAAATGGGATGCAGTGACGAAGGGAAATGGGATGCAGTCACTGTGGGAAATGGGATTCAGTGACTGATGGAAATGGGACGCAGTGACTGAGTGAAATGGGACGCAGTGACCGATGGAAAGTAGATGCAGTGACTCTGTGAAATGGGATGCAGTGACTGAGTGAAATGGGATGCAGTGACTGAGTGAAATGGGATTGCCGTGACTGTGGAAAGCAGATGCAGTGACTGAGGCAATGGGACGCAGTGACTGATGGAAATGGGATGCCCTGACTGTGTGTGAACTGAAACATTGAGTGAAATGGGATGCAGTGACTGAGGGCAATGGGATGCAATGACTGAGGGCAATGGGATGCAGTGACTGAGGGAAATGGAATGCAGTCACTGTTGGAAATGTGATTCAGTGACTGATGGAAATGGGACACAGTGACTGAGTGAAATGGGACACAGTGACCGATGGAAAGTAGATGCAGTGACTCTTTGAAATGGGATGCAGTGACTGAGTGAAATGGGATGCAGTGACTGAGTGAAATGGGATTGCCGTGACTGTGGAAAGCAGATGCAGTGACTGAGGCAATGGGACGCAGTGACTGATGGAAATGGGATGCCCTGACTGTGTGTAAACTGAAACATTGAGTGAAATGGGATGCAGTGACTGAGGGCAATGGGATGCAATGACTGAGGGCAATGGGATGCAGTGACTGAGGGAAATGGAATGCAGTCACTGTTGGAAATGTGATTCAGTGACTGATGGAAATGGGACACAGTGACTGAGTGAAATGGGACACAGTGACTGATGGAAAGGAGATGTAGTGACTCTGTGAAATGGGATGCAGTGACTGAGTGAAATGGGATGCAGTGACTGAGTGTAATGGGATTGCCGTGACTGTGGAATGGAGATGCAGTGACTGAGGAAATGGGACGCAGTGACTGATGGAAATGGGATGCCCTGACTGTGTGTAAAGTGAAGCATTGAGTGAAATGGGATGCAGTGGCTGTGTGAAATGGGATACAGTGGCTGTGTGCAATGGGATGCAGTGGCTGTGTGAAATGGGATGCAGTGGCTGTGTGAAATGGGATGCAGTGGCTGTGTGAAATGGGATGCACTGGCTGTGTGAAATGGGATGCAGTGGCTGTGTGAACTGGGATGCAGTGACTGTGTGAAGAGGGATGCAGTGACTGTTGGAAAGGAGATGCAGTGTCTATTTGAAATGGGATGCTGAGACTCAAGTGAATGGGATGCCGTGTCTGTGGGGAATGGGATGCAGTGACTGCGGTGAAGGAGATGCAGTGATTGAGTGAAATGGGATGCAGTGACTGAGTGAAATGCGATGCAGTGTCTGTGTGAAATGGGATTGCCGTGACTGTGGAAAGGAGATGCAGTGACTGAGGAAATGGGACGCAGTGACTGATGGTAATGGGATGCCCTGACTGTGTGTAAAGTGAAGCATTGAGAGAAATGGGTGCAGTGGCTATGTGAAATGGGATGCACTGGCTGTGTGAAATGGGATGCACTGGCTGTGTGAAATGGGATGCAGTGGCTCTGGGGAATGGGATGCAGTGACTGTGGTGAAGGAGATGCAGTGATTGAGTGAAATGGGATGCAGTGACTGAGTGAAATGTGATGCAGTGTCTGCGTGAAATGCGGTGCAGTGACTGCGTGAAATGGGATGCAGTGACTGCTTCAAATGGGATGCAGTGACTGAGTGAAATGGGATGCAGTGACTGAGGGACACGGGATGCAGTGACTGAGTGAAATGGGATGCAGTGACTGAGGGGAATCAGATGCAGTGAATGAGGACAATGGGATGCAGTGACTGAGGACAATGGGATGCAGTGACTTTGTGAAATGGGATGCAGTGACTGAGTGAAATGGGATGCAGTGACTTAGTGAAATGCGATGCAGTGACTGAGTGAAATGCGATGCAGTGACTGAGTGAAATGCGATGCACTGACTGAGTGAAATGAGATGCACTGACTGAGTGAAATGAGATGCACTGAATGATGGAAATTGGATGCAGTGACTGAGCGACATGAGCTGCAGTGACTGAGTGAAATGAGATGCATTGTTTGACGGAAATGAGATGCAGTGACTGAGGGAAATGGGATGCAGTGACTGAGGGAAATAGGATGCAGTGACCAAGTGAAATGAGATGCAATGACTCAGCGAAATGGGTTGCAATATTTTTGGGAAGTAGGATGCACTCACTGATTGAAATGAGATGCAGAGTCTGAGGGAAGGGAGATGCTGTGTCTATGGGAAATGGGATACAGTGAGTGCCGGAAATTGAATGCAGTGTCTGTGAGATACGGGAACCAGTGATGAATGGAAATGGGATGCAGTGACTGAGTGAGATGGGATGCAGTGTCTGAGTGAGATGGGATACAGCGTCTGAGTGAAATGGGATGCAGTGTCTGATTAAAATGGGATGCAGTTAATGAGTGAAATGAGATACAGTGACTGATGGCAATTGACTGCAGTGACAGAGTGCCATGAGCTGCAGTGCCTGATGGAAATGGGATGCAGTTTTTATGGGACATGGGATGCAGTGACTGAGGTCCTGGGAAGGAGTGACTGAGTTAATAGGGATGCAGTGCCCGAGCGTGCTTGGAGTACAGTGACTGAGGTAAATGGGATACAGTGGCTGAGAGAAATGGGACGCACTGTCTTAGTGAAATGGGATGCAGTGGCTGAGTGAAATGGGATGCAGTAACTGGTGGAAATGGGATGCAGTGACTGATCGAAATGGGATGCAGTGACTGACAGTAATTGGATGGAGTGACGGACGGTAATGGGATGCAGTGACTGAGGGAAATGGGATGCAGTGGCTGAGTGAATTGGGAGGCACTGACTCTTGGAAATGGGATGCAGTGACTGTTGGAAATGGATTGCATTGACTGTCGGCAATGGGATGCAGTCACTGTTGGAAATGGGATGCAGTGCTGTGGGAAATGGGATGCAGTGACTGAGGGTAATGGGATGCAATGACTGAGGGTAATGGGATGCAGTGACTGAGTGAAATGGGATGCAGTGACTGAGTGAAATGGGATGGAGTGACTGAGGGTAATGGGATGCAATGACTGAGGGTTTTGGGATGCAGTGACTGAGTGAAATGGGATGGAGTGACTGAGGGTAATGGGATGCAATGACTGAGGGTTTTGGGATGCAGTGACTGAGTGAAATGGGATGCAGTGACTGAGTGAAATGGGATGGAGTGACTGAGGGCAATGGGATGCAGTGAATGAGGACAATGGGATGCAGTGACTGAGGACAATGGGATGCAGTGACTGAGGGCAATAGGATGCAGTGACTGAGGGAAATGGGATGCAGTGACTCAGCGAAATGGGATGCAGTCACTGTGGGAAATGGGATTCAGTGACTGATGGAAATGGGACGCAGTGACTGAGTGAAATGGGATGCAGTGACTGATGGAAAGTAGATGCAGTGACTTTGTGAAATGGGATGCAGTGACTCTGTGAAATGGGATGCAGTGACTGAGTGAAATGGGATTGCCGTGACTGTGGAAAGGTGATGCAGTGACTGAGGAAATGGGACGCAGTGACTGATGGAAATGGGATGCCCTGACTGTGTGTAAACAGACACATTGAGTGAAATGGGATGCAGTGCCTGAGGGCAATGGGATGCAGTGACTGAGGGCAAGGGATGCAGTGACTGAGGGCAATGGGATGCAGTGACTGAGGGCAATGGGATGCAGTGACTGAGGGAAATGGAATGCAGTCACTGAGGGAAATGGGATTCAGTGACTGAGTGAAATGGGATTGCCGTGACTGTGGAAAGGAGATGCAGTGACTGAGGAAATGGGACGCAGTGACTGATGGAAATGGGATGCCCTGACTGTGTGTCAAGTGAAACATTGAGTGAAATGGGATGCAGTGGCTGTGTGAAATGGGATACAGTGGCTGTGTGAAATGGGATGCATTGGCTGTGTGAAATGGGATGCAGTGGCTGTGTGAAATGGGATGCAGTGACTGTGTGAATAGGGATGCACTACCCGAGGGAAATGGGATGCAGTGACTGAGGTACAGGGAAGGAGTGACTGAGTTCATGGGGATGCAGTGCCCTAGCGGCCTTGGGGTGCAGTGAGTGAGGGAAATGGGATACAGTGACAGAGTGAAATGCGATGCAGTGACTGAGTGAAATGTGATGCAGTGACTGCGTGAAATGGGATGCAGTGACTGTGGTGAAGGAGATGCAGTGACAGAGGGAAATGGGATGCAGTGACTGAGTGAAATGGGATGCAGTGACTGAGGGAAATGGGATGCAGTGACAGAGTGACATGAGCTGTAGTGTCTGATGGAAATGTGATGCAGTACCTGATGGAAATGGGATGCAGTGACTGAGGTACTGGGAAGGAGTGACTGAGTTCATGGGGATGCAGTGCCCGAGCGGACTTGGGGTGCAGTGAGTGAGGGAAATGGGATACAGTGCCTGAGTGAAATGAGATGCAGTGACTGAGGGAAATGGGATGCAGTGACTGAGTGAAGTGAGATGCAGTGACTGAGGGAAATGGAATGCAGTGACTGAGGGGAATCGGATGCAGTGAATGAGGACAATGGGATGCAGTGACTGAGTGAAATGGGATGCGGTGACTGAGTGAAATGGGATGCAGTGACTGAGTGAAATGGGATGCAGTGACTGAGGGCAATGGGATGCAGTGACTGAGGGCAATGGGATGCAGTGACTGAGGGAAATGGGATGCAGTTACTGTGGGAAATGGGATGCAGTCACCGTGGGAAATGGGATTCAGTGTCTGATGGAAATGGGACGCAGTGACTGAGTGAAATAGGACGCAGTGACTGATGGAAAGGAGATGCAGTGACTCTGTGAAATGGGATGCAGTGACTGAGTGAAATGGGATTGCCGTGACTGTGGAAAGGAGATGCAGTGACTGAGGAAATGGGATGCAGTGACTGATGGAAATGGGATGCCCTGACTGTGTGTAAAGTGAAGCATTGAGAGAAATGGGTGCAGTGGCTGTGTGAAATGGGATGCACTGGCTGTGTGAAATGGGATGCACTGGCTGTGTGAAATGGGATGCACTGGCTGTGTGAAATGGGATGCAGTGATTGAGTGAAATGGGATGCAGTGACTGAGTGAAATGCGATGCAGTGTCTGCGTGAAATGCGGTGCAGTGACTGCATGAAATGCGGTGCAGTGACTGCGTGAAATGGGATGCAGTGACTGCTTCAAATGGGATGCAGTGTCTGAGTGAAATGGGATGCAGTGACTGAGTGAAAAGGGATGCAGTGACTGAGGGACACGGGATGCAGTGACTGAGTGAAATGGGATGCAGTGACTGAGGGGAATCAGATGCAGTGAATGAGGACAATGGGATGCAGTGACTGAGGACAATGGGATGCAGTGACTCTGTGTAATGGGATGCAGTGACTGAGTGAAATGGGATGCAGTGACTTAGTGAAATGCGATGCAGTGACTGAGTGAAATGCGATGCAGTGACTGAGTGAAATGCGATGCACTGACTGAGTGTAATGAGATGCACTGACTGAGTGAAATGAGATGCACTGAATGATGGAAATTGGATGCAGCGACTGAGCGACATGAGCTGCAGTGACTGAGTGAAATGAGGTGCATTGTTTGACGGAAATGAGATGCAGTGGCTGAGGGAAATGGGATGCAGTGACTGAGGGAAATAGGATGCAGTGACCAAGTGAAATGAGATGCAATGACTCAGCGAAATGGGTTGCAATATTTTTGGGAAGTAGGATGCAATCACTGATTGAAATGAGATGCAGAGTCTGAGGGAAGGATGATGCTGTGTCTATGGGAAATGGGATACAGTGAGTGCCGGAAATTGAATGCAGTGTCTGTGAGATACGGGAACCAGTGACTGAGGGAAATGGGATACAGTGGCTGAGAGAAATGGGACGCACTGTCTTAGTGAAATGGGATGCAGTGGCTGAGTGAAATGGGATGCAGTAACTGGTGGAAATGGGATGCAGTGACTGATCGAAGTGGGATGCAGTGACTGACAGTAATTGGATGGAGTGACGGACGGTAATGGGATGCAGTGACTGAGGGAAATGGGATGCAGTGGCTGAGTGAATTGGGAGGCACTGACTCTTTGAAATGGGAGGCACTGACTCTTGGAAATGGGATGCAGTGACTGTTGGAAATGGATTGCATTGACTGTCGGCAATGGGATGCAGTCACTGTTGGAAATGGGATGCAGTGCTGTGGGAAATGGGATGCAGTGACTGAGGGTAATCGGATGCAATGACTGACGGTAAATTCGATGCAGTGACTGAGTGAAATGGGATGCAGTGACTGAGTGAAATGGGATGCAGTGACTGAGTGAAATGGGATGGAGTGACTGAGGGTAATGGGATGCAGTGACTGAGGACAATGGGATGCAGTGACTGAGGGCAATAGGATGCAGTGACTGAGGGAAATGGGATGCAGTGACTCAGCGAAATGGGATGCAGTCACTGTGGGAAATGGGATTCAGTGACTGATGGAAATGGGACGCAGTGACTGAGTGAAATGGGACGCAGTGACTGATGGAAAGTAGATGCAGTGACTGAGTGAAATGGCATGCAGTGACTGAGTGAAATGGGATGCAGTGACTGAGTGAAATGGGATTGCCGTGACTGTGGAAAGGAGATGCAGTGACTGAGGAAATGGGACGCAGTGACTGATGGAAATGGGATGCCCTGACTGTGTGTAAACAGAAACATTGAGTGAAATGGGATGCAGTGCCTGAGGGCAATGGGATGCAGTGACTGAGGGCAATGGGATGCAGTGACTGAGGGCAATGGGATGCAGTGACTGAGGGAAATGGAATGCAGTCACTGAGGGAAATGGGATTCAGTGACTGAGTGAAATGGGATTGCCGTGACTGTGGAAAGGAGATGCAGTGACTGAGGAAATGGGACGCAGTGACTGATGGAAATGGGATGCCCTGACTGTGTGTGAAGTGAAACATTGAGTGAAATGGGATGCAGTGGCTGTGTGAAATGGGATACAGTGGCTGTGTGAAATGGGATGCAGTGGCTGTGTGAAATGGGATGCAGTGGCTGTGTGAAATGGGATGCAGTGACTGTGTGAATAGGGATGCAGTGACTGAAGGAAATGGGATGCAGTGACTGCCTGAAATGTGATGCACTGCCCGAGGGAAATGGGATGCAGTGACTGAGGTACAGGGAAGGAGTGACTGAGTTCATGGGGATGCAGTGCCCGAGCGGCCTTGGGGTGCAGTGAGTGAGGGAAATGGGATACAGTGACAGAGTGAAATGCGATGCAGTGACTGAGTGAAATGTGATGCAGTGACTGCGTGAAATGGGATGCAGTGACTGTGGTGAAGGAGATCCAGTGACTGAGGGAAATGGGATGCAGTGACTGAGTGAAATGGGATGCAGTGACTGAGGGCAATGGGATGCAGTGACAGAGTGACATGAGCTGTAGTGTCTGATGGAAATGTGAAGCAGTACCTGATGGAAATGGGATGCAGTGACTGAGGTACTGGGAAGGAGTGACTGAGTTCATGGGGATGCAGTACCCGAGCGGACTTGGGGTGCAGTGAGTGAGGGAAATGGGATACAGTGCCTCAGTGAAATGAGATGCAGTGACTGAGGAAATGGGATGCAGTGACTGATGGAAATGGGATGCCCTGACTGTGTGTAAAGTGAAGCATTGAGAGAAATGGGTGCAGTGGCTGTGTGAAATGGGATGCACTGGCTGTGTGAAATGGGATGCACTGGCTGTGTGAAATGGGATGCAGTGGCTGTGGGGAATGGGATGCAGTGACTGTGGTGAAGGAGATGCAGTGATTGAGTGAAATGGGATGCAGTGACTGAGTGAAATGCGATGCAGTGTCTGCGTGAAATGCGGTGCAGTGACTGCATGAAATGCGGTGCAGTGACTGCGTGAAATGGGATGCAGTGACTGCTTCAAATGGGATGCAGTGTCTGAGTGAAATGGGATGCAGTGACTGAGTGAAAAGGGATGCAGTGACTGAGGGAGACGGGATGCAGTGACTGAGTGAAATGGGATGCAGTGACTGAGGGGAATCAGATGCAGTGAATGAGGACAATGGGATGCAGTGACTGAGTGAAATGGGATGCAGTGACTGAGTGAAATGCGATGCAGTGACTGAGTGAAATGCGATGCACTGACTGAGTGAAATGAGATGCACTGACTGAGTGAAATGAGATGCACTGAATGATGGAATTTGGATGCAGTGACTGAGCGACATGAGCTGCAGTGACTGAGTGAAATGAGATGCATTGTTTGACGGAAATGAGATGCAGTGGCTGAGGGAAATGGGATGCAGTGACTGAGGGAAATAGGATGCAGTGACCAAGTGAAATGAGATGCAATGACTCAGCGAAATGGGTTGCAATATTTTTGGGAAGTAGGATGCAATCACTGATTGAAATGAGATGCAGAGTCTGAGGGAAGGGAGATGCTGTGTCTATGGGAAATGGGATACAGTGAGTGCCGGAAATTGAATGCAGTGTCTGTGAGATACAGGAACCAGTGACTGATGGAAATGGGATGCAGTGACTGAGTGAGATGGGATGCAGTGTCTGAGTGAGATGGGATACAGTGTCTGAGTGAAATGGGATGCAGTGTCTGATTAAAATGGGATGCAGTTAATGAGTGAAATGAGATGCAGTGACTGATGGAAATTGACTGCAGTGACAGAGTGCCATGAGCTGCAGTGCCTGATGGAAATGGGATGCAGTGACTGAGTGAAATGGGATTGCCGTGACTGTGGAAAGGAGATGCAGTGACTGAGGAAATGGGACGCAGTGACTGATGGAAATGGGATGCCCTGACTGTGTGTAAACAGAAACATTGAGTGAAATGGGATGCAGTGCCTGAGGGCAATGGGATGCAGTGACTGAGGGCAATGGGATGCAGTGACTGAGGGCAATGGGATGCAGTGACTGAGGGAAATGGAATGCAGTCACTGAGGGAAATGGGATTCAGTGACTGAGTGAAATGGGATTGCCGTGACTGTGGAAAGGAGATGCAGTGACTGAGGAAATGGGACGCAGTGACTGATGGAAATGGGATGCCCTGACTGTGTGTGAAGTGAAACATTGAGTGAAATGGGATGCAGTGGCTGTGTGAAATGGGATACAGTGGCTGTGTGAAATGGGATGCAGTGGCTGTGTGAAATGGGATGCAGTGGCTGTGTGAAATGGGATGCAGTGACTGTGTGAATAGGGATGCAGTGACTGAAGGAAATGGGATGCAGTGACTGCCTGAAATGTGATGCACTGCCCGAGGGAAATGGGATGCAGTGACTGAGGTACAGGGAAGGAGTGACTGAGTTCATGGGGATGCAGTGCCCGAGCGGCCTTGGGGTGCAGTGAGTGAGGGAAATGGGATACAGTGACAGAGTGAAATGCGATGCAGTGACTGAGTGAAATGTGATGCAGTGACTGCGTGAAATGGGATGCAGTGACTGTGGTGAAGGAGATCCAGTGACTGAGGGAAATGGGATGCAGTGACTGAGTGAAATGGGATGCAGTGACTGAGGGCAATGGGATGCAGTGACAGAGTGACATGAGCTGTAGTGTCTGATGGAAATGTGAAGCAGTACCTGATGGAAATGGGATGCAGTGACTGAGGTACTGGGAAGGAGTGACTGAGTTCATGGGGATGCAGTACCCGAGCGGACTTGGGGTGCAGTGAGTGAGGGAAATGGGATACAGTGCCTCAGTGAAATGAGATGCAGTGACTGAGGAAATGGGATGCAGTGACTGATGGAAATGGGATGCCCTGACTGTGTGTAAAGTGAAGCATTGAGAGAAATGGGTGCAGTGGCTGTGTGAAATGGGATGCACTGGCTGTGTGAAATGGGATGCACTGGCTGTGTGAAATGGGATGCAGTGGCTGTGGGGAATGGGATGCAGTGACTGTGGTGAAGGAGATGCAGTGATTGAGTGAAATGGGATGCAGTGACTGAGTGAAATGCGATGCAGTGTCTGCGTGAAATGCGGTGCAGTGACTGCATGAAATGCGGTGCAGTGACTGCGTGAAATGGGATGCAGTGACTGCTTCAAATGGGATGCAGTGTCTGAGTGAAATGGGATGCAGTGACTGAGTGAAAAGGGATGCAGTGACTGAGGGAGACGGGATGCAGTGACTGAGTGAAATGGGATGCAGTGACTGAGGGGAATCAGATGCAGTGAATGAGGACAATGGGATGCAGTGACTGAGTGAAATGGGATGCAGTGACTGAGTGAAATGCGATGCAGTGACTGAGTGAAATGCGATGCACTGACTGAGTGAAATGAGATGCACTGACTGAGTGAAATGAGATGCACTGAATGATGGAATTTGGATGCAGTGACTGAGCGACATGAGCTGCAGTGACTGAGTGAAATGAGATGCATTGTTTGACGGAAATGAGATGCAGTGGCTGAGGGAAATGGGATGCAGTGACTGAGGGAAATAGGATGCAGTGACCAAGTGAAATGAGATGCAATGACTCAGCGAAATGGGTTGCAATATTTTTGGGAAGTAGGATGCAATCACTGATTGAAATGAGATGCAGAGTCTGAGGGAAGGGAGATGCTGTGTCTATGGGAAATGGGATACAGTGAGTGCCGGAAATTGAATGCAGTGTCTGTGAGATACAGGAACCAGTGACTGATGGAAATGGGATGCAGTGACTGAGTGAGATGGGATGCAGTGTCTGAGTGAGATGGGATACAGTGTCTGAGTGAAATGGGATGCAGTGTCTGATTAAAATGGGATGCAGTTAATGAGTGAAATGAGATGCAGTGACTGATGGAAATTGACTGCAGTGACAGAGTGCCATGAGCTGCAGTGCCTGATGGAAATGGGATGCAGTGACTGAGTGAAATGGGATTGCCGTGACTGTGGAAAGGAGATGCAGTGACTGAGGAAATGGGACGCAGTGACTGATGGAAATGGGATGCCCTGACTGTGTGTAAACAGAAACATTGAGTGAAATGGGATGCAGTGCCTGAGGGCAATGGGATGCAGTGACTGAGGGCAATGGGATGCAGTGACTGAGGGCAATGGGATGCAGTGACTGAGGGAAATGGAATGCAGTCACTGAGGGAAATGGGATTCAGTGACTGAGTGAAATGGGATTGCCGTGACTGTGGAAAGGAGATGCAGTGACTGAGGAAATGGGACGCAGTGACTGATGGAAATGGGATGCCCTGACTGTGTGTGAAGTGAAACATTGAGTGAAATGGGATGCAGTGGCTGTGTGAAATGGGATACAGTGGCTGTGTGAAATGGGATGCAGTGGCTGTGTGAAATGGGATGCAGTGGCTGTGTGAAATGGGATGCAGTGACTGTGTGAATAGGGATGCAGTGACTGAAGGAAATGGGATGCAGTGACTGCCTGAAATGTGATGCACTGCCCGAGGGAAATGGGATGCAGTGACTGAGGTACAGGGAAGGAGTGACTGAGTTCATGGGGATGCAGTGCCCGAGCGGCCTTGGGGTGCAGTGAGTGAGGGAAATGGGATACAGTGACAGAGTGAAATGCGATGCAGTGACTGAGTGAAATGTGATGCAGTGACTGCGTGAAATGGGATGCAGTGACTGTGGTGAAGGAGATCCAGTGACTGAGGGAAATGGGATGCAGTGACTGAGTGAAATGGGATGCAGTGACTGAGGGCAATGGGATGCAGTGACAGAGTGACATGAGCTGTAGTGTCTGATGGAAATGTGAAGCAGTACCTGATGGAAATGGGATGCAGTGACTGAGGTACTGGGAAGGAGTGACTGAGTTCATGGGGATGCAGTACCCGAGCGGACTTGGGGTGCAGTGAGTGAGGGAAATGGGATACAGTGCCTCAGTGAAATGAGATGCAGTGACTGAGGAAATGGGATGCAGTGACTGATGGAAATGGGATGCCCTGACTGTGTGTAAAGTGAAGCATTGAGAGAAATGGGTGCAGTGGCTGTGTGAAATGGGATGCACTGGCTGTGTGAAATGGGATGCACTGGCTGTGTGAAATGGGATGCAGTGGCTGTGGGGAATGGGATGCAGTGACTGTGGTGAAGGAGATGCAGTGATTGAGTGAAATGGGATGCAGTGACTGAGTGAAATGCGATGCAGTGTCTGCGTGAAATGCGGTGCAGTGACTGCATGAAATGCGGTGCAGTGACTGCGTGAAATGGGATGCAGTGACTGCTTCAAATGGGATGCAGTGTCTGAGTGAAATGGGATGCAGTGACTGAGTGAAAAGGGATGCAGTGACTGAGGGAGACGGGATGCAGTGACTGAGTGAAATGGGATGCAGTGACTGAGGGGAATCAGATGCAGTGAATGAGGACAATGGGATGCAGTGACTGAGTGAAATGGGATGCAGTGACTGAGTGAAATGCGATGCAGTGACTGAGTGAAATGCGATGCACTGACTGAGTGAAATGAGATGCACTGACTGAGTGAAATGAGATGCACTGAATGATGGAATTTGGATGCAGTGACTGAGCGACATGAGCTGCAGTGACTGAGTGAAATGAGATGCATTGTTTGACGGAAATGAGATGCAGTGGCTGAGGGAAATGGGATGCAGTGACTGAGGGAAATAGGATGCAGTGACCAAGTGAAATGAGATGCAATGACTCAGCGAAATGGGTTGCAATATTTTTGGGAAGTAGGATGCAATCACTGATTGAAATGAGATGCAGAGTCTGAGGGAAGGGAGATGCTGTGTCTATGGGAAATGGGATACAGTGAGTGCCGGAAATTGAATGCAGTGTCTGTGAGATACAGGAACCAGTGACTGATGGAAATGGGATGCAGTGACTGAGTGAGATGGGATGCAGTGTCTGAGTGAGATGGGATACAGTGTCTGAGTGAAATGGGATGCAGTGTCTGATTAAAATGGGATGCAGTTAATGAGTGAAATGAGATGCAGTGACTGATGGAAATTGACTGCAGTGACAGAGTGCCATGAGCTGCAGTGCCTGATGGAAATGGGATGCAGTTTTTATGGGACATGGGATGCAGTGACTGAGGTCCTGGGAAGGAGTGACTGATTTAATAGGGATGCAGTGCCCGAGCGGGCTTGGAGACCAGTGACTGAGGGAAATGGGATACAGTGGCTGAGAGAAATGGGACGCACTGTCTTAGTGAAATGGGATGCAGTGGCTGAGTGAAATGGGATGCAGTAACTGGTGGAAATGGGATGCAGTGACTGATCGAAATGGGATGCAGTGACTGACAGTAATTGGATGGAGTGACGGACGGTAATGGGATGCAGTGACTGAGGGCAATAGGATGCAGTGACTGAGGGAAATGGGATGCAGTGACTGAGGGCAATAGGATGCAGTGACTGAGGGAAATGGGATGCAGTGACTCAGGGAAATGGGATGCAGTCACTGTGGGAAATGAGATTCAGTGACTGATGGAAATGGGACGCAGTGACTGAGTGAAATGGGACGCAGTGACTGATGGAAAGTAGATGCAGTGACTCTGTGAAATGGGATGCAGTGACTGAGTGAAATGGGATGCAGTGGCTGAGTGAATTGGGAGGCACTGACTCTTTGAAATGGGAGGCACTGACTCTTGGAAATGGGATGCAGTGACTGTTGGAAATGGATTGCATTGACTGTCGGCAATGGGATGCAGTCACTGTTGGAAATGGGATGCAGTGCTGTGGGAAATGGGATGCAGTGACTGAGGGTAATGGGATGCAACGACTGAGGGTAATGGGATGCAGTGACTGAGTGAAATGGGATGGAGTGACTGAGGGTAATGGGATGCAGTGACTGAGTGAAATGGGATGCAGTGACTGAGGACAATGGGATGCAGTGAATGAGGACAATGGGATGCAGTGACTGAGTGAAATGGGATGCAGTGACTGAGTGAAATGGGATTGCCGTGACTGTGGAAAGGAGATGCAGTGACTGAGGAAATGGGACGCAGTGACTGATGGAAATGGGATGCCCTGACTGTGTGTAAACTGAAACATTGAGTGAAATGGGATGCAGTGACTGAGGGCAATGGGATGCAGTGACTGAGGGCAATGGGATGCAGTGACTGAGGGCAAGGGATGCAGTGACTGAGGGCAATGGGATGCTGTGACTGAGGGCAATGGGATGCAGTGACTGAGGGAAATGGAATGCAGTCACTGAGGGAAATGGGATTCAGTGACTGATGGAAATGGGACGCAGTGACTGAGTGAAATGGGACGCAGTGACTGATGGAAAGGAGATGCAGTGACTCTGTGAAATGGGATGCAGTGACTGAGTGAAATGGGATTGCCGTGACTGTGGAAAGGAGATGCAGTGACTGAGGAAATGGGACTCAGTGACTGATGGAAATGGGATTCCCTGACTGTGTGTAAACTGAAACATTGAGTGAAATGGGATGCAGTGACTGAGGGCAATGGGATGCAGTGACTGAGGGCAAGGGATGCAGTGACTGAGGGCAATGGGATGCAGTGACTAAGGAAATGGGACGCAGTGACTGATGGAAATGGGATGCCCTGACTGTGTGTAAAGTGAAGCATTGAGAGAAATGGGTGCAGTAGCTGTGTGAAATGGGATGCACTGGCTGTGTGAAATGGGATGCAAAGGCCGTGTGAAATGGGATGCAGTGGCTGTGGTGAAGGAGATGCAGTGATTGAGTGAAATGGGATGCAGTGACTGAGTGAAATGCGATGCAGTGTCTGCGTGAAATGCGGTGCAGTGACTGCATGAAATGCGGTGCAGTGACTGCGTTAAATGGGATGCAGTGACTGAGGGACACGGGATGCAGTGACTGAGTGAAATGGGATGCAGTGACTGGGGGGAATCAGATGCTGCGAATGACGACAATGGGATGCAGTGACTGAGGACAATGGGATGCAGTGACTCTGTGAAATGGGATGCAGTGACTGAGTGAAATGGGATGCAGTGACTTAGTGAAATGCGATGCAGTGACTGAGTGAAATGCGATGCAGTGACTGAGTGAAATGCGATGCACTGACTGAGTGAAATGAGATGCACTGACTGAGTGAAATGAGATGCACTGAATGATGGAAATTGGATGCAGTGACAGAGCGACATGAGCTGCAGTGACTGAGTGAAATGAGGTGCATTGTTTGACGGAAATGAGATGCAGTGACTGAGGGAAATGGGATGCAGTGACTGAGGGAAATAGGATGCAGTGACCAAGTGAAATGAGATGCAATGACTCAGCGAAATGGGTTGCAATATTTTTGGGAAGTAGGATGCAATCACTGATTGAAATGAGATGCAGAGTCTGAGGGAAGGGAGATGCTGTGTCTGTGGGAAATGGGATACAGTGAGTGCCGGAAATTGAATGCAGTGTCTGTGAGATACGGGAACCAGTGACTGATGGAAATGGGATGCAGTGACTGAGTGAGATGGGATGCAGTGTCTGAGTGAGATGGGATACAGTGTCTGAGTGAAATGGGATGCAGTGTCTGATTAAAATGGGATGCAGTTAATGAGTGAAATGAGATGCAGTGACTGATGGAAATTGACTGCAGTGACAGAGTGCCATGAGCTGCAGTGCCTGATGGAAATGGGATGCAGTTTTTATGGGACATGGGATGCAGTGACTGAGGTCCTGGGAAGGAGTGACTGAGTTAATAGGGATGCAGTGCCCGAGCGGGCTTGGAGTACAATGACTGAGGGAAATGGGATACAGTGGCTGAGAGAAATGGGACGCACTGTCTTAGTGAAATGGGATGCAGTGGCTGAGTGAAATGGGATGCAGTAACTGGTGGAAATGGGATGCAGTGACTGATCGAAATGGGATGCAGTGACTGACAGTAATTGGATGGAGTGACGGACGGTAATGGGATGCAGTGACTGAGGGAAATGGGATGCAGTGGCTGAGTGAATTGGGAGGCACTGACTCTTTGAAATGGGAGGCACTGACTCTTGGAAATGGGATGCAGTGACTGTTGGAAATGGATTGCATTGACTGTCGGCAATGGGATTCGGTCACTGTTGGAAATGGGATGCAGTGCTGTGGGAAATGGGATGCAGTGACTGAGGGTAATGGGATGCAATGACTTAGTGAAATGGGATGCAGTGACTGAGTGAAATGGGATGCAGTGACTGAGTGAAATGGGATGGAGTGACTGAGGGTAATGGGTTGCAATGACTGAGTGAAATGGGATGGAGTGACTGAGGACAATGGGATGCAGTGAATGAGGACAATGGGATGCAGTGACTGAGGACAATGGGATGCAGTGACTGAGGGCAATAGGGTGCAGTGACTGAGGGAAATGGGATGCACTGACACAGGGAAATGGGATGCAGTCACTGTGGGAAATGGGATTCAGTGACTGATGGAAATGGGACGCAGTGACTGAGTGAAATGGGACGCAGTGACTGATGGAAAGTAGATGCAGTGACTCTGTGAAATGGGATGCAGTGACTGAGTGAAATGGGATGCAGTGACTGAGTGAAATGGGATTGCCGTGACTGTGGAAAGGAGATGCAGTGACTGAGGAAATGGGACGCAGTGACTGATGGAAATGGGATGCCCTGACTGTGTGTAAACTGAAACATTGAGTGAAATGGGATGCAGTGCCTGAGGGCAATGGGATGCAATGACTGAGGGCAAGGGATGCAGTGACTGAGGGCAATGGGATGCAGTGACTGAGGGCAATGGGATGCAGTGACTGAGGGAAATGGAATGCAGTCACTGAGGGAAATGAGATTCAGTGACTGATGGAAATGGGACGCAGTGACTGATGGAAAGGAGATGCAGTGACTCTGTGAAATGGGATGCAGTGACTGAGTGAAATGGGACTCAGTGACTGATGGAAATGGGATTCCCTGACTGTGTGTAAAGTGAAGCATTGAGTGAAATGGGATGCAGTGGCTGTGTGAAATGGGATGCAGTGGCTGTGTGAAATGGGATGCAGTGGCTGTGTGAAATGGGATGCATTGGCTGTGTGAACTGGGATGCAGTGACTGTGTGAATAGGAATGCAGTGACTGATGGAAAGGAGATGCAGTGTCTGTTTGAAATGGGATGCTGAGACTCAAGTGAATGGGATGCCGTGTCTTTGGGGAATGGGATGCAGTGACTGTGGTGAAGGAGATGCAGTGATTGAGTGAAATGGGATGCAGTGACTGAGTGAAATGCGATGCATTGTTTGACGGAAATGTGATGCAGTGACTGAGGGAAATGGGATGCAGTGACTGAGGGAAATAGGATGCAGTGACCAAGTGAAATGAGATGCAATGACTCAGCGAAATGGGTTGCAATATTTTTGGGAAGTAGGATGCAATCACTGATTGAAATGAGATGCAGAGTCTGAGGGAAGGGAGATGCTGTGTCTATGGGAAATGGGATACAGTGAGTGCCGGAAATTGAATGCAGTGTCTGTGAGATACGGGAACCAGTGACTGATGGAAATGGGATGCAGTGACTGAGTGAGATGCGATGCAGTGTCTGAGTGAGATGGGATACAGTGTCTGAGTGAAATGGGATGCAGTGTCTGATTAAAATGGGATGCAGTTAATGAGTGAAATGAGATTCAGTGACTGATGGAAATTGACTGCAGTGACAGAGTGCCATGAGCTGCAGTGCCTGATGGAAATGGGATGCAGTTTTTATGGGACATGGGATGCAGTGACTGAGGTCCTGGGAAGGAGTGACTGAGTTAATAGGGATGCAGTGCACGAGCGTGCTTGGAGTACAGTGACTGAGGGAAATGGGATACAGTGGCTGAGAGAAATGGGACGCACTGTCTTAGTGAAATGGGATGCAGTGGCTGAGTGAAATGGGATGCAGTAACTGGTGGAAATGGGATGCAGTGACTGATCGAAATGGGATGCAGTGACTGACAGTAATTGGATGGAGTGACGGACGGTAATGGGATGCAGTGACTGAGGGAAATGGGATGCAGTGGCTGAGTGAATTGGGAGGCACTGTCTTAGTGAAATGGGATACAGTGGCTGAGTGAAATGGGATGCAGTAACTGGTGGAAATGGGATGCAGTGACTGATCGAAATGGGATGCAGTGACTGACAGTAATTGGATGGAGTGACGGACGGTAATGGGATGCAGTGACTCAGGGAAATGGGATGCAGTCACTGTGGGAAATGAGATTCAGTGACTGATGGAAATGGGACGCAGTGACTGAGTGAAATGGGACGCAGTGACTGATGGAAAGTAGATGCAGTGACTCTGTGAAATGGGATGCAGTGACTGAGTGAAATGGGATGCAGTGGCTGAGTGAATTGGGAGGCACTGACTCTTTGAAATGGGAGGCACTGACTCTTGGAAATGGGATGCAGTGACTGTTGGAAATGGATTGCATTGACTGTCGGCAATGGGATGCAGTCACTGTTGGAAATGGGATGCAGTGCTGTGGGAAATGGGATGCAGTGACTGAGGGTAATGGGATGCAATGACTGAGGGTAATGGGATGCAGTGACTGAGTGAAATGGGATGCAGTGACTGAGTGAAATGGGATGGAGTGACTGAGGGTAATGGGATGCAATGACTGAGGGTTTTGGGATGCAGTGACTGAGTGAAATGGGATGGAGTGACTGAGGGTAATGGGATGCAGTGACTGAGGACAATGGGATGCAGTGAATGAGGACAATGGGATGCAGTGACTGAGTGAAATGGGATGCAGTGACTGAGTGAAATGGGATTGCCGTGACTGTGGAAAGGAGATGCAGTGACTGAGGAAATGGGACGCAGTGACTGATGGAAATGGGATGCCCTGACTGTGTGTAAACTGAAACATTGAGTGAAATGGGATGCAGTGACTGAGGGCAATGGGATGCAGTGACTGAGGGCAATGGGATGCAGTGACTGAGGGCAAGGGATGCAGTGACTGAGGGCAATGGGATGCTGTGACTGAGGGCAATGGGATGCAGTGACTGAGGGAAATGAAATGCAGTCACTGAGGGAAATGGGATTCAGTGACTGATGGAAATGGGACGCAGTGACTGAGTGAAATGGGACGCAGTGACTGATGGAAAGGAGATGCAGTGACTCTGTGAAATGGGATGCAGTGACTGAGTGAAATGGGATTGCCGTGACTGTGGAAAGGAGATGCAGTGACTGAGGAAATGGGACTCAGTGACTGATGGAAATGGGATTCCCTGACTGTGTGTAAACTGAAACATTGAGTGAAATGGGATGCAGTGACTGAGGGCAATGGGATGCAGTGACTGAGGGCAAGGGATGCAGTGACTGAGGGCAATGGGATGCAGTGACTAAGGAAATGGGACGCAGTGACTGATGGAAATGGGATGCCCTGACTGTGTGTAAAGTGAAGCATTGAGAGAAATGGGTGCAGTAGCTGTGTGAAATGGGATGCACTGGCTGTGTGAAATGGGATGCAGTGGCTGTGGTGAAGGAGATGCAGTGATTGAGTGAAATGGGATGCAGTGACTGAGTGAAATGCGATGCAGTGTCTGCGTGAAATGCGGTGCAGTGACTGCATGAAATGCGGTGCAGTGACTGCGTTAAATGGGATGCAGTGACTGAGGGACACGGGATGCAGTGACTGAGTGAAATGGGATGCAGTGACTGGGGGGAATCAGATGCTGCGAATGACGACAATGGGATGCAGTGACTGAGGACAATGGGATGCAGTGACTCTGTGAAATGGGATGCAGTGACTGAGTGAAATGGGATGCAGTGACTTAGTGAAATGCGATGCAGTGACTGAGTGAAATGCGATGCAGTGACTGAGTGAAATGCGATGCACTGACTGAGTGAAATGAGATGCACTGACTGAGTGAAATGAGATGCACTGAATGATGGAAATTGGATGCAGTGACTGAGCGACATGAGCTGCAGTGACTGAGTGAAATGAGGTGCATTGTTTGACGGAAATGAGATGCAGTGACTGAGGGAAATGGGATGCAGTGACTGAGGGAAATAGGATGCAGTGACCAAGTGAAATGAGATGCAATGACTCAGCGAAATGGGTTGCAATATTTTTGGGAAGTAGGATGCAATCACTGATTGAAATGAGATGCAGAGTCTGAGGGAAGGGAGATGCTGTGTCTGTGGGAAATGGGATACAGTGAGTGCCGGAAATTGAATGCAGTGTCTGTGAGATACGGGAACCAGTGACTGATGGAAATGGGATGCAGTGACTGAGTGAGATGGGATGCAGTGTCTGAGTGAGATGGGATACAGTGTCTGAGTGAAATGGGATGCAGTGTCTGATTAAAATGGGATGCAGTTAATGAGTGAAATGAGATGCAGTGACTGATGGAAATTGACTGCAGTGACAGAGTGCCATGAGCTGCAGTGCCTGATGGAAATGGGATGCAGTTTTTATGGGACATGGGATGCAGTGACTGAGGTCCTGGGAAGGAGTGACTGAGTTAATAGGGATGCAGTGCCCGAGCGGGCTTGGAGTACAATGACTGAGGGAAATGGGATACAGTGGCTGAGAGAAATGGGACGCACTGTCTTAGTGAAATGGGATGCAGTGTCTGAGTGAAATGGGATGCAGTGACAGAGGGAAATGGGATGCAGTGACTGAGTGAAATGGGATGCAGTGACTGAGGGAAATGGGATGCAGTGACAGAGTGACATGAGCTGTAGTGTCTGATGGAAATGTGATGCAGTACCTAATGGAAATGGGATGCAGTGACTGAGGTACTGGGAAGGAGTGACTGAGTTCATGGGGATGCAGTGCCCGAGCGGACTTGGGGTGCAGTGAGTGAGGGAAATGGGATACAGTTGCTGAGAGAAATGGGACGCACTGTCTTAGTGAAATGGGATGCAGTGGCTGAGTGAAATGGGATGCAGTAACTGGTGGAAATTGGATGCAGTGACTGATCGAAATGGGATGCAGTGACTGACAGTAATTGGATGGAGTGACGGACCGTAATGGGATGCAGTGACTGAGGGAAATGGGATGCAGTGGCTGAGTGAATTGGGAGGCACTGACTCTTTGAAATGGGAGGCACTGACTCTTGGAAATGGGATGCAGTGACTGTTGGAAATGGATTGCATTGACTGTCGGCAATGGGATGCAGTCACTGTTGGAAATGGGATGCAGTGCTGTGGGAAATGGGATGCAGTGACTGAGGGTAATGGGATGCAATGACTGAGGGTAATGGGATGCAGTGACTGAGTGAAATGGGATGCAGTGACTGAGTGAAATGGGATGCAGTGACTGAGTGAAATGGGATGGAGTGACTGAGGGTAATGGGATGCAATGACTGAGGGTAATGGGATGCAGTGACTGAGTGAAATGAGATGCAGTGACTGAGTGAAATGGGATGCAGTTACTGAGTGAAATGGGATGGAGTGACTGAGGGTCATGGGATGGAGTGACTGAGGGTCATGCGATGCAATGACTGAGGGTAATGGGATGCAGTGACTGAGTGAAATGAGATGCAGTGACTGAGTGAAATGGGATGCAGTGACTGAGTGAAATGAGATGCAGTGACTGAGTGTAATAGGATGCAGTGACTGAGGGGAATCGGATGCAGTGAATGAGGACAATGGGATGCAGTGACTGAGTGAAATGGGATGCAGTGACTGAGGGCAATAGGATGCAGTGACTGAGGGAAATGGGATGCAGTGACTCAGGGAAATGGGATGCAGTCACTGTGGGAAATGGGATTCAGTGACTGATGGAAATGGGACGCAGTGACTGAGTGAAATGGGACGCAGTGACTGATGGAAAGTAGATGCAGTGACTCTTTGAAATGGGATCCAGTGACTGAGTGAAATGGGATGCAGTGACTGAGTGAAATGGGATTGCCGTGACTGTGGAAAAGAGATGCAGTGACTGAGGAAATGGGACGCAGTGACTGATGGAAATGGGATGCCTGACTGTGTGTCAACTGAAACATTGAGTGAAATGGGATGCAGTGACTGAGGGCAATGGGATGCAGTGACTGAGGGCAAGGGATGCAGTGACTGAGGGCAATGGGATGCAGTGACTGAGGGCAATGGGATGCAGTGACTGAGGGAAATGGAATGCAGTCACTGAGGGAAATGGGATTCAGTGACTGATGGAAATGGGACGCAGTGACTGAGTGAAATGGGACGCAGTGACTGATGGAAAGGAGATGCAGCGACTGTGTGAATAGGGATGCAGTGACTGAGTGAAATGGGATTGCCGTGACTGTGGAAAGGAGATGCAGTGACTGAGGAAATGGGACGCAGTGACTGATGGAAATGGGATTCCCTGACTGTGTGTAAAGTGAAGCATTGAGTGAAGTGGGATGCAGTGGCTGTGTGAAATGGGATGCAGTGGCTGTGTGAAATGGGATGCAGTGGCTGTGTGAAATGGGATGCAGTGACTGTGTGAATAGGGATGCAGTGACTGATGGAAAGGAGATGCAGTGTCTGTTTGAAATGGGATGCTGAGACTCAAGTGAATGGGATGCCGTGTCTTTGGGGAATGGGATGCAGTGACTGTGGTGAAGGAGATGCAGTGATTGAGTGAAATGGGATGCAGTGACTGAGTGAAATGCGATGCAGTGTCTGCGTGAAATGTGGTGCAGTGACTGCGTGAAATGCGGTGCAGTGACTGCGTTAAATGGAATGCAGTGACAGCTTCAAATACGATGCAGTGACTGAGCAAAATTGGAAGCAGTGACTAAGCGAAATGGGATGCAGTGACTGAGGGAAATGGGATGCACTGACTGAGTGAAATGGGATGCAGTGACTGAGGGTAATGGGATGCAGTGACTGAGTGAAATGGGATGCAGTTACTGTGGGAAATGGGATTCAGTGACTGATGGAAATGGGACGCAGTGACTGAGTGAAATGGGATTGCCGTGACTGTGGAAAGGAGATGCACTGACTGCGGAAATGGGACGCAGTGACTGCTGGAAATGGGATGCCCTGACTGTGTGTAAAGTGAAGCATTGAGTGAAATGGGATGCAGTGGTTGTGTGAAATGGGATGCAGTGGCTGTGGGAAATGGGATGCAGTGGCTGTGTGAACTGGGCTGCAGTGACTGTGTGAATAAGGATGCAGTGACTGATGGAAATGGGATGCAGTGACTGCCTGAAATGGGATGCAGTGAATGAGTTAAATGAGATGCAGTGACTTATGGAAATTGGATGCAGTGACAGAGTGACATGAGCTGCAGTGTCTGATGGAAATGTGATGCAGTACCTGATGGAAATGGGATGCAGTGACTGAGGTACAGGGAAGGAGTGACTGAGTTCATGGGGATGCAGTGCCCGAGCGGACTTGGGGTGCAGTGAGTGAGGGAAATGGGATACAGTGCCCGAGTGAAATGAGATGCAGTGACTGAGGGCAATGGGATGCAGTGACTGAGTGAAATGAGATGCAGTGACTGAGGGAAATGAGATGCAGTGACTGAGGGGAATCGGATGCAGTGAATGAGGACAATGGGATGCAGTGACTGAGTGAAATGGGATGCAGTGACTGAGTGAAATGAGATGCAGTGACTGAGGGAAATGGGATGCAGTGACTGAGTGAAATGAGATGCAGTGACTGAGGGAAATGGGATGCAGTGACTGAGGGGAATCGGATGCAGTGAATGAGGACAATGGGATGCAGTGACTGAGTGAAATGGGATGCAGTGACTGAGTGAAATGGGATGCAGTGACTGAGGGCAATGGGATGCAGTGACAGAGGGCAATGGGATGCAGTGACAGAGGGCAATGGGATGCAGTGACAGAGGGCAATGGGATGCAGTGACAGAGGGCAATGGGATGCAGTGACTGAGGGAAATGGGATGCAGTTCCTGTGGGAAATAGGATTCAGTGACTGATGGAAATGGGACGCAGTGACTGTGTGAAATGGGACGCAGTGACTGATGGAAAGGAGATGCAGTGACTCTGTGAAATGGGATGCAGTGACTGAGTGAAATGGGATGCAGTGACTGAGTGAAATGGGATGGCCGTGACTGTGGAAAAGTGATGCAGAGACTGAGGATATGGGACGCAGTGACTGCCTGAAATGGGATGCAGTGAATGACTTAAATGAGCTGCAGTGTCTGATGGAAATGTGATGCAGTAACCGAGGGCAATGGGATGCAGTGACTGCGGTACAGGGAAGGAGTGACTGAGTTCATGGGAATGCAGTGCCCGAGCGGACTTGGGGTGCAGTGAGTGAGGGAAATGGGATACAGTGACTGAGTGAAATGCGATGCAGTGACTGAGTGAAATGGGATGCAGTGAATGAGTGAAATGAGATGCACTGACTGATGGAAATTGGATGCAGTGACTGTGGTGAAGGAGATGCAGTGATTGAGTGAAATGGGATGCAGTGACTGAGTAAAATACGATGCAGTGACTGAGTGAAATGTGATGCAGTGACTGAGTGAAATGGGATGCAGTGACTGTGGTGAAGGAGATGCAGTGACTGAGAGAAATGCGATGCAGTGACTGAGTGAAATGGGATGCAGTGACTGAGGGAAATGGGATGCAGTGACAGAGTGACTTGAGCTGTAGTGTCTGATGGAAATGTGATGCAGTACCTGATGGAAATGGGATGCAGTGACTGAGGTACTGGGAAGGAGTGACTCAGTTCATGGGGATGCAGTGCCCGAGCGGACTTGGGGTGCCGTGAGTGAGGGAAATGGTATACAGTGCCTGAGTGAAATGAGATGCAGTGACTGAGGGAAATGGGATGCAGTGACTGAGTGAAATGAGATGCAGTGACTGAGGGAAATGGGATGCAGTGACTGCGTGAAATGGGATGCAGTGACTGTGGTGAAGGAGATGCAGTGACTGAGGGAAATGGGATGCAGTGACTGAGTGAAATGAGATGCAGTGACTGAGGGAAATGGGATGCAGTGACTGAGGGGAATCGGATGCAGTGAATGAGGACAATGGGATGCAGTGACTGAGTGAAATGGGATGCAGTGACTGAGTGAAATGAGATGCAGTGACTGAGTGAAATAGGATGCAGTGACTGAGGGGAATCGGATGCAGTGAATGAGGACAATGCGATGCAGTGACTGAGTGAAATGGGATGCAGTGACTGAGTGAAATGGGATGCAGTGACTGAGGGCAATGGGATGCAGTGACTGAGGGAAATGGGATGCAGTTACTGTGGGAAATGGGATGCAGTCACTGTGGGAAATGGGATTCAGTGACTGATGGAAATGGGACGCAGTGACTGAGTGAAATAGGACGCAGTGACTGATGGAAAGGAGATGCAGTGACTCTGTGAAATGGGATGCAGTGACTGAGTGAAATGGGATGCAGTGACTGAATGAAATGGGATTTCTGTGACTGTGGAAAGGAGATGCAGTGACTGAGGAAATGGGACGCAGTGACTGATGGAAATGGGATTCCCTGACTGTGTGTAAAGTGAAGCATTGAGTGAAATGGGATGCAGTGGCTGTGTGAAATGGGATGCAGTGGCTGTGTGAAATGGGATGCAGTGGCTGTGTGAACCTGGATGCAGTGACTGTGTGAATAGGGATGCAGTGACTGATGGAAAAGAGATGCAGTGTCTGTTTGAAATGGGATGCACTGGCTGTGTGAAATGGGATGCACTGGCTGTATGAAATGGGATGCAGTGGCTGTGGGGAATGGGATGCAGTGACTGTGGTGAAGGAGATGCAGTGATTGAGTGAAATGGGATGCAGTGTCTGCGTGAAATGCGGTGCAGTGACTGCATGAAATGCGGTGCAGTGTCTGCGTGAAATGCGATGCAGTGACTGCTTCAAATGGGATGCAGTGATTGAGTGAAATGGGATGCAGTGACTGAGGGACATGGGATGCAGTGACTGAGTGAAATGGGATGCAGTGACTGTGGGTAATACGATGCAGTGACTGAGTGAAATGGGATGCAGTGACTGAGGGGAATCAGATGCAGTGAATGAGGACAATGGGATGCAGTGACTGATGACAATGGGATGCAGTGACTCTGTGAAATGGGATGCAGTGACTGAGTGAAATGCGATGCAGTGACTGAGTGAAATGCGATGCACTCACTGTGTGAAATGAGATGCACTGACTGAGTGAAATGAGATGCACTGAATAATGGAAATTGGATGCAGTGACTGAGCGACATGAGCTGCAGTGACTGAGTGAAATGAGATGCATTGTTTGACGGAAATGAGATGCAGTGACTGAGGGAAATGGGATGCAGTGACTGAGGACAATGGGATGCAGTGACTGAGGGAAATGGGATGCAGTGACTGAGGGAAATGGGATGCAGTGACTAAGGGAAATGGGATGCAGTCACTGAGGGAAATGGGATTCAGTGACTGATGGAAATGGGACGCAGTGACTGAGTGAAATGGGACGCAGTGACTGATGGAAAGTAGATGCAGTGACTCTGTGAAATGGGATGCAGTGACTGAGTGAAATGGGATGCAGTGACTGAGTGAAATGGGATTGCCGTGACTGTGGAAAAGAGATGCAGTGACTGAGGAAATGGGACGCAGTGACTGATGGAAATGGGATGCCCTGACTGTGTGTAAAGTGAAACATTGAGTGAAATGGGATGCAGTGACTGAGGGCAATGGGATGCAGTGACTGAGGGCAATGGGATGCAGTGACTGAGGGCAATGGGATGCAGTGACTGAGGGCAATGGGATGCAGTGACTGAGGGCAATGGGATGCAGTGACTGAGGGCAATGGGATTCAGTGACTGATGGAAATGGGACGCAGTGACTGAGTGAAATGGGACGCAGTGACTGATGGAAAGGAGATGCAGTGACTCTGTGAAATGGGATACAGTGACTGAGTGAAATGGGATGTAGTGACTGAATGAAATGGGATTGCCGTGACTGTGGAAAGGAGATGCAGTGACTGAGGAAATGGGACGCAGTGACTGATGGAAATGGGATGCCCTGACTGTGTGTAAAGTGAAGCATTGAGTGAAATGGGATGCAGTGGCTGTGTGAAATGGGATGCACTGGCTGTGTGAAATGGGATGCAGTGGCTGTGTGAACTGGGATGCAGTGACTGTGTGAATAGGGATGCAGTGACTGATGGAAAGGAGATGCAGTGTCTGTTTGAAATGGGATGCTGAGACTCAAGTGAATGGGATGCCGTGTCTGTGGGGAAAATGGGATGCAGTGACTGTGGTGAAGGAGATGCAGTGATTTATTGAAATGGGAATCAGTGACTGAGTGAAATGCGATGCAGTGTCTGCGTGAAATGCGGTGCAGTGACTGCGTGAAATGCGGTGCAGTGACTGCGTTAAATGGGATGCAGTGACTGCTTCAAATAGGATGCAGTGACTGAGCAAAATGGGATGCAGTGACTAAGGGAAATGGGATGCAGTGACTGAGGGAAATGGGATGCAGTGTCTGAGTGAAATGGGATGCACTGACTGAGTGAAATGGGATGCAGTGACTGAGTGAAATGGGATGCAGTTACTGTGGGAAATGGGATTCAGTGACTGATGGAAATGGGACGCAGTGACTGAGTGAAATGGGACGCAGTGACTGATGGAAAGGAGATGCAGTGACTCTGTGAAATGGGATGCAGTGACTGAGTGAAATTGGATTGCCGTGACTGTGGAAAGGAGATGCAGTGACTGCGGAAATGGGACGCAGTGACTGATGGAAATGGGATGCCCTGACTGTGTGTAAAGTGAAGCATTGAGTGAAATGGGATGCAGTGGCTGTGTGAAATCGGATGCAGTGGCTGCGTGAAATGGGATGCAGTGGCTGTATGAAATGGGATGCAGTGGCTGTGTGAACTGGGATGCAGTGACTGTGTGAATAGGGATGCAGTGACTGATGGAAATGGGATGCAGTGACTGCCTGAAATGGGATGCAGTGAATGAGTTAATTGAGATGCAGTGACTTATGGAATTTGGATGCAGTGACAGAGTGACATGAGCTGCAGTGTCTGATGGAAATGGGATGCAGTGACTGAGTGAAATGCGATGCAGTGACTGAGTGAAATGGGATGCAGTGACTGAGGGGAATCAGATGCAGTGAATGAGGACAATGGGATGCAGTGACTGATGACAATGGGATGCAGTGACTCTGTGAAATGGGTTGCAGTCACTGAGTGAAATGCGATGCAGTGACTGAGTGAAATGCGATGCACTGACTGTGTGAAATGAGATGCACTGACTGAGTGAAATGAGATGCACTGAATGATGGAAATTGGATGCAGTGACTGAGCGACATGAGCTGCAGTGACTGAGTGAAATGAGATGCATTGTTTGACGGAAATGAGATGCAGTGACTGAGGGAAATGGGATGCAGTGACTGAGGACAATGGGAAGCAGTGACTGAGGGCAATGGGATGCAGTGACTGAGGGAAATGGGATGCAGCGACTGAGGGAAATGGGATGCAGTGACAAAGGGAAATGGGATGCAGTCACTGAGGGAAATGGGATTCAGTGACTGATGGAAATGGGACGCAGTGACTGAGTGAAATGGGACGCAGTGACTGATGGAAAGTAGATGCAGTGACTCTGTGAAATGGGATGCAGTGACTGAGTGAAATGGGATGCAGTGACTGTGGAAAGGAGATGCAGTGACTGAAGAAATGGGACGCAGTGACTGATGGAAATGGGATGCCCTGACTGTGTGTAAAGTGAAACATTGAGTGAAATGGGATGCAGTGACTGAGGGCAATGGGATGCAGTGACTGAGGGCAATGGGATGCAGTGACTGAGGGCAATGGGATGCAGTGACTGAGGGCAATGGGATGCAGTGACTGAGGGAAATGGAATGCAGTCACTGTGGGAAATGGGATTCAGTGACTGATGGAAAAGGGACGCAGTGACTGAGTGAAATGGGACGCAGTGACTGATGGAAAGGAGATGCAGTGACTCTGTGAAATGGGATGCAGTGACTGAGTGAAATGGGATGTAGTGACTGAATGAAATGGGATTGCCGTGACTGTGGAAAGGAGATGCAGTGACTGAGGAAATGGGACGCAGTGACTGATGGAAATGGGATGCCCTGACTGTGCGTAAAGTGAAGCATTGAGTGAAATGGGATGCAGTGGCTGTGTGAAATGGGATGCAGTGGCTGTGTGAAATGGGATGCACTGGCTGTGTGAACCTGGATGCAGTGGCTGTGTGAACTGGGATGCAGTGACTGTGTGAATAGGGATGCAGTGACAGATGGAAAGGAGATGCAGTGTCTGTTTGAAATGGGATGCTGAGACTCAAGTGAATGGGATGCTGTGTCTGTGGGGAATGGGATGCAGTGACTGTGGTGAAGGAGATGCAGTGATTTATTGAAATGGGAATCAGTGACTGAGTGAAATGCGATGCAGTGTCTGCGTGAAATGCGGTGCAGTGACTGCGTGAAATGCGGTGCAGTGACTGCGTTAAATGGGATGCAGTGACTGCTTCAAATAGGATGCAGTGACTGAGCAAAATGGGATGCAGTGACTAAGGGAAATGGGATGCAGTGACTGAGGGAAATGGGATGCAGTGTCTGAGTGAAATGGGATGCACTGACTGAGTGAAATGGGATGCACTGACTGAGTGAAATGGGATGCAGTGACTGAGGGTAATGGGATGCAGTGACTGAGTGAAATGGGATGCAGTTACTGTGGGAAATGGGATTCAGTGACTGATGGAAATGGGACGCAGTGACTGAAGTAAATGGGACGCAGTGACTGATGGAAAGGAGATGCAGTGACTCTGTGAAATGGGATGCAGTGACTGAGTGAAATTGGATTGCCGTGACTGTGGAAAGGAGATGCAGTGACTGCGGAAATGGGACGCAGTGACTGATGGAAATGGGATGCCCTGACTGTGTGTAAAGTGAAGCATTGAGTGAAATGGGATGCAGTGGCTGTGTGAAATGGGATGCAGTGGCTGCGTGAAATGGGATGCAGTGGCTGTATGAAATGGGATGCAGTGGCTGTGTGAACTGGGATGCAGTGACTGTGTGAATAGGGATGCAGTGACTGATGGAAATGGGATGCAGTGACTGCCTGAAATGGGATGCAGTGAATGAGTTAATTGAGATGCAGTGACTTATGGAAATTGGATGCAGTGACAGAGTGACATGAGCTGCAGTGTCTGATGGAAATGGGATGCAGTGACTGAGTGAAATGCGATGCAGTGACTGAGTGAAATGGGATGCAGTGAATGAGTGAAATGAGATGCACTGACTGATGGAAATTGGATGCAGTAACTGTGGTGAAGGAGATGCAGTGATTGAGTGAAATGGGATGCAGTGACTGAGTAAAGTACGATGCAGTGACTGAGTGAAATGTGATGCAGTGACTGAGTGAAATGGGATGCAGTGACTTTGGTGAAGGAGATGCAGTGACTGATGGAAATGCCATGCAGTGACAGAGTGACTTGAGCTGTAGTGTCTGATGGAAATGTGATGCAGTACCTGATGGAATGGGAAGCAGTGACTGAGGTACTGGGAAGGAGCGACTGAGTTCATGGGGATGCAGTGCCCGAGCGGACTTGGGGTGCAGTGACTGAGGGCAATGGGATGCTGTGACTGAGTGAAATGAGGTGTAGTGACTGAGGGAAATGGGATGCAGTGACTGAGGGGAATCGGATGCAGTGAATGAGGACAATGGGATGCAGTGACTGAGTGAAATGGGATGCAGTGACTGAGTGAAATGGGATGCAGTGACTGAGGGCAATGGGATGCAGTGACAGAGGGCAATGGGATGCAGTGACAGAGGGCAATGGGATGCAGTGACTGAGGGAAATGGGATGCAGTTCCTGTGGGAAATGGGATTCAGTGACTGATGGAAATGGGACGCAGTGACTGTGTGAAATGGGACGCAGTGACTGTTGGAAAGGAGATGCAGTGACTCTGTGAAATGGGATGCAGTGACTGAGTGAAATGGGATGCAGTGACTGAGTGAAATGGGATGGCCGTGACTGTGGAAAAGAGATGCAGAGACTGAGGATATGGGACGCAGTGACTGCCTGAAATGGGATGCAGTGAATGACTTAAATGAGATGCAGTGACTTATGGAAATTGGATACAGTGACAGAGTGACATGAGCTGCAGTGTCTGATGGAAATGTGATGCAGTAACCGAGGGCAATGGGATGCAGTGACTGAGGTACAGGGAAGGAGTGACTGAGTTAATGGGAATGCAGTGCCCGAGCGGACTTGGGGTGCAGTGAGTGAGGGAAATAGGATACAGTGACTGAGTGAAATGCGATGCAGTGACTGAGTGAAATGGGATGCAGTGAATGAGTGAAATGAGATGCACTGACTGATGGAAATTGGATGCAGTGACTGTGGTGAAGGAGATGCAGTGATTGAGTGAAATGGGATGCAGTGACTGAGTAAAATACGATGCAGTGACTGAGTGAAATGTGATGCAGTGACTGAGTGAAATGGGATGCAGTGACTGTGGTGAAGGAGATGCAGTGACTGAGAGAAATGCGATGCAGTGACTGAGTGAAATGGGATGCAGTGACTGAGGGAAATGGGATGCAGTGACAGAGTGACTTGAGCTGCAGTGTCTGATGGAAATGTGATGCAGTACCTGATGGAAATGGGATGCAGTGACTGAGGTACTGGGAAGGAGTGACTCAGTTCATGGGGATGCAGTGCCCGAGCGGACTTGGGGTGCCGTGAGTGAGGGAAATGGGATACAGTGCCTGAGTGAAATGAGATGCAGTGACTGAGGGAAATGGGATGCAGTGACTGAGTGAAATGAGATGCAGTGACTGAGGGAAATGGGATGCAGTGACTGCGTGAAATGGGATGCAGTGACTGTGGTGAAGGAGATGCAGTGACTGAGGGAAATGGGATGCAGTGACTGAGTGAAATGAGATGCAGTGACTGAGGGAAATGGGATGCAGTGACTGAGGGGAATCGGATGCAGTGAATGAGGACAATGGGATGCAGTGACTGAGTGAAATGGGATGCAGTGACTGAGTGAAATGGGATGCAGTGACTGAGGGCAATGGGATGCAGTGACTGAGGGAAATGGGATGCAGTGACTGAGGGAAATGGGATGCAGATACTGTGGGAAATGGGATGCAGTCACTGTGGGAAATGGGATTCAGTGACTGATGGAAATGGGACGCAGTGACTGAGTGAAATAGGACGCAGTGACTGATGGAAAGGAGATGCAGTGACTCTGTGAAATGGGATGCAGTGACTGAGTGAAATGGGATGCAGTGACTGAGTGAAATGGGATTGCCGTGACTGTGGAAAGGAGATGCAGTGACTGAGGAAATGGGACGCAGTGACTGATGGAAATGGGATTCCCTGACTGTGTGTAAAGTGAAGCATTGAGTGAAATGGGATGCACTGGCTGTGTGAAATGGGATGCAGTGGCTGTGTGAAATGGGATGCAGTGGCTGTGTGAACCTGGATGCAGTGACTGTGTGAATAGGGATGCAGTGACTGATGGAAAGGAGATGCAGTGTCTGTTTGAAATGGGATGCACTGGCTGTGTGAAATGGGATGCACTGGCTGTATGAAATGGGATGCAGTGGCTGTGGGGAATGGGATGCAGTGACTGTGGTGAAGGAGATGCAGTGATTGAGTGAAATGGGATGCAGTGTCTGCGTGAAATGCGGTGCAGTGACTGCATGAAATGCGGAGCAGTGACTGCGTGAAATGCGATGCAGTGACTGCTTCAAATGGGAAGCAGTGTCTGAGTGAAATGGGATGCAGTGACTGAGTGAAATGGGATGCAGTGACTGAGGGACATGGGATGCAGTGACTGAGTGAAATGGGATGCAGTGACTGTGGGTAATTGGATGCAGTGACTGAGTGAACTGGGATGCAGTGACTGAGGGGAATCAGATGCAGTGAATGAGGACAATGGGATGCAGTGACTGATGACAATGGGATGCAGTGACTCTGTGAAATGGGATGCAGTGACTGAGTGAAATGCGATGCAGTGACTGAGTGAAATGCGATGCACTGACTGAGTGAAATGAGATGCACTGACTGAGTGAAATGAGATGCACTGAATGATGGAAATTGGATGCAGTGACTGAGCGACATGAGCTGCAGTGACTGAGTGAAATGAGATGCATTGTTTGACGGAAATGAGATGCAGTGACTGAGGGAAATGGGATGCAGTGACTGAGGACAATGGGAAGCAGTGACTGAGGGCAATGGGATGCAGTGACTGAGGGAAATGGGATGCAGTGACTGAGGGAAATGGGATGCAGTGACCAAGGGAAATGGGATGCAGTCACTGTGGGAAATGGGATTCAGTGACTGATGGAAATGGGACGCAGTGACTGAGTGAAATGGGACGCAGTGACTGATGGAAAGTAGATGCAGTGACTCTGTGAAATGGGATGCAGTGACTGAGTGAAATGGGATGCAGTGACTGAGTGAAATGGGATTGCCGTGACTGTGGAAAGGAGATGCAGTGACTGAGGAAATGGGACGCAGTGACTGATGGAAATGGGATGCCCTGACTGTGTGTAAAGTGAAACATTGAGTGAAATGGGATGCAGTGACTGAGGGCAATGGGATGCAGTGACTGAGGGCAATGGGATGCAGTGACTGAGGGCAATGGGATGCAGTGACTGAGGGAAATGGAATGCAGTCACTGTGGGAAATGGGATTCAGTGACTGATGGAAATGGGACGCAGTGACTGAGTGAAATGGGACGCAGTGACTGATGGAAAGGAGATGCAGTGACTCTGTGAAATGGGATGCAGTGACTGAGTGAAATGGGATGAAGTGACTGAATGATATGGGATTGCCGTGACTGTGGAAAGGAGATGCAGTGACTGAGGAAATGGGACGCAGTGACTGATGGAAATGGGATGCCCTGACTGTGCGTAAAGTGAAGCATTGAGTGAAATGGGATGCAGTGGCTGTGTGAAATGGGATGCAGTGGCTGTGTGAAATGGGATGCAGTGGCTGTGTGAAATGGGATGCAGTGGCTGTGTGAACTGGGATGCAGTGACTGTGTGAATCGGGATGCAGTGACTGATGGAAAGGAGATGCAGTGTCTGTTTGAAATGGGATGCTGAGACTCAAGTGAATGGGATGCTGTGTCTGTGGGGAATGGGATGCAGTGACTGTGGTGAAGGAGATGCAGTGATTTATTGAAATGGGAATCAGTGACTGAGTGAAATGCGATGCAGTGTCTGCGTGAAATGCGGTGCAGTGACTGCGTGAAATGCGGTGCAGTGACTGCGTTAAATGGGATGCAGTGACTGCTTCAAATAGGATGCAGTGACTGAGCAAAATGGGATGCAGTGACTAAGGGAAATGGGATGCAGTGACTGAGGGAAATGGGATGCAGTGTCTGAGTGAAATGGGATGCACTGACTGAGTGAAATGGGATGCACTGACTGAGTGTAATGGGATGCAGTGACTGAGGGTAATGGGATGCAGTGACTGAGTGAAATGGGATGCAGTTACTGTGGGAAATGGGTTTCAGTGACTGATGGAAATGGGACGCAGTGACTGAGTGAAATGGGACGCAGTGACTGATGGAAAGGAGATGCAGTGACTCTGTGAAATGGGATGCAGTGACTGAGTGAAATGGGATTGCCGTGACTGTGGAAAGGAGATGCAGTGACTGCGGAAATGGGACGCAGTGACTGATGGAAATGGGATGCCCTGACTGTGTGTAAAGTGAAGCATTGAGTGAAATGGGATGCAGTGGCTGTGTGAAATGGGATGCAGTGGCTGCGTGAAATGGGATGCAGTGGCTGTGTGAAATGGTATGCAGTGGCTGTGTGAACTGGGATGCAGTGACTGTGTGAATAGGGATGCAGTGACTGATGGAAATGGGATGCAGTGACTGCCTGAAATGGGATGCAGTGAATGAGTTAATTGAGATGCAGTGACTTATGGAAATTGGATGCAGTGACAGAGTGACATGAGCTGCAGTGTCTGATGGAAATGGGATGCAGTGACTGAGTGAAATGCGATGCAGTGACTGAGTGAAATGGGATGCAGTGAATGAGTGAAATGAGGTGCACTGACTGATGGAAATTGGATGCAGTGACTGTGGTGAAGGAGATGCAGTGATTGAGTGAAATGGGATGCAGTGACTGAGTAAAATACGATGCAGTGACTGAGTGAAATGTGATGCAGTGACTGAGTGAAATGGGATGCAGTGACTTTGGTGAAGGAGATGCAGTGACTGATGGAAATGCCATGCAGTGACAGAGTGACTTGAGCTGTAGTGTCTGATGGAAATGTGATGCAGTCCCTGATGGAATGGGAAGCAGTGACTGAGGTACTGGGAAGGAGCGACTGAGTTCATGGGGATGCAGTGCCCGAGCGGACTTGGGGTGCAGTGAGTGAGGGAAATGGGATACAGTGCCTGAGTGAAATGAGATGCAGTGAGTGAGGGAAATGGGATGCAGTGACTGAGTGAAATGAGATGCAGTGACTGAGGGAAATGGGATGCAGTGGCTGAGGGGAATCGGATGCAGTGTATGAGGACAATGGGATGCAGTGACTGAGTGAAATGGGATGCAGTGACTGAGTGAAATGGGATGCAGTGACGGAGGGCAGTGGGATGCAGTGACAGAGGGCAGTGGGATGCAGTGACAGAGGTCAATGGGATGCAGTGACAGAGGGCAATGGGATGCAGTGACTGAGGGAAATGGGATGCAGTTACTGTGGGAAATGGGATTCAGTGACTGATGGAAATGGGACGCAGTGACTGAGTGAAATGGGACGCAGTGACTGATGGAATGGAGATGCAGTGACTGAGGGACATGGGATGCAGTGACTGAGGGACATGGGAAGCATTGACTGAGTGAAATGCAATGCAGAGACTGAGGGAAAGGAGATGCTTTGACTATGGGAAATGGGATGCAGTGAGTGTGGGAAATTGAATGCAGTGCCTGTGAGATACGGGAAACAGTGACTGATGGAAATGGAATGCAGTGACTGTGGTGAAGGAGATGCAGTGATGGAGTGAATTGGGATGCAGTGACTGAGTGAAATGGGATGCAGTGACTGTGTGAAATGCGATGCAGTGACTGCATGAAATGGGATGCAGTGACTAAGTGAAATGGGATGCAGTGGCTGTGTGAACTGGGATGCAGTGACTGTGTGAATAGGGATGCAGTGACTGATGGAAATGGGATGCAGTGACTGCCTGAAATGGGATGCAGTGAATGAGTTAAATGAGATGCAGTGACTTATGGAAATTGGATGCAGTGACAGAGTGACATGAGCTGCAGTGTCTGATGGAAATGTGATGCAGTACCTGATGGAAATGGGATGCAGTGACTGAGGTACAGGGAAGGAGTGACTGAGTTCATGGGGATGCAGTGCCCGAGCGGACTTGGGGTGCAGTGAGTTAGGGAAATGGTATACAGTGCCCGAGTGAAATGAGATGCAGTGACTGAGGGAAATGGGATGCAGTGACTGAGTGAAATTAGATGCAGTGACTGAGGGAAATGGGATGCAGTGACTGAGGGGAATCGGATGCAGTGAATGAGGACAATGGGATGCAGTGACTGAGTGAAATGGGATGCAGTGACTGAGTGAAATGGGATGCAGTGACAGAGGGCAATGGGATGCAGTGACTGAGGGAAATGGGATGCAGTTCCTGTGGGAAATGGGATTCAGTGACTGATGGAAATGGGACGCAGTGACTGTGTGAAATGGGACGCAGTGACTGATGGAAAGGAGATGCAGTGACTCTGTGAAATGGGATGCAGTGACTGAGTGAAATGGGATGCAGTGACTGAGTGAAATGGGATGGCCGTGATTGTGGAAAGGAGATGCAGTGACTGAGGAAATGGGACGCAGTGACTGCCTGAAATGGGATGCAGTGAATGACTTAAATGAGATGCAGTGACTTATGGAAATTGGATGCAGTGACAGAGTGACATGAGCTGCAGTGTCTGATGGAAATGTGATGCAGTAACCGAGGGAAATGGGATGCAGTGACTGAGGTACAGGGAAGGAGTGACTGAGTTCATGGGAATGCAGTGCCCGAGCGGACTTGGGGTGCAGTGAGTGAGGGAAATGGGATACAGTGACTGAGTGAAATGCGATGCAGTGACTGAGTGAAATGGGATGCAGTGAATGAGTGAAATGAGATGCACTGACTGATGGAAATTGGATGCAGTGACTGTGGTGAAGGAGATGCAGTGATTGAGTGAAATGGGATGCAGTGACTGAGTAAAATACGATGCAGTGACTGAGTGAAATGTGATGCAGTGACTGAGTGAAATGGGATGCAGTGACTGTGGTGAAGGAGATGCAGTGACTGAGAGAAATGCGATGCAGTGACTGAGTGAAATGGGATGCAGTGACTGAGTGACTTGAGCTGTAGTGTCTGATGGAAATGTGATGCAGTACCTGATGGAAATGGGATGCAGTGACTGAGGTACTGGGAAGGAGTGACTCAGTTCATGGGGATGCAGTGCCCGAGCGGACTTGGGGTGCCGTGAGTGAGGGAAATGGGATACAGTGCCTGAGTGATATGAGGTGCAGTGACTGAGGGAAATGGGATGCAGTGACTGAGTGAAATGAGATGCAGTGACTGAGGGAAATGGGATGCAGTGACTGCGTGAAATGGGATGCAGTGACTGTGGTGAAGGAGATGCAGTGACTGAGGGAAATGGGATGCAGTGCCTGAGTGAAATGAGATGCAGTGACTGAGTGAAATGAGATGCAGTGACTGAGGGAAATGGGATGCAGTGACTGAGGGGAATCGGATGCAGTGAATGAGGACAATGGGATGCAGTGACTGAGTGAAATGGGATGCAGTGACTGAGTGAAATGGGATGCAGTGACTGAGGGCAATGGGATGCAGTGACTGAGGGAAATGGGATGCAGTTACTGTGGGAAATGGGATGCAGTCACTGTGGGAAATGGGATTCAGTGACTGATGGAAATGGGACGCAGTGACTGAGTGAAATAGGACGCAGTGACTGATGGAAAGGAGATGCAGTGACTCTGTGAAATGGGATGCAGTGACTGAGTGAAATGGGATGCAGTGACTGAGTGAAATGGGATTGCCGTGACTGTGGAAAGGAGATGCAGTGACTGAGGAAATGGGACGCAGTGACTGATGGAAATGGGATTCCCTGACTGTGTGTAAAGTGAAGCATTGAGTGAAATGGGATGCACTGGCTGTGTGAAATGGGATGCAGTGGCTGTGTGAAATGGGATGCAGTGGCTGTGTGAACCTGGATGCAGTGACTGTGTGAATAGGGATGCAGTGACTGATGGAAAGGAGATGCAGTGTCTGTTTGAAATGGGATGCACTGGCTGTGTGAAATGGGATGCACTGGCTGTATGAAATGGGATGCAGTGGCTGTGGGGAATGGGATGCAGTGACTGTGGTGAAGGAGATGCAGTGATTGAGTGAAATGGGATGCAGTGACTGATGACAATGGGATGCAGTGACTGTGGGTAATAGGATGCAGTGACTGAGTGAAATGGGATGCAGTGACTGAGGGGAATCAGATGCAGTGAATGAGGACAATGGGATGCAGTGACTGATGACAATGGGATGCAGCGACTCTGTGAAATGGGATGCAGTGACTGAGTGAAATGCGATGCAGTGACTTAGTGAAATGCGATGCAGTGACTGAGTGAAATGCGATGCACTGACTGAGTGAAATGCGATCCACTGACTGAGTGAAATGAGATGCACTGACTGAGTGAAATGAGATGCACTGAATGATGGAAATTGGATGCAGTGACTGAGCGACATGAGCTGCAGTGACTGAGTGAAATGAGATGCATTGTTTGACGGAAATGAGATGCAGTGACTGAGGGAAATGGGATGCAGTGACTGAGGACAATGGGAAGCAGTGACTGAGGGCAATGGGATGCAGTGACTGAGGGAAATGGGATGCAGTGACTGAGGGAAATGGGATGCAGTGACTAAGGGAAATGGGATGCAGTCACTGTGGGAAATGGGATTCAGTGACTGATGGAAATGGGACGCAGTGACTGAGTGAAATGGGACGCAGTGACTGATGGAAAGTAGATGCAGTGACTCTGTGAAATGGGATGCAGTGACTGAGTGAAATGGGATGCAGTGACTGAGTGAAATGGGATTGCCGTGACTGTGGAAAGGAGATGCAGTGACTGAGGAAATGGGACGCAGTGACTGATGGAAATGGGATGCCCTGACTGTGTGCAAAGTGAAACATTGAGTGAAATGGGATGCAGTGACTGAGGGCAATGGGATGCAGTGACTGAGGGCAATGGGATGCAGTGACTGAGGGCAATGGGATGCAGTGACTGAGGGAAATGGAATGCAGTCACTGTGGGAAATGGGATTCAGTGACTGATGGAAATGGGACGCAGTGACTGAGTGAAATGGGACGCAGTGACTGATGGAAAGGAGATGCAGTGACTCTGTGAAATGGGATGCAGTGACTGAGTGAAATGGGATGTAGTGACTGAATGAAATGGGATTGCCGTGACTGTGGAAAGGAGATGCAGTGACTGAGGAAATGGGACGCAGTGACTGATGGAAATGGGATGCCCTGACTGTGTGTAAAGTGAAGCATTGAGTGAAATGGGATGCAGTAGCTGTGTGAAATGGGATGCAGTGGCTGTGTGAAATGGGATGCAGTGGCTGTGTGAAATGAGATGCAGTGGCTGTGTGAACTGGGATGCAGTGACTGTGTGAATAGGGATGCAGTGACTGATGGAAAGGAGATGCAGTGTCTGTTTGAAATGGGATGCTGAGACTCAAGTGAATGGGATGCCGTGCCTGTGGGTAATGGGATGCAGTGACTGTGGTGAAGGAGATGCAGTGATTTTGTGAAATGGGATGCAATGACTGAGTGAAATGCGATGCAGTGTCTGCGTGAAATACGGTGCAGTGACTGCGTGAAATGCGGTGCAGTGACTGCGTTAAATGGGATGCAGTGACTGCTTCAAATAGGATGCAGTGACTGAGGGAAATGGGATGCAGTGACTGAGGACAATGGGAAGCAGTGACTGAGGGCAATGGGATGCAGTGACTGAGGGAAATGGGATGCAGTGACTGAGGGAAATGGGATGCAGTGACTAAGGGAAATGGGATGCAGTCACTGAGTGAAATGGGATGCAGTTACTGTGGGAAATGGGATTCAGTGACTGATGGAAATGGGACGCAGTGACTGAGTGAAATGGGACGCAGTGACTGATGGAAAGGAGATGCAGTGACTCTGTGAAATGGGATGCAGTGACTGAGTGAAATGGGATTGCCGTGACTGTGGAAAGGAGATGCAGTGACTGAGGAAATGGGACGCAGTGACTGATGGAAAGTAGATGCAGTGACTCTGTGAAATGGGATGCAGTGACTGAGTGAAATGGGATGCAGTGACTGAGTGAAATGGGATGGCCGTGACTGTGGAAAAGAGATGCAGAGACTGAGGATATGGGACGCAGTGACTGCCTGAAATGGGATGCAGTGAATGACTTAAATGAGATGCAGTGACTTATGGAAATTGGATGCAGTGACAGAGTGACATGAGCTGCAGTGTCTGATGGAAATGTGATGCAGTAACCGAGGGAAATGGGATGCAGTGACTGAGGTACAGGGAAGGAGTGACTGAGTTAATGGGAATGCAGTGCCCGAGCGGACTTGGGGTGCAGTGAGTGAGGGAAATAGGATACAGTGACTGAGTGAAATGCGATGCAGTGACTGAGTGAAATGGGATGCAGTGAATGAGTGAAATTGGATTGCCGTGACTGTGGAAAGGAGATGCAGTGACTGCGGAAATGGGACGCAGTGACTGATGGAAAGGAGATGCCCTGACTGTGTGTAAAGTGAAGCATTGAGTGAAATGGGATGCAGTGACTGAGGTACAGGGAAGGAGTGACTGAGTTAATGGGAATGCAGTGCCCGAGCGGACTTGGGGTGCAGTGAGTGAGGGAAATAGGATACAGTGACTGAGTGAAATGCGATGCAGTGACTGAGTGAAATGGGATGCAGTGAATGAGTGAAATTGGATTGCCGTGACTGTGGAAAGGAGATGCAGTGACTGCGGAAATGGGACGCAGTGACTGATGGAAATGGGATGCCCTGACTGTGTGTAAAGTGAAGCATTGAGTGAAATGGGATGCAGTGGCTGTGTGAAATGGGATGCAGTGGCTGCGTGAAATGGGATGCAGTGGCTGTATGAAATGGGATGCAGTGGCTGTGTGAACTGGGATGCAGTGACTGTGTGAATAGGGATGCAGTGACTGATGGAAATGGGATGCAGTGACTGCCTGAAATGGGATGCAGTGAATGAGTTAATTGAGATGCAGTGACTTATGGAATTTGGATGCAGTGACAGAGTGACATGAGCTGCAGTGTCTGATGGAAATGGGATGCAGTGACTGAGTGAAATGAGATGCAGTGACTGAGTGAAATGGGATGCAGTGACTGAGGGGAATCAGATGCAGTGAATGAGGACAATGGGATGCAGTGACTGATGACAATGGGATGCAGTGACTCTGTGAAATGCGATGCAGTGACTGAGTGAAATGCGATGCAGTGACTGAGTGAAATGCGATGCACTGACTGAGTGAAATGAGATGCACTGAATGATGGAAATTGGATGCAGTGACTGAGCGACATGAGCTGCAGTGACTGAGTGAATTGAGATGCATTGTTTGACGGAAATGAGATGCAGTGACTGAGGGAAATGGGATGCAGTGACTGAGGACAATGGGAAGCAGTGACTGAGGGCAATGGGATGCAGTGACTGAGGGAAATGGGATGCAGTGACTGAGGGAAATGGGATGCAGTGACTGAGGGAAATGGGATGCAGTGACAAAGGGAAATGGGATGCAGTGACTGAGGACAATGGGAAGCAGTGACTGAGGGAAATGGGATTCAGTGACTGATGGAAATGGGACGCAGTGACTGAGTGAAATGGGACGCAACGACTGATGGAAAGTAGATGCAGTGACTCTGTGAAATGGGATGCAGTGACTGAGTGAAATGGGATGCAGTGACTGAGTGAAATGGGATTGCCGTGACTGTGGAAAGGAGATGCAGTGACTGAGGAAATGGGACGCAGTGACTGATGGAAATGGGATTCCCTGACTGTGTGTAAAGTGAAACATTGAGTGAAATGGGATGCAGTGACTGAGGGCAATGGGATGCAGTGACTGAGGGCAATGGGATGCAGTGACTGAGGGCAATGGGATGCAGTGACTGAGGGAAATGGAATGCAGTCACTGTGGGAAATGGGATTCAGTGACTGATGGAAATGGGACGCAGTGACTGAGTGAAATGGGACGCAGTGACTGATGGAAAGGAGATGCAGTGACTCTGTGAAATGCGATGCAGTGACTGAGTGAAATGGGATGTAGTGACTGAATGAAATGGGATTGCCGTGACTGTGGAAAGGAGATGCAGTGACTGAGGAAATGGGACGCAGTGACTGAGTGAAATGGGATGCAGTGACTGAGGGGAATCAGATGCAGTGAATGAGGACAATGGGATGCAGTGACTGATGACAATGGGATGCAGTGACTCTGTGAAATGGGATGCAGTGACTGAGTGAAATGCGATGCAGTGACAGAATGAAATGCGATGTAGTGACTGAGTGAAATGCGATGCACTGACTGAGTGAAATGAGATGCACTGACTGAGTGAAATGAGATGCACTGAATGATGGAAATTGGATGCAGTGACTGAGCGACATGAGCTGCAGTGACTGAGTGAAATGAGATGCATTGTTTGACGGAAATGAGATGCAGTGACTGAGGACAATGGGAAGCAGTGACTGAGGGCAATGGGATGCAGTGACTGAGGGAAATGGGATGCAGTGACTGAGGGAAATGGGATGCAGTGACAAAGGGAAATGGGATGCAGTCACTGAGGGAAATGGGATTCAGTGACTGATGGAAATGGGACGCAGTGACTGAGTGAAATGGGACGCAGCGACTGATGGAAAGTAGATGCAGTGACTCTGTGAAATGGGATGCAGTGACTGAGTGAAATGGGATGCAGTGACTGAGTGAAATGGGATTGCCGTGACTGTGGAAAGGAGATGCAGTGACTGAGGAAATGGGACGCAGTGACTGATGGAAATGGGATGCCCTGACTGTGTGTAAAGTGAAACATTGAGTGAAATGGGATGCAGTGACTGAGGGCAATGGGATGCAGTGACTGAGGGCAATGGGATGCAGTGACTGAGGGCAATGGGATGCAGTGACTGAGGGAAATGGAATGCAGTCACTGTGGGAAATGGGATTCAGTGACTGATGGAAATGGGACGCAGTGACTGAGTGAAATGGGACGCAGTGACTGATGGAAAGGAGATGCAGTGACTCTGTGAAATGGGATGCAGTGACTGAGTGAAATGGGATGTAGTGACTGAATGAAATGGGATTGCCGTGACTGTGGAAAGGAGATGCAGTGACTGAGGAAATGGGACGCAGTGACTGATGGAAATGGGATGCCCTGACTGTGTGTAAAGTGAAGCATTGAGTGAAATGGGATGCAGTGGCTGTGTGAAATGGGATGCAGTGGCTGTGTGAAATGGGATGCACTGGCTGTGTGAAATGGGATGCAGTGGCTGTGTGAACTGGGATGCAGTGACTGTGTGAATCGGGATGCAGTGACTGATGGAAAGGAGATGCAGTGTCTGTTTGAAATGGGATGCTGAGACTCAAGTGAATGGGATGCCGTGCCTGTGGGGAATGGAATGCAGTGACTGTGGTGAAGGAGATGCAGTGATTGAGTGAAATGGGATGCAGTGACTGAGTGAAATGCGATGCAGTGTCTGCGTGAAATGCGGTGCAGTGACTGCGTGAAATGCGGTGCAGTGACTGCGTTAAATGGGATGCAGTGACTGCTTCAAATAGGATGCAGTGACTGAGCAAAATGGGATGCAGTGACTAAGGGAAATGGGATGCAGTGACTGAGGGAAATGGGATGCAGTGTCTGAGTGAAATGGGATGCACTGACTGAGTGAAATGGGATGCAGTGACTGAGGGTAATGGGATGCAGTGACTGAGTGAAATGGGATGCAGTTACTGTGGGAAATGGGATTCAGTGACTGATGGAAATGGGACGCAGTGACTGAGTGAAATGGGACGCAGTGACTGATGGAAAGGAGATGCAGTGACTCTGTGAAATGGGATGCAGTGACTGAGTGAAATGGGATTGCCTTGACTGTGGAAAGGAGATGCAGTGACTGCGGAAATGGGACGCAGTGACTGATGGAAATGGGATGCCCTGACTGTGAGTAAGGTGAAGCATTGAGTGAAATGGGATGCTGTGGCTGTGTGAAATGGGATGCAGTGGCTGCGTGAAATGGGATGCAGTGGCTGTGTGAAATGGGATGCAGTGGCTTTGTGAACTGGGATGCAGTGACTCTGTGAATAGGGATGCAGTGACTGATGGAAATGGGATGCAGTGACTGCCTGAAATGGGATGCAGTGAATGAGTTAATTGAGATGCAGTGACTTATGGAAATTGGATGCAGTGACAGAGTGACATGAGCTGCAGTGTCTGATGTAAATGTGATGCAGTACCCGAGGGAAATGGGATGCAGTAACTGAGGTACAGGGAAGGAGTGACTGAGTTCATGGGGATGCAGTGCCCGAGCGGACTTGGGGTGCAGTGAGTGAGGGAAATGGGATACAGTGACTGAGTGAAATGCGATGCAGTGACTGAGTGAAATGAGATGCACTGACTGATGGAAATTGGATGCAGTGACTGTGGTGAAGGAGATGCAGTGATTGAGTGAAATGGGATGCAGTGACTGAGTAAAATACGATGCAGTGACTGAGTGAAATGTGATGCAGTGACTGAGTGAAATGGGATGCAGTGACTGTGGTGAAGGAGATGCAGTGACTGATGGAAATGCCATGCAGTGACAGAGTGACATGAGCTGTAGTGTCTGATGGAAATGTGATGCAGTACCTGATGGAATGGGAAGCAGTGACTGAGGTACTGGGATGGAGTGACTGAGTTCATGGGGATGCAGTGCCTGAGCGGACTTGGGGTGCAGTGAGTGAGGGAAATGGGATGCAGTGCCTGAGTGAAATGAGATGCAGTGACTGAGGGAAATGGGATGCAGTGACTGAGGGAAATGGGATGCAGTGGCTGAGGGGAATCGGATGCAGTGACGGAGGGCAGTGGGATGCAGTGACAGAGGGCAATGGGATGCAGTGACAGAGGGCAATGGGATGCAGTGACTGAGGGAAATGGGATGCAGTTACTGTGGGAAATGGGATCCAGTGACTGATGGAAATGGGACGCAGTGACTGAGTGAAATGGGACGCAGTGACTGATGGAAAGGAGATGCAGTGACTCTGTGAAATGGGATGCAGTGACTGAGTGAAATGGGATGCAGTGACTGATTGAAATGGGATGGCCGTGACTGTGGAAAGGAGATGCAGTGACTGAGGAAATGGGACGCAGTGACTGATGGAAATTTGATGCCCTGACTGTGTGTAAAGTGAAGCATTGAGTGAAATGGGATGCAGTGGCTGTGTGAAATGGGATGCAGTGGCTGTGTGAAATGGGATGCAGTGGCTGAGTGAAATGGGATGCAGTGACTGATTGAAATGGGATGGCCGTGACTGTGGAAAGGAGATGCAGTGACTGAGGAAATGGGACGCAGTGACTGATGGAAATTTGATGCCCTGACTGTGTGTAAAGTGAAGCATTGAGTGAAATGGGATGCAGTGGCTGTGTGAAATGGGATGCAGTGGCTGTGTGAAATGGGATGCAGTGGCTGTGTGAAATGGGATGCAGTGGCTTTGTGAAATGGGATGCAGTGGCTGTGTGAACTGGGATGCAGTGACTGAGGGAAATGGGATGCAGTGACTGAGGGAAATGGGATGCAGTGACTGAGGGAAATGGGATGCAATCACTGAGTGAATTGCGATGCAGAGACTGAGGGAAAGGTGATGCTGTGACGATAGGAAATTGGATGCTGTGAGGGTGGGAAATTGAATGCAACGTCTGAGTGATACGGGAAACAGTGACTGATGGAAATTGGACGCAGTGTCTGTGGTGAAGGAGATGCAGTGACTGAGGGAAATGGGATGCAGTGACAGAGTGACATGAGCTGTAGTGCCTGATGGAAATGTGATGCAGTACCTGATGGAAATGGGATGCAGTGACTGAGGTACTGGGAAGGAGTGACTGAGTTCATGGGGATGCAGTGCCCGAGCAGACTTGGGGTGCAGTGAGTGAGGGAAATGGGATACAGTGCCTGAGTGAAATGAGATGCAGTGAGTGAGGGAAATGGGATGCAGTGACTGAGTGAAATGAGATGCAGTGACTGAGGGAAATGGGATGCAGTGACTGAGGGAAATGGGATGCAGTGACTGAGGGACATGGGATGCAGTGACTGAGGGACATGGGAAGCATTGACTGAGTGAAATGCAATGCAGAGACTGAGGGAAAGGAGATGCTTTGACTATGGGAAATGGGATGCAGTGAGTGTGGGAAATTGAATGCAGTGCCTGTGAGATACGGGAAACAGTGACTGATGGAAATGGAATGCAGTGACTGTGGTGAAGGAGATGCAGTGATGGAGTGAATTGGGATGCAGTGACTGAGTGAAATGGGATGCAGTGACTGTGTGAAATGCGATGCAGTGACTGCATGAAATGGGATGCAGTGACTGAGTGAAATGGGATGCCGTCTCTGAGTGAAATGGGATGCAGTCTCTGAGTGAAATGTGTTGCAGTCACTGAGTGAAATGTGTTGCAGTCACTGAGTGAAATGGGACGCATCACTGAGTGAAATGGGATCCAGTGATTGACAGAAATGTGATGCAGTGACTGATGGAAATGGGATGCAGTGACTGAAGGAAATTGAATGTAGTGACTGAGTGAAATGGGATGCATTGTCTGATGGAAATGGGATGCAGTGTCTAATGGAAATGGGATGCAGTGTCTCGGCGAAAGGAGATGCAGTGTCTCGGGGTAAGGAAATGCAGTGACTGAGTGAAATGGGATGCAGTGACTGAGTGAAATGGGATGCAGTGACTGAGTGAAATGGGTTGCAGTGACAGCGTGAAAGGGGATGCAGTGACTGAGTGAAATGGGTTGCAGTGACAGCGTGAAAGGGGATGCAGTGACTGCTTGAAATGGGATCCAGTGACTGAGTGAAATGGGATGCAGTGACTGAGTGAAATTTGATTCAGTCACTGAGTGAAATGGGATGCAGTCACTGAGTGAAATGTGATGCATCACTGAGTGAAATGGGATGCATCACTGAATGAAATGCAATGCAGTGACTGAGAGAAATGCGATGCAGTGACTGAGAGAAATGCGATGCAGTGACTGAGTGAAATGGGATGCAGTGACTGTGTGAAATGGGTTGAAGTGAATGAGTGAAATGAGATGCAGTGACTGATGGAAATTGGATGCAGTGACAGAGTGACATGAGCTGCAGTGACTGAGTGAAATGAGATGCAGTGTCTGATGGAAATGTGATGCAGTGACTGAGGTACTGGGAAGGAGTGAGTGAGTTAATAGGGATGCAGTGCCCGAGCGGGTTTGGGGTGCAGTGACTGAGGGACCTGGGATACAGTGACTCAGGGAAATGGGATGCAGTGACTGAGGGAAATGGGATGCAGTGACTGAGGGAAATGGGATGCAGTGACTATGGGAAATGGGATGCCTTGACCGACGGAAATGGGATGCAGTGATTGACGGAAATTGAATGCAGCCTCAGTGAGAAATGGGATGCAGTGACTGAGTGAAATGGGATGCAGTGACTGAGGGAAGTGGGATGTAGTGACTGAGTGAAATGGGATGTATTGACTGATGGAATTGGGGTGCAGTGACCACATCAGTACTGGGTGATGATCCTGGCCAGGTGTTAGATTTCGAAGTCGTTGATCACCTTGGTGATAGCGATCACAATTCTGTTATGTTTACTTCAGTGATTGAAAGGGATAGGTGTAGACCACTGGGAAAGAGTGAAAGCTGGGGGAAAGGCAATTACGAAGAGATTATGCAAGATTTAGGGAGCATAGGATGGGGAAGGAAACTGCAGTGGATGGGCACAATAGAAATGTGGAGCTTATTCAAGGAAAAGCTCCTGTGTGTCCTAGATAAGTATGTACCTGTCAGGCAGGCAGTAAGCTGTAGGGTGCGGGAGCCGTGGTTTACGAAGGAAGTGGAATCTCTGGTCAAGAGGAAGAAGAAGGCTTCTGTTACTTTCAGATGTGAAGGCTCAGTTAGGGTGATTGAGGGTTACAAGGTAGCCAGGAAAGACCGAAAGAGAGAGCTCAGAAAATCCAGGAGGAGACATGAGAATTTGTTGGCGGATAGGATCAGGGTAAACCCTAAGGTTTTCTATCGGTATTTAAGGAATAAAAGAATGACAAAAGTAAGATGAGGCCCAATCAAGGATAGTAGTGGTAAGTTGTGTGTGGAGTCAGATGAGATAGGGGAAGCGCTAAATGAATATTTTTCAACAGTATTCACTCTAGAAAATGACAATGTTGTCGAGGAGAATACAGAGATACAGGCTACTGGACTAAGTGGGATTGAGGTTCACAAGGAAGAGGTATTTGAAATCCTACAGAGGGTGAAGATAGCTATGTCCCCTGGGCCAGATGGGATTTATCCTCGGATCCTCTGAGAATCCAGGGAGGAGATTGCCGAGCCTTTGGCATTGATCTTTAACTCATCGTTGTCTACAGAATAGTGCCAGATGACTGGAGGATAGCAATTGTGGTTCCCCTGTTCAAGAAGGGGAGTAGAGACAACCCTGGTAATTATCGGCCAGTGAGCCTTACCTCAGTTGTTGGTAAAGTGTTGAAAAAGGTTATATGGGATAGGATTTACAATCATCTAGAAAAGAATAAATTGATTTGGTATAGTCAGCACGGTTTTGTGAAGGGAAGGTCGTGCTTCACAAACCTTATTGAGTTCTTTGAGAAGGTGACCAAACAGGTAGATGAGAGTAAACCGGTTGATGTGGAGTATGTGGATTTCAGCAAGGCGTTCGATAAGGTTCCCCAGAACAGACTATTGTACAAAATGCAGAGGAATGGAATTGTGGGAGATATAGCAGTTTGGATCGGAAATTAGCTTGCTGAAAGAAGACAGAGGGTGGTAGTTGATGGGAAACGTTCATCCTGGAGACCAGTTACTGGTGGTGTACCGCAAGGGTGGGTGTTGGGTCCACTGCTGTTTGTCATTTTTATAAATGACCTGGATGAGGGCGTAGAAGGATGGGTTAGTAAATTTGCAGATGACACTAAGATCGGTGGACTTGTGGATAGTGACAAAGGATTGGTTGCAGAGAGACATAGATAAGCTGCAGAGCTGGGCTGAGAGGTGGCAAATGGAGTTTAATGCAGACAAGTGTGAGGTGATGCACTTTGGTAGGAGTAACCAGAAGGCAAAGTACAGGGCTAATGGTAAGATTCTTAGTAGTATAGATGAGCAGAGAGATCTTGGTGTCCATGAACACAGATCCTTGAAAGTTGCCACCCAGGGTGACAGGGCTGTTGAGAAGGCATACAGTGTTTTAGCTTTGATTAATAGAGGGATTGAGTTCCGGAACCAAGAGGTTATGGTGAAGCTGTACAAAACTCTGGTGCGGCCGCACTTGGAGTATTATGTACACTTCTGGTCACCGCATTGTAAGAAGGATAGAACATAGAACATAGAACAGTACAGCACAGAACAGGCCCTTCAGCCCACAATGTTGTGCCGACCATTGATCCTCATGTATGCACCCTCAAATTTCTGTGACCATATACATGTCCAGCAGTCTCTTAAATGACCCCAATGACCTTGCTTCCACAACTGCTGCTGGCAACGCATTCCATGCTCTCACAACTCTCTGCGTAAAGAACCTGCCTCTGACATCCCCTCTATCCTTTCCACCAACCAGCTTAAAACTATGACCCCTCGTGCGAGCCATTTCTGCCCTGGGAAATAGTCTCTGGCTATCAACTCTATCTATGCCTCTCATTATTTTGTATACCTAATGGGTGTGGAAGCTTTGAAAAGGGTGCAGAGGAGATTTACTAGGATGTTGCCTGGTATCGAGGGAAGGTCTTAGAATGAATGGCTGAGGGACTTGAGGCTGTTTTCATTAGAGAGAAGAAGGTTGAGAGGTGACTTATTTGAGACATATAAAATAATCAGAGGGTTAGATAGGGTGGATAGGGAGAGCCTTTTTCCTCGGATGGTGACGGTGAACACGAGGGGGCATAGCTTTAAATTGTGGGGTGAAAGATATAGGACAGATGTCAGAGGTAGTTTCTTTACTCAGAGAGTAGTAAGGGAATGGAACGCTTTGCCTGCAACGGTTGTAGATTTGCCAACTTTAGGTACATTTAAGTCGCCATTGGATAAGCATATGGGCGTACATGGAATAGTGCAGGTTCGATGGGCTTGAGATCGGTATGACAGGTCGGCACAAGATCGAGGGCTGAAGGGCCTGTACTGTGCTGTAATGTTCTATGTTCTATGGCTAGCTCTCCCTGTGCTCTGTGTGATTTAACTTCCCTCTTGGACTACCGTGAGGAACCTTCTTGAACGCCTTACTGAAGCCCGTATGTGTCCATCTTTCTGCCTTAATCAGTGCTCTTGATTACTACTTTAAAAAACTCAATCAAATTACATGAGTTATGATTTCCTGTGCGCATGTGTCCTCGGATCCCATGGACCTTTTCCTGTTCTAACAGTCTTCAAATGGGGGATCTTGTCAAAAGCTTTGCTGAAGCCCAAGTAGACTGTATCAAATGCATTGCCCTCATGCACACACCTAGTTAGCTCTTCAGTCATAGATTCATAGAGTCATACAGCACAGAATGAGGACCTTCAGTCCCAATCATCTGTAATGATCAGGTGTCCCAAACTTAACCGGTCCCATTTGCCTGTGTTTGGTATCCGTCTGAACCTTTCCTAATTGTGTACCTGTCCAAATGTCTTTTAAATACAGCAATTTTATCTGCCTCGACCACATCTGTTGGCAGCTCCTTCCATTCACGAACCCCCCACCACCCCCCCCCCCCCCCCCCACCCCGACCCCTTGTGGAAAGTTGGTTGAAAGTCAAATCTGTGAATGTTAGAGATTCATCAACAAACCTCTTGCTGTCAACTGAAAGAAACCAGAGCTGATAAATGTCATTAGTGAACAAAATCATAGTTCTCCAGATTTAGAAAGCATTATTTAGTAATTCCTCTTTTAATAGCTCTCACGCAGTTGGCTGTCACTGAGGGGACTTCTCCTTGTACATTTCCTGCCATTAACCCAGTGCACTCTACAGGGACAGAAGACAGTAAAACTAAATAAAGAAACTCAAATTTAAAGAAAGAAGAATTATGGAAATGTCCTGCCCTCACCCCTTCTTTCCTCACAACCGCTCCCCACCCCTTTCACAAAGAACGATCAAACGAATGCTGTTGTAACATCTTACTTTGTTCCAATCCCAGTTTATTTGTTGCTGAAACAGACTTTCTTGCTATTGGTCCCTTTGCACTTAATTATTCCAATGCACCCTGCGCACCTCCCGCTTTCTATTCTCGATAAAATCAGGGTCTTCTGCTGTTTATGTTAACCGTTCATAGCACATCCTGTGCCCCTTGACCTGCATCAATTCCAAGTTCAGCAAATCCTCAATTTTAATATTAATTAATAAACTCTAGTTTCGGTTTCAAATCCCTCCACGGTCTTGAATCCCTCCCCTAATCTCTGTAATCCCCTCCAGTCTCCTAGTTTTCAGAGCTATCTACAGTTTTACACTAACTCATTCCTGAACATTTCCAGTTGTCGTTAGCTCACAGGTGGCATTGCTGTGAGCTGCCAAGGTACTAACACTGGAATTTCTTTCCTCAACCACTCTGTCCCTCAACCAGTTATTCCTCATTTCGGACACTGAGCATGAGTGACCTGCAGTGAGGTCTCAAAGAATTGGAGCCAGTTCACCAGAGGATGAAGTCACACTCCATTTCAGCTACAGGGGATTCAGATGAGAATTGCAATGGGGATGGGGTGGCCGACAGAAGAAGGATTGGTGCATTGGCAGGTTAGAAAGCCTGCCATTAATGTCACGGAGCATGAAAGACTCTGGCTTCAATCTGGTGCAGTGTTTGGAACCCATCCACTCCAGCACTGAGTTGTGGCCAACCTGATGGGAACAGTTACAGATTGAGTCATGATTGGTATCTCTGCTCCAGAAAAAGCAGAAGCCAATGAAATGGCTGCAAGGTCAGACTCATGTCATCATGCCCAGCAATTCCAGTGCTCAAAGTGCAGTGCATTTCCAGCACTGCTGCCCAGGGCTGGGTGGTGGCGGGGGGCGGGGGGGGCGGTGGCGGTGTGGTGGGGGTGACAGTCACAGCAAGAAGTGGCAGTGATGCAATGGGTCATGAACCACCTGTCTGCAAGTGTCCTTCCCTTATTGCCAATCCTTTGCCTTGTTAGTGCCCTTGCGAACATTGCTGGTCAGCCAGCCAGCCCTGATTTCTGCCACACCTTGCTGTTGTGGTACAGTCCTGGGTGGGCCCTTCTGGAGCTAGAGTTACTCAGGATAAACACAATAAAAATCATCAGCTTTCACCAGCAGTGCCACAGTCACAGGGATCGCACTCTGTGGGAGCATTAAGCAAGAAAAAGGCACCTGTAATACTGGTATGAAGGAAATAAATGAGGGCAGTTGATATTTGCATGCATTATGGCATAGATTGTTCAACATTATTGTTTTGAAATATCGATATTGTGATGGCATTTACTGTTGTTTGTAGACAAGTGGTGCAGTGGTAGTCAACAGCCAAGGAGAGGGAAGGTTCAGCCTTGTTAGTGGAATTTGAGCTTACATTTACCTGTATTACAGTTGGACGAGTGGATCACAGAAAGTCTGGCAACAAAAAAGCTGCAATGGTTACCTCCTCACTGCTTCCAACTCCTCCTCTTTCTCAGCTGGTGCCCTATCACTGGCAGCGACAGCGTACCCTCCTGATGCCAAGGTTGGAGACTATCAAGAATCATGATGACACCGGCCCTTCTCTGTACTGCAGGACTGCCCCAGAGTGCTCCAGGCAGCAGAAACAACATTGAACTACTCCAGTGGTCTGCACCATTACATTTCCTGTGGTACTTTATGCAGCCCCTCTGAGTGTATAATACACACTCCCATATGGACCACGTCATCAAACAAAGGCTCTTGTCACCTCCTCATTACTTCAAGTTGTTCAAATGAGGATGGCAGGGCAGAATATTGAAGAATTATTACAAAGTCTTCTGTTCAGTATCCTGCTGCTCTCTGACAAGGAAAACTGAAATGTACTTGATTTTCATGTAATTTTGATTCCCATTACAGGTCCTTATGGGAACAGGAAAAATGACAAGCTGGAAAATTTTGCAAGTAATCTTTGGACCAGCCTGGAATCTTCCCATCCTCTGGCCATGACCTTGTGACCCTGCTTGGAGGTTGTAGTTACAGTTTCAGAAGTGATCAATTCCAGTGAGGATGTCTGTACTAAGGTGAAAGCTCACGCTTCACGACGGGAAAAATGGCTCCATTCAGACTCTGGAGATTCAGGTATCCCACTGAGAATCGTTGTCTCCTTCATCATTCACCTTATTCCAGTCACCTGTCCTGCTCTGTGTGATTTCTGTCCATTCTCTCAGTCATGCTTGTCTGAGGGGATAGCCACTACTGTAGCCCTGTTGTTGACTTGTGCAGTATCCTCACAGTCAGGGAATGCTTCCCCATTCCTGAGAGATTTCAGTTGGCTTAAACAGCTCTGAAAACCACTAAACACTTTTACAAGAGTCAGCGGAAATCCACTTGCATCTAACCTGTAAGTAGTTGGTGATATCTCTATCCTCACTGCACTGGATTAAGAGAGGATTGTAACTGGAATACTGAGGTCAAAACATATACCATTAGCATCCAAGCAGCATTACGCATACTTCCATCAGAATGTGAATCAGATGACAGGGATTATACCTAGCACTTGGAGAACTGACATGAACCCCAGGTTACCTTGTCAGGAAAGTTCCAGTGAATGAAGTGCCAACCGAGCACTTACCATTCGGGGGCAGTCTGTGGCTAAAACCCCACTCACTGAGAGATGCTGGCCAAACAGAGACTAGTGTCTCGCCATTGCAGGTGGTGCCACCAGGAAGGGTGGCTGATGCTGGTACTGCAATTAATCCAATGCTATCAGTGAGTCATGAACAAATTGGGGTCGTGGGAGAGGTTTTCTGGCCAGGGAATCAGGAGGTTGTAAGAAAAGGTCGTCAGGTGCTATCTGTTTGCCGTCGCTACTAATATGGCATGGCGGATCAATGGTTAGCACTGCTGCCTCACAGCTCCAGGGACCCAGGTTCAATTCCAACCTCAGGTGACTGTCTGTGTGGAGTTTGCACATTCTGTATATGTCTGCATGGGTTTCCTCTGGGTGCTCCAGTTTCCTCCCACAGTCCAAAGATGTGCAGGTTAGATGGCTTGGCCATGCTAAGTTTCCCAGAGTGCCCAGGTATGTGTGGGTTAGGTGGGTTATAGTGAAATGGGTGTGGGTGGAATGCTACATCCAGCTCTACACCTTGTTATCTCTATTGTAGAGCATCTATGTGCCCCACTGTTATTTTACTATCATGCCAGATGTGTAGTACGTGATTTCTCTGCAAGTTAGTATGACAAATTAAAATCATGAGACATTTTTATTCTCTTAATGATAAAACTCAAAATTCCAACTGCACCTATGTCAACTCCTGTGCTGTGACATGTCTTTACAGAGTGAAAGGTGCATTTTATTTCAGTTGGGATGATTCTTGGATTTCTGCCAGACTTCAGCAGTTTGAGGTTTGCTGTGACAATTCCATGCCTTTTGACCTTCAACACAATCACAATGAAAATGACGTGGAAATTACAATATGGATACTGTGTGTGTGTGTGTGTGTGTGTGTGTGTGTGTGTGTGTGTGTGTGTGTGTGTGTGTGTGTGTGTGTGTGTGTATGTACCTTGTGATATTTGATATAATCAGTGGCGTTACTTTGGAGAGGTTTTGGTCTCCCCTTTGAATATTGAAGTAGAATGTAAAGCTCTTCCAGAAGTTCGCTAATGACACAGAACATCAGTCTGATGAAAACCTACCTCTTCCCCTTGCTACTATCTACTTGTTATTGCAGTATCAGTTTCTGAGACATGCCTTAGAATCCATTAAAGACGTGAATAAAGGCAAACAGTTGCCACTCACTCTAACCAACGTTTTTGTGTCAAGATTTTACCCTCTACATGGACATGAGTCTTAATCCCATGTGCCCACTCTGTTCCAGTGAATGCTTTATTCATCCTTACTTTGACCACTTGCTTAACCTATTCCTAAATATTGACTTGGCTGCCTGTTCAGTCATTAATTCTGGTTGCACATTTTGAACTCTATGTGTTTGATGCAGCAGTTGGAAACAAGGGCTTGTGCTGCTTTAGTTATACCATCAATAGAGACTTTAAATAGTCATTAAAGAAAGGAAGAACTGGCACTGAATAAATTACCTGGGGTTTTTTTGTATTCATTCTTAGAATGGAGCTGCTGCTGGCTGGCCAGTATTTATTGCCCACTCATAGCTGCCCTTGACAAGGTGTTGGTGAGCTGCCTTCTTGAACCATGGCTTGGAGGGCAACTTGCAGGTGGTGGTATTCCCATAAATTTGCTGCCCTTATCCTTCTAGATGGTAGTATTTATGAAAGTGTGGTTTCTAAAGAGCCTTGGTGAATTTATGCAGGGGATTTTGTAGGTGATGTGCACAGCTGCTACTTCCCATCACTGGTGGAGGGAATGAATTTTTCTCGCTATTGCTTTGTTAACTGTAGCAGCTTGCTGTGCCTAAATTGACTGCTGCATTTCCTGACATTGCAATAGTGACTACACTTCCAAAATATGAATACTGCTGAGAAAAGGCATATATTGCTACAGTTTTTCAACTTGCACTTAACAGGACAATTCACATCAAATACAATGTAAAAGGATCAACTATTATAGTAAATAAGAAGTGAGTCCTGGTGTTTTCCCTGTGGAAACACCTCAGAGTCCACTGTAATTGCTTTATTCATCTTTACTTCAACCATTTGCTGTACCTGTTCCTAAATATTGATGTGGTTCCACTTCCAAATGAATCAGCACTCTCTTTGTGTACAGCTTTTCCCTTCACTTCTTGCAAATTGCCCCAATAAGTGCAAGATGAAAAGGATAAACAAAATGTATATTTTTCAAGTTCTGTATTACCAACTGATGACTGCCAAAATACTTCATTGGCTGTAAAGTGCTTTGGAATGTCCTGAGGTCATGAAAGGGAAGAAAGAGAAGGCTTTCTTTCTTAACATTGTGCACTTCACAGCTTTAGGATATCCCAAACAACTTCTGGCCAAGAGAATAGTTGAGAATTGGAGTCACTGTCATAATGTGGAAACATGGCAGTCCATTTGTGCACAGTGAGATCTCACAAACGGCAACATCACAGTGACCAGAAAACCCCTTCAGTAATATCAGTTCAGAGCTTAGTATTGACCAAAACACCAGGATAACTCTGTTTGACAACAGAGGCATTATATTACCTGAGAGGGAATACGAGTATTTCACAACTAGACACCTGAAGCCACAATTTCCAAGGGTAGAGTGTTGGTTCGAATGGTATCATCCAAAGGTCAGCACCTCCAACAATGGAGCACTGGGTATGTTAGCCTAGATTTTCTTCTCAGGTCTACAGATCCTGACTTGAACAATGACATTCTGTCTTAACGGTTGGAGTGAAACCCACTGAGCTGCAGCTAATATCCAATGATTGATCTGTATAGTGAGTGAAAGGAAAATGGTGTAAACACCACACTGTGCAGCCTGCTCTCATTCACTCACTCGGAGCAAATTTTCAGAAACTTGCCAGTAGATTGTGAGTGCACCTTCTTATTAAGCTGCTGCTTGTAGCCGCTCCTGCCAGGAGACCTGCTGTCATGGTGTGCCAATTCTGTCTGTCTTATGCCACCCTCATACATCGGTTGTGGTTTGTTGGCAGCCATTCTGTGACACCACTCTGTGACCTGTTCCTGGGAAGATAGGGTTCTCCTGTGAGGAATGATCGGATCTGTACCGGTTGGAACTTAGAAGAATGAGAATTGACCCTATGGCAATATATAAAATCCTGAGGGGACTTGATACATTGTGTACAGGGAAAATGTTTCCTCTTGTGAGGGAATCTCAAAACAGGGGGTACAATTTAAGAACAGGAGGTCTTCTTTCTATGATGGAGACAAGGAGGATTTCCATCAGAGGGGTATGGGTCTGTGGAATTCTCTTCCCCAAAAAGTATTGGCAGCTGTACCATTGACTTTATTCTAGGTTGAGTTAGATGGTTTTTTGATAGATGTGGGAGACGAGGGCTTGGGGAAAAGGGACAGAGGGGCTTGAGTCCACAAGCAGATCAGCCACTGAATGGTGGAGCAGAGTTAAAGGGCTGAATGGCTTTCTGTTGCTCTCAAATGACATGTTCCTATATTCCGTTCTAACATCCATCATCCAACTGCACATAGGTTGACCCCTCTTCCTGCTGCTGTCCAGAATCTCTTAGCTTGTAAGCTCAGATCAAATAGCCAAAATTGTGACTCTTTTTTTCTGGGTGTCACTTATTAAACTTGGAGAGAGGAAAAAGGAGTATATGAGTACCTTTTGTTCTTCTCATTTTAGATTCAATCTTTTTATAATATTTCTGAGAACTGCTTGAGAAACAGAGTCATAGAATCATACAGCATGGAAACAGATTCTTCAGTCAAACCAGCCCGTGCCAAACATATTTTCGAGCTAAACTAGTCCCACCTGCCTGCTCCTGGTCCATAACTCTCCAAATCTTTCCTGTTCATGTACGATTCTAAGTGTCTTTTAAGTGTTATAGCATCTAACTCAGGAAATGAAGTTTTTTTGTGGGTGCATGTGGAATGTACTGTATCATGGTGAGGGAAAGTAAAAGGTGTATTCAGATTGAGGAAATGAATGCTGGCCTGAACAGAATTGGTTGCTTTGTATGGCCTTATTGATTTTGCTTGCCTCTCGTACCTTGTCGTAAAACTGCTTATAACTTCAAGGAAGGAGAATAGCAATTGCTCTGGGTTTTGCAGAACACATTGTAAGTACATACAGATTTATTTTTTAAAAAAGCTATTAAACCAAAGAAATGGAATTGCACAATAAATCAGAAAGTAATGTGGCAGCCTAGCTGCTTGTTGAAGCACTTAGACTTTGTATAGATGGCTTTGTGCTTTGCCATCCACTTCCCACAATGGTTAAAATCATAAAATTGTACAGCACAGAATGAGTCCATTCAATCCATTATGCCTGGGTTGACTGGCGAAAAGAGATTTCTGATCTGCCCAACTTGCCAGTCTTTTCTCTGCACCACTGCAAATATTTCCCATTTTAAACTACTTCATTCCTCCTGCCTCAGAGCATCTTGCTTTCATTGTGCTGCTTGGGTTGCCCTAGAAACACTATTGGCAAAGTGGGTGGCAAGAGAGGTGATTCATTCTGAATGCCTCTTTTTAAAATATTATTTATTTCTTGAATGTGGGCATCATTAATTGCTCATGAGCAGATGCTCCTGAGCTGCCTTCCAAAACCACAGTATTCCCAAAGCGATGATAAGGAGGGAGCTGCAGAATTCTCAATCAGTAAAGATGATGGAATGGCAACATTTTCATGTCAGGATTGTGTGTACATCCGAAGATTGGAGGGAAACTGAGAAGTGATGCCCCCATGTGCCTGCTGTCCTTGCCCTGCTGGTTGGTAGATGTTGTGGGTTCTGGAGAAACCTTTGAAGAAATGTTGTTGCGTTACTGCACTGTATCTTGTAGATTCCAGTTGGAGCATCCACTTTAAGGCATCTACTTGCATCCTCATTCGAGATTCTCTATTCTGAGTGCAGGGAGGCACTTACTATGCTAGTATTGCATGGTGCTGACTGTTTACAAGCTGCCAATCAAGATGAAGTCACGGAGAAAAGAAATAGCTGTGATGTGAAGGTACATGACAGATTCCATTGTTACTGTATTGGCTTAGTAGAAATATCACCATTGAGTCAAAAGGTTGTGGATTCAGTCACTTTCTAGAGATATGAGCACGTTTCACTGCAGTATTGAAGGAGTGCTGCAATGTCAGAGGTACTTTTTATTGGGTGAGAAATTAAGTTAAGGTTTGGCCTTCATCAAATATTGTACTTATTTGGCTGAAAAAAATGCTTTGGAGATGTCCTGAAGCTCAGAGAGAGATTATATAAAGGCAAGTTATTTGTTGATTTCTGTCGGAGAGTTGGCTCCAGTTATATTTTCTCAACAGCTCATTCTTCTGTGTGATTTGAAGCTAATATTCGTAACTGTCAAATTTTACAATCTATTCCTGAAATGTTTGATGCACTATAAGGCACTATGTATTGTTCATCTTTTTAAAAATGAAAGAAGAGGAATTTTGTTGCATGAGGATTCTCCAGTGGCTTCTATAATATTGGACATAGTATAATTTCATTTAGAAAAATGATGAGATTACAACCATATTTAACAACTAAACACCATACTTTACTTTGCAGAAATCATGATAATACAAATTACGTGCTTTTTAATAATGTGGGGTACATCGAGCAGTTAAGTGTAATTTGGATGAGGAGGTGCAGCTTTACAGAGTCCTCCTATGATCTAAAATACAGAGATGCTCATTGTATTTGGAGTGGTGATTGGATGGGAGGAGGAGGCTGGCCTTATTTTATCTGTATTTATTATTATTTCCAGAAGCCTGGAGCTTATCAAACCAGAGTAGTGCTTGATATTTCAATGTGTTGACCTATCTACCAGTGGAAAGAAAAGTTATGAAAGTACCAGATGCTGTAATAAAATGAATGAATTACATGTAATTTCTACCCCACACTCTCACAATCCTGATGGTTAATGTGGGTTATAGTTCAGTGAAGAATTTCTGGCAAAGAAAACAAAGTGCTTTATTCTATTGAACTATCAGACAAACATCAGATGAGTTTGTATCATTGAGTGACATGTTTTATTGGTGTTTGAAGAGTGAATGATCCTCCCTGACAGAAGCAAGAGACTCCTGCCCATTGATGCTTGATGACTGGCTGTAGCCAATTACTTGTGAGTGAATTTGAATGACTGTGACATCCAATAGGCAGAGCTGGTGGATGTTTCTTTTTAATATCGCAATTGCATTTCATAACCATATTGGAACACATGTATGAAGGCACAAAACCAATCCTTTTCCCTAACTGAAGACACTGGCATTTACCAGAGCTGTGGTTCATGATGAACCAATCACTATCAAATGACAGAGAAATAATACCATTTCAAAGTGAAGTTCACCCAGCTTTCAGCTGCATTGAAGATCCTTTCTTGTGGAGTGAAATAGAAGTTCTATGTTAAGAAACGATGATTAGTCAAAACGTAGCCTTTTACAATTAAATTACAAACTAAAATGAGGCAGTACTGCAAAGTATGAGCAATGTATTTTTTCACGAGTAAAGCTGAGTCTGCAGTCTTAAATACTAATGTGCATCATTGCATTATCCCTTTGTCTAAGTTATTCAAGATTAAGGTTAAGAGTCATGGTATTTGAATGTAGCAGAATGCACAATCATCCAACAAACATCGGAGGGCTCACATATCTTTCACACATCTTATATGAGGCCAACATTTGAGAAAGAACACCAGCTGCCAGGATTTGGTTCTCCAATTGAGCACCCACTATTTGCAGGAGTGTCATGAGAGCAAGAATTGACTTGTTCTCAGTGGGAGCATCACAGGGCACAGAATAGTGACCATACATTCTATCAGGGCTGTAAATCTGAAACGTCAATTTTTCTGCTCCTCTTATGCTGCCCGACCTGTCATGTTCCTCCAGCTCCACACTGTGTTGACTCTGACTCCAACATCTGCAGCTCTTGATATCTCCGAGTGACTGTGCATAGCAACCTTTTGAAAAGAGATATCACTTATGAGCAGCGGTTGTGGGTAGCTCTGATTCCCATTCCTTCCTTTAATCTGGCATGCAGAGATTACTAGTAATGTCTTCTTCATCACTTAGATCCGATAACATATCACAGACTGGTCTGTGTCATTCAATTCCAAACCAGACAGTTTTTGTACTGCCTGAGCCTTTGGTGGATATAAAATAAAGATGGTACTGGGGAAGGATCACCATAGCCTTTTAGCTATTCTACCCTAGTGGCCAAAACGACACAGATTCCCGAAGGTTGTACGTTTGGCATGGTATGTATGCAGTAAATACTAATAGTACGGAAATTGCTCTCTGAGATGCCTCAGAGCGGAATATGTTGTAAGGAGGAAAGTTGAATTCTAATGCACTTTCCATAACATTCAACTTGAAATATTTCAGCATATACTTGGTTGGTTAGCTGAGTTGGCTGGATGGCTGGTTTGGGATGCAAAATGATACCAATAGTGTGAGTCTGATTCTTGTACCGGCTGAGTTTACCGTGAAGGACTGTATGCCAGGGAGAAGTTGTAATTTCAATAATATTTGAAAAAACAAAGCTGTCAATAGGAAATTCTGCATTTTCACCGAGTTATCTCTTCAAAAGTCAGGAGGATACAGCGCAGAAACAAAAAGAAGGGGAATGGGTCAAAGCATCGCAATGTGGACAAGTCTGAGGCCGATCTCCTTAATGATGAGACCAGGAGCTTTAAAAGATTGGTGTGTCAAGACAAACAGACCATTACAGGATAGATTTCAAGTAGAAAAGATTGCTTTTATCTCAAGGCAGTTCAAATTCATGAAGCTTGGCCAGACTGCATCTGGAATTCAATGTTCAGTTTTGGTCAGCATGCCTCAGAGAAGGCCTTTTGAGGAGGTAAATTGTAGATTCACCAGAATGATAGCAGGGCTTAAAGAGTTAAGTTATGGAGACAGGTTGTCTGGACATAGCTTATCTCTTCAGTTTAGATGGTCCACATTGATCTCAACAAAATATTTAACATGATGAATAGATTCATTAGGATAAATATAGAGGAACTGTTTCCTCTTGGGGTGAATCCAGAACAAAAGATTAATACTTAATATTGGAACCCAAGCTGAGCAGGAGCAGCTGTCTATGCAGAAGACAGGGGAAATCTGAAATTCCCTCCAGAAGGCTATGTTTGTGCATTATTTTAAATTTTCTGATAACATGGTGTGAAGCTGAATGAACACAGCAGATTCTCCAGCATCGGCAGTTCCTACTATCTCTGTATAAATTTTCTGATAGTTTTCTTTTGTTCAGTGAGGTTTTGAAGGAATTTAGAGCAAAGCGTGGGAAGATGAAGTTGAGCTGGGATCATCAATAATCCAATTGAATGATGGAGCCGGCCTATTTGAATGTTTTAATGAACATTATTTGTGAAGCGTGTACATCACATAGAGGTTTCAAGGTGATGACGTCTTGCTTTAATCTCTTCAAACTGAGAAAGACAGAACTTTAAAATAAAGCAATGTAACCAAATTAACTCAGTATGTACTCGGGCTCAGATACAATAGTATTTTCAATTGGCAACATCAATGTGATATGAAACCCATGATAATCTCAACGGACATAAGATGAACTGACTACTCTGACACATATCAGTTATGGTCAATAAAACTTGTGATCAGCAGTCAACCCACAATTGAAACTGATTCATGTCATTTGGTGCCTTTGTTTCCGATTAGTAGGAAACCAAAGGACATCTACATGCTACTGTAAATGTCAGCAAAGAAATCACTGGTGAGGAGTGAAAAAGTTGACGATGTGAAGACTAAATGCAAGGGTGCCCGTTATAATACCTTAAATTACAGGAAGAATAAAGTATTTGTTTTTTAATGATATAAGATGCACAAACAATGTGTGTACGATACATAGGTCAGGGTGTTTTCTCTTGCATGCAAATACCATAGACTTTTGCCTTTATTCAGAAAAGAATAAAAAAAGGTGTGCATTAGTATTTCAGTGGGAGGACTCTGCTTTGCTCCTGGAAAACATATTATTCATACACCACTGTAGAATATTGCCAAATTTTCCCTGTAGAACATAGAACATAGAACATAGAACAGTACAGCACAGAACAGGCCCTTCAGCCCACAATGTTGTGCCGACCATTGATCCTCATGTATGCACCCTCAAATTTCTGTGACCATATCCATGTCCAGCAGTCTCTTAAATGACCCCAATGACCTTGCTTCCACAACTGCTGCTGGCAACGCATTCCATGCTCTCACAACTCTCTGCGTAAAGAACCTGCCTCTGACATCCCCTCTATACTTTCCACCAACCAGCTTAAAACTATGACCCCTCGTGCTAGCCATTTCTGCCCTGGGAAATAGTCTCTGGCTATCAACTCTATCTATGCCTCTCATTATCTTGTATACCTCAATTAGGTCCCCTCTCCTCCTCCTTTTCTCCAATGAAAAGAGACCGAGCTCAGTCAACCTCTCAAAGCTGTAGCTCGAGGTTAATTTCAAAGACTATGTTTTGACAACTTAATATGATGCTTTTCGTTATATTAATTTTTTAAATTATATTGGGCCAAATTTTTACAGGAGAACTAAAATAGGTGAACCTGGATTTTAGATGTTATTTTCTCTCTATTTGATTGCTTTATAATTCTGATGGAATTACTGTGTGCCCTGTGTCTGCTTCATATGCTCTTCAGGCTCCAAATGCCTCAAGTATTATATTTTATTAATAGGAATAGGACAATCGAACTGTTGTTCAGTATGATATTTATATAGATTGAAGGAATTACTCATTACTCGGCACAACATTGTGGGCTGAAGGGCCTGTTCTGTGCTGTACTGTTCTATGTTCTAAGTACTATTGATGGAATGCCCCCCTCATTTGTAATGACTGTAAGGCTCTATCTCCTGATCACTATGAATTCTCACATTATTTTACTGTTCTCTGTTCATTTAAACCCCAGTGGATCACTGAATCAAATGAACAGGTAATGGCAGGAAGGCAAACTGCTCAGACACACACAAACTGGTGTTTCTGTATCATAGGAGGCCTTACAGCTCCTTAAGCTTATTCTACCTTTAACTTAGATAACGGACAAACTGAATCCGAACTCCATTGGCCTGCCCTGATTCCATATTGCTTCATTTTGCCAAATGAAAATCTACCAGTCTCTCAGTTCTGAAACTTTCAATTGAAATTTAACCTTTTTGGATGTCAGAGTTCCAGATTTCCGTCACACTGTGCACAATGCTGCTTCCTGACGGTGCCCAAGATCGGCCTAGCCCTGATGCTGCGTTTATGCTGTGTTGTTCAGAATTCCCAAACCAAATGAAACAGCCGGAACATTGGAACAGGAAGAGGCCATTTAGTCTCTCAAGCCTGTTCTGCCACTTTGTGAGATCATAGCCAATATGTGACCCAACTCTGTATAGCCACCTTTGCTCTATGTTCTTTGATACCCTCAGCTAACAAAAATAAATCAATCATTTTTTTTTAAAAATTGACAATTGTGAAGTGAGGTCTAAATACAGCCACCCTTTGTATAAAACAATTATTCCTGAAAGGCCTGACTCAAATTTTTTGAAGACGCTCGCCGCCATAGACTTTCAAATGAGCAGAAACATCTTTTTACGACTTTTCCCCTTATTATTTTAAAATCTTCAATCAATTTATGCCTTAATATTTTTGAATTATAGCAGGTACAGCCCTTGTTTGTGTAATCTCTCTTCATTATTTCACCCTTGTAGGCTTTTAGAAGTATTGTTCTGATAAACCTACATTTACAAGGTTAGAATATCCTTTCTAAGACATGGTGTCCAAAACTCCTCTTGAGATGTGGTCTGTCTGGAGCTTCATATCACTGAAGCATGATTTCTATCCTGTTGCATTCTAGTAAGGCCATTAGCCTATTCAATTATTTCATTTTCCCCTGTCTACCCAATAGAGTGCTTTAATCACCATACATACCAGGAAGCAATGGGAGATCTGTTGATTCCCCTCAGCAAAATGTCTTGCCTCAAGTTGGTACCTTGGGGTAGAAGGTATTCGAAACTGAGGCAGATATTGAACCTGTAATGTTATGTCCATTACATGGACTTACCTGTGGAATAATTTGCCTCTTTTTGAAATTAAAGTTCAAAACACATTCTCTCAGCTAATTCACTCCTTCTTCAATGCAATGAAATTGTCTTTAGCTTTCCCAGTTTTCTATTTCTTTCACAAGTTGAAAACCCAAGTCAGCCTCCTGCTGCTTATGGCCTGGGCCGTATCATGCAGTACATGCTGTGGTTGCTGATTGGTTTGTGGAATTGTGACTAGTTGTGGATGCTACAGGTCATCAACCTGACGACAGCTCTCTGGTTCCTGGGAAAGTGAACAGCTTGTGGGTGTGAATGATACCTTGGAAGCCTTCAGGCCTCAGAAATGGAAGGTAGAGTCTCTCTTTGTCTCTGCAGTAAATAATACTTGGAACTAAAAGAAAACCAGTTGTTTCGCTCAACATTTGTTGTAAGCTGTTGCTTTTAACCGATAAGCCAAAGACTTTGTAATTTGTGAACTGGTCACTCTGTGCCTCCTATGAAGCAGTGAAGGAAACACAAAGAAAGATCAGAGAACTGAAGGATTCAGGAAACAAAATTTTTATTTATTCATTCACAGGGTGGGGGCGTTGCTGGTTAAGCCAGTATTTATTGCCCTTCCCTATTTGCCCAGAGGCCAGTTAAGAGTCAACCATGTTGCTGTGGGTCTGAAGTCACGTGTAGGCCAGATCAGGTAAGGAAAGCAGTTTCCTTCCCTAAATGACATTTGTGAACCAGACGGCTTTTTCCAACAATCAACAATGGATTCGTGGTCATTGTTTAGACTCTTAATTCCAGATTTTTAAATTACATTCAAATTCCACCGTCTGTCACGGCAGGATATGAATCCAGGTGCCCAGAATATTACTCGGGTCTTTGGCTACACAGTCCAAGGCCCTCCTTGGCCCCATTCCTCCTTATCTTGGTCAATCCCTCCAAATCTAAAACTCTCTGTGATTCTTTCATTCCTTCAAATCTGGCTTCTTCCACATCCTTAATTTCATAGAATATAACATAGAACATTACAGCACAGTAGAGGCCCTTCGGCCCTTGATGTTGTGCCGACCAGCCAGACCAATCTGAAGCCCATCTAACCTACACTATTCCATATGCTTGTCCAATGACGTCTTAAATGTACTTAACTTTGCTTTGTCTTCACTGTTCCAGCAGTTTTAGCTTCAGGTTCCTACTGCCTTACCATTGTAATTCCCTCACAAACCTCTCTCTGAATCTCCACTATCTGTTTCTGCTCACTTAAAGTGCTCACCTTTTGGTCACTTGTCCTAATATATCACGATGTAGCTCAATATAAAAAATTACCCAATGACTTCTCGTGAAGCAACTTGGGACTCTAAAAACACGACATATTAACAAGCTATTCTTGAGTGATAATGGGAACTGCAGATGCTGGAGAATCCAAGATAATAAAATGTGAGGCTGGATGAACACAGCAGGCCCAGCAGCATCTCAGGAGGGTCTAGGCCCGAAACATCAGCTTTTGTGCTCCTGAGATGCTGCTGGGCCTGCTGTGTTCATCCAGCCTCACATTTTATTAACAAGTTATTCTTGTTGTATTTAACAGCATTTACATCCAGTAAATGGACTGGCTTTATTGAAGTTCTTGTCTCCCGTCCGATATTAAAATAGAATGTTCATGTGTTAAAACACTTCCAGATGGAAACCATTGTGTTAATTATATGCAGCATCAATCTGAGAAAAAATTGACTTATTTTGATCAGGTGAAATATGCTGTGAAATATGTGCCCATTGTAAAGGAGTGTGTTATGATCCCGTGACCCTGTCACACATGCAACACAAATTTAATTGGCTCCATGATTCTTGTGTGTTTCACCTTATTGCTTGATGACCTAGCCATTCATTTTAATCAATGCATCAATGTGGCTTCTAGTAGTCAGAACCTTTTGTATTTAAGTTAATTTGAGCTTGCCTCTACTTTTACTTTTATCATGGTTTTAGCCTTATACAAAAAGATGAAAAAATGACAATTCTTGCATTTATTTGGCATATTTCATTATTTTGGGATGTGTTACAACCTAAGAGACACTTCTGAAGTGTAGGTGCGGTTGTGATGGAGGAAATGTAGGTTGACAGGGCTGCACACAGCAAGATCCCAGTAATAGCAAGGATACCAGGAAAAACTTGACAACAGCAGCCATGGGATCCTTTATGCCAAGCATCATCATACAGAAGTGCTGAGAAAATGGGGAGGCGGCAATGCGAAGACAGTCTTACTGTCTGAGGAGTCCCGAGGACGAGGGCGATGTACTGAGGTCGTTGGTTCAAACCCTGCCATGGCAGTAACTGAAATGGAATTAGTGGCAACCACGTTGAATGTTGTGAAAACTCATTTTGTTCACTAGTACCCTTTAACTGCCATTCTTAGCTGGTCACTTGCCCCCTGCTTGTGACTTGATACCCACAGCGATGGGTGCCTGCTCTCTGGGATGGCTTAGCAAGGCACCCAGTTACATCAAAATTTGACAAAACCTAAAGAAAAGAATAGACCACTGTATGGTCAAAACAACGAACCCTGGACTGTTTCTGGGTCTCCCTATCTGGATCAAAACCATTCTGCCTATACTTGCAGAGGGCCGAGCAGGACTTGATTTGTTCTTTCAACACGTCAGAGCAAAGCATTAATGTACTGAGGTAAAATGGGGCTGGTTTTCTGGCAGTTCCTTGAAAATAGAAAGGCACAAAATTTCAGTCCCTTGTCCAACTCAAGATAGCTACTGTACTTAACCCCTTAGAAGTGTAAGTTTTGTAATTGATACCACAGAATCCCTGCAGTACTGATAGAGGCTATTCAGCCCATCAGGTCAGCACCAACTCTTTGCAGAGTATCGCACCTGCCTTATCCCTGTAACCCAGCATTTACGAAGCCTGCTCATCTCTGGACACGACAGACAATTTGGCCCCCACACCTCAGGAAGGACATACTAGCCCTGGAGCGTGTCCAGCGGAGATTCACACGGATCATCCCTGGAATGGTAGGTTTAACATATGGTGAACGGCTAAGGATCCTGGGATTGTGCTCATTAGAGTTTAGAAGGTTGAGGGGAGATCTGATAGAAACTTACAAGATAATGTGTGGTTTAGAAGGGGTGGACGCTAGGAAGTTGTTTCCGTTAGGTGGGGAGACTAGGACCGGTGGGCACAGCCTTAAAATTAGAGGGGGTAAATTTAAAACTGAAATGAGACGACATTTCTTCAGCCAGAGAGTGGTGGGCTTGTGGAATTCGTTGCCACGGAGTGCAGTGGAGGCCAGGACGTTGGATGCCTTCAAGGCAGAGATCAACAAATTCTTGATCTCAGAAGGAATCAAGGGCTACGGGGCAAGTGCAGGGAAGTGGAGTTGAAATGCCCATCAGCCATGATTTAAATGGCGGAGTGGACTTGATGGGTCGAATGGCCTTACTTCCACTCCTATGTCTTATGGTCTTATGGTCTTACGGTCTTAATTTACCATGGCCAATCCGCCCGACCTGCACATCTTTGGACTGTGGGAGGAAGCTGGGGCACCTAGAGGAAGCCCACGCAGACAAAGGGCAGAATGTGCAAACTCCACACAGACATTTGCCAGAGGTTAGAATTGAACTGGGTCCCTGGTGCTGTGAGGCAGCAGTGCGAACCACTGAGCCACTGTGCCATATTAATAGTGATGTCAAACAGATAGCCACATTTGTCTAAAACTGGAGTCTGTGGCTGGTGTACACACTGGGAACTGAGTTAGGATCCAATGAGCCAGTGCTCCTTAAACATCTTGCCACTGTGACCCATTTTGAGGCCTAAAACATCTTGCATCCCCTCTGTGAGGCATGTATGGGTGCGGGGTCATTGGGGGAAGTTGTGAGTTGTTGGGTGGCCTGTGAGAACAGGAAACTGTTAGAATAGGCACACAGTTGATAGAACATGGTCAGAACTTTGTGAATATCATTCCTACCTCAGAACCTGTGGCCTCAACATTTCAGATCATTTTGGGAAAGATCACATGGAGTGCTGCGCTAAAGCTGCAGCACTGAGTTTCTGCCACTAATTGTCCTCAGTGAGCAACGGGAAGTCAGAAATCTTTTACAATGATGGAAGCCAATGAACATGTTCCAATGTCTTCGAAAGAGCCAGCCAGTTTCGAAGGAAAAACAAACATGCCTAGCCCTCAGAAATCTTTCAAAGTAACTCTTACAGTAGATCATCTCACAGTACAATGACAATTCGTAGACAAAGCTGGTGGCTACCCATGCACAGAAAGATCCCACAAATAGGGAATGGAGTGATTTAACATTTACATAAATTTTTACAGCATAGAAACTAACTATTCAGCTGATGTGGTCCATTTTGGTGCATTTGGTTGATGCTTATTTCAGATGGGGAGGATAGGATGCGAGTTGAAAAAGAACAGTGGTGAAAACCACCAAATATATGCAATTAGATTATTCATTGGTCCACATAAAGTAAACCATTGCTGCTGTAATTCTGATTTGGAATTACTTGGCACGGCATTGGCAGTCTTAGAATCTCTAAAACAATAGTTCATGTGATGGATAATGTCATACATTTTCAGTATGGGACCAATTCCCTACTATCAAGCCATATTCTACCTGACCGAGGAGTGCTTGATATTGGTACAAGATGCAAGGTCTGGAAAGCCTTTCCTTTTCTCAGCTGAGACATCCTGGCATATAGAAAACATAATAATTTCTGGGAAATGTTGCCAAGTGCACTGTCAATTTGAAAGTTCCCTCCTGAAGAAATACATTCTTAAGCAATACTTATGCAAGTTTGCTATTAGTTTTAATTGTTCTATTCAGAAATAAGCTTCATGCTGGCAGAAAGGCTATTTCATTTTAAAGGGTGACTTCTCTTGCAGCCATATTTGCTGACAACAACATCATTGTCCTTGACTTCAGATCAACCACAACTTCACTTTTGTTGGAATTTCCTAGAATCATAGAATCCCTACAAGATTCTGCCCAGTGAATCTGCACCGACTTTCCAAAGAGCATCCCACCCAATCCATCCTATCCCTATAACCCTGCATTTCCCATGGCTAGCCCACACACCCCTGGACACGATGGGCAATGTAGAATAGCCAGTCCACCTAACCTGCACATCTTGTGGAAGGAAATTGGAGCACCTGGAGGAAATCCACACAGACATTTCATTTCAAATAAAGCAGCATTATATTTTTAAATAAACAAAAATGTACCTACTGCAGGGTTTGGGATGACACTCTAATACGTGACAACTCCCACGAACCAAAGTTGCCTGAAAAAAAAATCATCTGTCCATGTTTGGCATTGTTCCTTTAAGAGGTGAGTCCACTCTTCTCTGGCAGGCTATTAAAATTCTGTCTTTTTTTTAATGAAGCAGCTTTTTATCACGCTTTCTCCCCAGCACTCGATTGGAAAAGAGCTCTCTACAGCTAATTGACTTGAGGAGTTGTTGATAAGAATGGTCACATTTGCGACTGCTGTCACTTAATCTAATTACAAATTGAAGCTTCACCTTTCATGACAAATAAGATGTGCAGCTCTCCTTCTTTGTCCCCCCGTCCCCCCACCTTTCTAAACACCACTCTTTTCTTCCGGCTTTTAAATGCCAAGAATAATTATAGTTTTGCAGACGGAGCGGGGAGGACAGATTTGGGAAGAAACACAGAATTCTGTGTACCCAACCTTGGAGCCTGATGTTTTTCGACTCGGCTCACTCATGACCTTAAACAGATGTATGAATAAATGCTCTCTGATGAAGGGTCTAGGCCCGAAACATCAGCTTTTGTGCTCCTGAGATGCTGCTTGGCCTGCTGTGTTCATCCAGCCTCACATTTTATTATCTTGGATTCTCCAGCATCTGCAGTTTCCATTATCACTATGAATAAATGCTGATCTCCCACCTCAGTAGTTCTTTTAAAGAGTGTTGCAGAATTGGTGTTTTGTAGTAATGGGGATAATTTTAACAGCCAGGTTTGACTGATGGTCTGCAAACAAATTCTTGCACTTGAAAGGACACCATCTGATGGAAATTAAATACTTTGCAGTGATGCCTATAAGCTCTACTAGCCTGTTAAAGACGTTGTGGGATACTGGAGTGCAACACTGCTTTTGTATAATGGCTGTGCCTACACTGCACTGTTAGATGCATATTGACTAAAAAACCTCAAATAATGGCTAACTTGCTGCCTTTCCTTGTCTGATATATGAACTGGTGTAGGCCAATCAGCTTTTCTGTTTGTTATTACAGAGATTCCAGCACAGACAGGCAGTGTACCTTTAAAACAGTTACTTGACATCATGTGTAACACTCTTGCATAAAGATACCCACCTCACCTTCAGTCAAGCGCTCAGACAATTAGGTCAGTCTGGCATGTTCAGTCAGCTTCGTGCATGTAATTTGTAGTAACATCAATAAGCACTGAAACCAGACTATGAGTACGAGATGCTATAGCAGTGTAAATAGTTAGTGTTGTTAATGAACTTCAAGACATCTGTCTCAAGGAGTACCCAGTCTTTGTGGTAAATGTTATGTGAGCTAACATATAGGACAGCACTCAGACCATATCATATCTAGAAGACACATCATTCTAAAGCTGGTGCTATTATGCAGTTAGATTAAGGTTGATTGGCCTTAAATCCCAAGGCACACCCAAGATGGTGAAATTTTAATTCAATAAAACCTGGAGATAAAAAAGAGACGAATGGCAGCAATCAAATTATTGCTAATTGTCATGAAAATTCAGCTGGTTTGCCAGTGTCCTTTAGGATACGACATCTGCTGTCTTTACCTGGACTGGCTTACATGTGACTCCAGACCCATTGCAATATGGTTCACTCTTGACTGCCCCCTGAAATGGCTCGGCAAGCCAGTCAAACTACTACAAAGCCCATACAAAGGGACTAAAGTAGATTGACTGGTCAGCGTCAAACCAATGGTAAACCTAACCCCTCCTGACGCTGCAAAGCCTTCCTTATTAACATCTGCACCAAAATAGGGAGAGCTGTTCCACAAACGAGGCAATCAACAACCTGTCATTCTCATGCTCACTGAGTCATAGCGGACAGACAATAACCCAGACACCACCATTACCACCCTGGGTGTGCCCGGTCCAACAGGACAGACCTGACAGAGATGGTAGCACAGAAACTACAGTCAAGAAGCAATTACCCTGCGAGTCCCTGGTTTTGATTCTAGCCCATATGAAGTCTGATGGCGTCAAATCAAACATGAGCAAGGAAACATCCCACTGATTACTACCTACAACCACTCCTCACCCTTTCTCCACAGCTGCTCCATGTTGAACATCACTTGGAGGTGGCATCGAGGGTGTTAAAGGCACACAGGGCTCTCTGGGTGAGGGACTTCACTACTAACTCTGCTCTGGACTGTTTCATTAAGTACCCTACTGATCGAATTGGTCAAGTCTGAAAGGACGAGCCTGCTTGACTAGATCTGTGGCAGGTGCTGAAAGAACCAACAAGAGGGAAAAATCTATTTGATCTTGTTCTCACCAAGAGGTGTCTGTCCCTGATTGTATTGGTGAGAGAGACCACTGCACAGTCTTTGCGGAGACAAAGTCTTGTTTTGGCTTTGAGTGTACCCTCCATTTTGTCATGTGGCACTAACACCATGGTAAATGGGACAGGCTTCAAACACACCTAGCAGCTCAAGACTGGGCATTCCAAAAGGGCATCAGCTTAAGACAGGGCATTCAGAAGGGGCATCAACAGCAGCGGAATTTTACTCTTACATAATCACATCCAGACATATCCCCCACTCTACCCTGACCATCAAACTAGGGCAACAACCCTTATTCCGTGAAAAGGGCAGGAGGACATGCTAGAAGCAATGCCAGACATACCTAAAAATGAGGTGTCAACCTGGTGAAGCCACAACATGGGACTACTTGCATGCCATTCAGTGATAGACAGAGCTAAGGTCAGCCCAGAAACAAATCAGCTCTAAGCTCTGCTTTCCCAACACATCCAAACAGCTAACAGCAAACTGGGGCCACTGTCTTGATTAGTATAACCCCAACAATACTTGAGCAGTGTGACTCCAGCCCAGCTAAAACAACCCATTTGATTGGTACCCCATCCACCAACTTCAACAGTCATGCCCTCCAACCACAGGATGGACAGTGACAGCTACCATGTGGAAAAAGCAGTGAAATACTCTCTATAACTCCTTTTGACAGTACCTTCCAAATCTGCGACCTCTCCCAGCTCGAAGGATTGGGCCAGTAGATACATAGGATCACCACCACCTGCAGGTTCCCCTCCGAGTCACACATGATCCTGACTCAGAAATATTTATCATTATTCCTTCACTGTCAACTGGGGCAAAATCCTGGAAATTCCTTTCATGTGGTGTTTCTACATTTCAGAACATGCAGTGATTCAAAAAATGCTTCTCACTACCTACGCTGGTAGTCAAAGGTGATTATCGATGAACAATCAATGTTAATGTAGCCAGAGATTCCCAGGTCCCGTGAATGAATTTTAAAATAATATATTTCCTAACTTGATTCTGTATTCCTTACTACCCTTACCTAACTAAATAAACTCAGATTTGAGATTTTCAGTTGATCCTCACATTTAACAGCTTTTTGAGGGGGTTTGAGTTGGTGGGGGTGAGGTCCCAATTTCAGGATTCAACTCTGCAGTGGGTGAAGAAATGCTTTCTGACATCAGCCTGAACAGCTTAGCTCTAAGTTTAACATTATATTCCCTTATTTCAGACTGTATGACCAGAAAAAAATAGTTTCTCTTCATATACCTCATCAAATCATTTTAAGCAGATCAATTTGTAAACTCCCTAATCTTCTAAATTTGGGAATTAAGCCAAGTTTTTGCAGCCTGCCCCACACTTTAACTCTTGTAGCCCCAATATAATTGTGCAGACAAAAACATCCCAAATACCCTCTGATAATCTGGAATTGTTAAGCAAAGCTGAGAGAAAAATATTGACCTACACTGTATTCAAACTTGGGCACTGCTACTGAATTTCTTGAAATAATACCATGAAATATTCAATCCAATGTTGAGGTTGAAATTGACTGATTCCTGGGATGACAGGATTGTTGTATGAAGAGAGTCAAGATCAATTTGAACTGTATTCAGTGCTGTTCAGCAGGTGGAGGTGGGGGGAGGGGTGCGTCCGAAACACCTGTAAAATTCTAACTGGAATAGGCAGAGTAAACCCAAGAAAGGATATTTCTGAGGAGTGGGGAGTTCAGAACCAGGAGTGATAATGTAAAGATATGGGTAGGCCATTTAGGACTTAGATGAGGAGAGATTCCTTCACGCAGAGAGTGGTGAGCCTGTGGAATTCACTGCCAAAGAAATCAGCTGGGGCCAATACGTTGAATATTTTCAAGAAGGAGACAAGCATAGTTCCTGCAGTGAAAGGGATGAGACAGTATAGTTAAAAGAGGGAACAGGGTACTTGAGTTGGATGACCAGCACGATCATAATGGCAGAGCTGGCTCAAAGGGCTGAATGGCCTACTCCTATTCCTATTTTTTTGTGTTTCTATCCAGAAAGGGTATGATAGAACAAAAACAAAGATGCTGGAAAAGCTCAGCAGGTCTGGCAGCATGTGCAAAGGGAAAAACAGAGTTAATGTTTCGGGTCCAGTGACCATTCCTCAGAACTCTTCAGGTTTTTTTAATATGGGAGTATGATAGAATTGGTTTTTGCCAGCTCAGTCTCATCACGGCCTTCTCAATGTTTCATCGTATAGGATATATTTCCTGACTCCTGTGTAGAATTATGTTGAATTTACAGCACAGAAACAGGCCATTCTGCTCAACTAGGGTAAGCTGCTATTTATACTTCGTATGAGTCCTCATACCTTCCTCATCTTCACTTTATCAGCACGTCCTTCTGCTCCTTTTTTATTCATGTACTTGTCTAACTTCCATTGTAAGCCCACCATTGTTAGTCACCATCATCAGCTATCCCTGCATTTGAGGATGATGTCTACTCAGGATTGCAAATTTCTGCTGTGGGTCTTCATGTGGCTGAACTGTAATCAACATGGCTTAGAGTAGGATTTCCAACCTTCTCGGATTTCTCTGGAATTCCTTGAGGATTGAAGATTGTGAGAGAAAAATCCAGGGACGTTGAAAATGGTGTTTCTTTAAATACTTCAATTTCTAAATTAAACAAATTTTGGAAATAGAGGAGAACAGTCCAGTACTTGGACATCTTGTGTGATTATAGTCCAAGAATATGTTCAGTGGCAATTCCGGTTGACAGTCATGCGGTAAAAGATCTTTATCTTGGTAAAAGAAATTTCAATGTTTTGCAATGTGTTTTTGTAAAAAAATAACTCATGGGATGTTGGTGACAAAGGCGACATTTGCTGATCATTGTTTATTGAACTTGCGAAAGGGGCTGCCTTGCTGAATTGCTGGCAGTTTGTGCAGTGAAAGTGCTCTCAGTGATGCTGATAGATGGGGTGGTTTCCGAACTCATTGCAAAACATGCATTTACAATGCAATTTCTACACATGGAGCTCTGAAACCAGCTGGAACTCACTGATGTCAGGCCCAGCGAGCTCAGGACCTTCAATGTCAGTTTCATCCTATTGCAGCTCAAGGAGCGTGTAACCTTGAAATCAGAGCTAGGCTGTTCCAGACGTACTTCTTGAACAAAGGTTGCTGAAAGCATTGGAAAGCTCTTCCCCTCAAAACCTATCGAGGTGGGAGATCAATCCTTTTTGTCTGTTTGAGTTTGGAATGCATATTTATTGTTCATCCCTATCTGCGCTTGAGAAAAAGGTCATGAACTGCCTTCTTGAACGTCTGCTTTTGATGTGGTGTAGGACATCACAGTGTTGTCAGGGAGGGAGTTTGAAGGATCTGACTCAGCAGCAAAGAAGCAGCGATATAGTTCCAAGTACGTATGGTGAGTGATTTTAAGGTGGTGCTCCCATGAGTCAGTTCTCCTTGTTTCACTAAATAGTAGTGATCACCAGTTTGGAAGGTGATTGAGATTTTATAAGAGTCTTGTTGAAGCATATTGGGCTTTTGGAGTTAAATCAGAGAACAGTCATGATGTAATTGAACAGTGGAAGAAGTTCAAGGACTGAATGACCTCCTGTTCTTATTTTCTGGACAGATAAAACAGAGCACGTGCACACACAACTCAACTTTCCTGTATATGACTGACCGCCTCAGTCAAAAGGTTGAAAATTAAGTGTGAAGTAAAAGTGCCATTATAATTCACACAAAACCAAAGCAATCAATTTGTACGATTAAGCACCAACTTCCCTGTTTGAGTGCAATTGTTCCTTCTCTTCATTGTTGAACTTTGATTGCATTTTTAAATTTTTTAAAATGACCTTTGTTTTGCTTTGTTCTTTAACTAAATGAGACATTAGATTTTCATCCCAAGTACAGAAAAACCTCATGCATAGATTCTTATGTGGCCTATTTTCAACCAGCTATTGTTTCAAATCTGGCCTTGCTACTGTTCCAGGCCGTCAGAAATCTAATGACTTTGATGTAGTATTTTATTCAGGAAAGCTGCTGCTGTTTCTAAGACACAAGGAGCCTAAAGGTTTACTGTGACTTAAATAGACCTGGCAACAGCAACACAGCAATGTCACATGCTGACTATCAGTTGTCACCCTTCTATTGACAAGTGTTTTTGTTTCCCATTGTAATTAGTTCCGCTCAATGCAATGTGTTTTCCTAGCTAGCTCAATGACGAGGTGAAGATCTCTGCCCTTGGTGTCCTGGATGATTGTCAAATAAACAGATATTCTGATCTGTCTTTATGAGAGCAGATTTTTCTTTAACTCTTGATTTATTTCTGTTTTGTTAAATCAACAAACTTCTGGTTTGGCAACATTTTTTGTTTCTCTCCGAGTGTGAATGTTATTGATAAGTGGACCAAAATGATGCTTTCCAGGATTGAGTAAATGCAGTCAAGTGTCTGTATGATCCTAAGGGCTAATCTTTAGGAACCTATCAGCAGAGCTGCTAAAACTGGCACGAACTAACAGATTCTGTACACTTCACATCCACTTGTCATCTGTAATCAAAGTTGCATTTGTATAGTGCCTTTGCCATAGCTACCAAGCCCCAAGGCATGTCAGAGGAGCAGAATCAAACAGGGAGCCATACTGAGTGAAAGAAAGTGTTTGAGAAGTATCTTATAGGAGGAGACAGGGATAAAGAGGTCTCTGGAATGAATTCCAAACCTCAGGTTGAAAATGGCTAAATGCTTGACCAGCAATGGGTCAAAGGAGTAAGGCTTGCACACAAGGCCTGAGTTGTAGGAGATCAGAGATCTGCTTGTTTAAGAGGAGGTTGTAGAAGTAGTGTCCTCATCAACTGACCAAATGCAGCTTTGCAGAATACCACACTGCCTACATGAAAATCTGTTGGATGTACTTCTTCTACATACCTAAAGCCAGTAATCAACAGTAACAATGCATTTAGCTGTAGCTGCTCTTGTATGCTAAATGCTGATTTCTAATATGTGCTCATTTATCAGAGTTTGGCTAGAAGATGTTTTGATTTATCTCATGTAAAGTTTGAAGATCAGGTCCTCCTCACTGATAATTCAGTTCATGGAATCCCCACAGAATGGAAGCAGACCATGCGACCCATTGAGCTCACACTGACCTTCCAAAGAGTATCCCACCCAAACCCAACCCCCTATCACCGTAACCCTGCATTTCCCATGGTTAACCCACCCAGCTAGCGCATCCCTGGGCACTATGGACAATTTAGCATGGCCAATCCACCTAACCTGCACTTGTTTGAACTGTGGAGAAAACCAAAGCACCTGGAGGAAACCTACACAGACAGAGGGAGAACGTGCAAACTGCACACAGACACTCATCTGCGAACCTGGTTCTCTGGCACTTGAGGCCTAACCACTGAGTCACCATACTGCCCCTTCCGCTGTATATCAGAAACCCAATTTTTCTCCTTTATCTCATTGGTTCTACATTGCTACAGGCCAAGAAGTCATTTCATTTCCTTTGCCATTTTCACAAGTTTCTTCCTGAGAGGTGGAAGGACTGTTCACACACAATAGCCAATGGCCTCAATCCAGTTTTTAGACGGCCCACTGGTCAGTGTTGAATCTTTTCAGAATGCCATCTTTGCATCTGTATATTCTGTTGGTGCAGAACCAATTTTGACAACAGAAAATGGGGTCTTGTTTGCTTCCAAATGTTTCGTGGCTATTTTGTGCTGGAGAATTGTGATAATAGCTGTATATTTGTCTTGGACTTCACCTCAATCCAAGCTGACCCAAAGCCCTGTTTGAGATTCTGTGAAATTCCAGCACTGACAGATTTAATGCAAAGAACGGCACAGATCCATAACCATCGGCTTAACGGAGCTTTCATCAACTTAAGTTCAGAAGACTATTTTTAACTTCTCTCTAATCTGTCTATATTGCAGTATAATTTTTTTTCTAATGTTTCTACTGTAAAAATGCACTTGTATCCAAACAATGCAACATTGTTTTCCATTACCACTTAATGAATATATGGCAGAGATCCTGAAAGCTTGCAATCACGTCATTGTTATTATATTTTCGTTATATGAGGAATCCGATATTGTGCTCGATTTTTCATCTCCCTTTTGTCGTGATTCTATTCTGTATTGCAAACCATTATCTTCAAACCCAAAACAAACTACGCTTCCTGGCCACAGATTCCTTTTCCTGGCGTCTGTCAGAGGCTGGAGCCTGTTTGCGCACTCGGTGGTGTCATATGTGACTCTGAGATGAGCTTCCAATCACTTATCCACAACGTAGAGTCAGACCTGCCCAATTCCCCCTTTGTAACATCATTTGATTTTGCCCCTCTGAGCTCTTTCCGACCACCAACATCACCTCCAACCCAAGATAATAAAATGTGAGGCTGGATGAACACAGCAGGCCAAGCAGCATCTCAGGAGCACAAAAGCTGACGTTTCTGAAGGGTCTAGGCCCGAAACGTCAGCTTTTGTGCTCCTGAGATGCTGCTTGGCCTGTTGTGTTCATCCAGCCTCACATTTTATTATCTTGGAATTCTCCAGCATCTGCAGTTCCCATTATCTCTGATACTATTTTCACCTCCAACCCACTCCTTTTTTGTGTCTCTGTTTGATTAAAACCTGTATAATATTTTTTAGTTCCCCACCGCATCCCAAAACCAGTTCAGTTCGTCCCCTCCCCCCACTGCACGACACAACCAGCCCAGCTCTTCCCCTCCACCCACTGCATCCCAAAACCAGTCCAGCCCGTCTCTGCCTCCCTAAACTTGTAGGATGCAGTGGGTGAAGGGGAAGAGCTGGGCTGGTTGTGTGGTACAGTTTGGGGGGGGGGGGGGGGAACGAACTGGGCCCAGTACGTCCCCTCCACTGACTGCACCACACCCATCCCTTCCTCCCACCCCAAGACACACCTCCATCTCCTACCTACTTACCTCATCCCACTTCCTTGACCTGTCTGTCTTCCCTGGACTGACCTATCCCCTCCCTACCTCCCCACCTATACTCTCCTCTCCACTTATTTTCTTTTCTCTCCATCTTCGGTTTGCCTCCCCCTCTCTCCCTATTTATTCCAGAACCCTCACCCCATCCCCCTCTCTGATGAAGGGTCTAGGCCCAAAGCGTCAGCTTTTGTGCTCCTGAGATGCTGCTGGGCCTGCTGTGTTCATCCAGTCTCACATTTTATGATCTTGGATTCTCCAACATCTGCAGTTCCCATTATCACTTGACTTTGTGAACTGGCTGTGGTATGAGACCAACTCTAGTTGAAGAGATGCATTTCATAGGCATAGAGATATAAAGATTGCAGGAGATTTGTCTTGACATGGTCGGGGAAGAAAATCCATTGAGATAGACTTTACTACTCCTGGTGGATTAGGAAACTATAAAAATTGAGGGAAGTGCCTGGAGAGGGCCACTTGAAGCTGCTAGAATGTAAAACATGGAAATACAAATCCATTGTAGGGTTGGAGCTACTGCATATGGTTTACAATGTGCATGGAATGTGCAATGTGTGGGTAAGTTCAAAAGGCAAATGATCCTTTTTGTAGTTCAAAATCTAAGTTGTCTTTCATAATAATGCTTAATCAATGGTGTTTTGGTCATCTGTTGCAGTACAGGTTTTAAAATATAAGTTTCAGTCGTGTTACTGTTTTTAACTATTAAATGGAATTCTGACTTTCTTTTTGAATGTCATTGAGCTCAACAGTTATCATAATGCAATCAAAATTTGTGTTTTCATGGGCAAAACAAGGTTACATTGTTGTTTGCAGTAGTTTGCTGTTTTCTACTTTACAGTGGTGACTACAATTCAGAAAGTATTTCATTGGCTTTGATTGCTTTGAGATGCCCTGAACTTGTGAAAAGCATTGCACTAATGCAGTTTTTCTTGAAGACTGTTCCAATTAGTCTCTCAGGATGGTTGGATGACAAAAGGTTGTTGAATACTGATTCAAGGTAGTGGAACTCTAAGTCTGGGAGTGGGAAATAATGGAATCATAACTGCCGAGATTTTTTCCCCTTTTTGCTTTCTTTCTTCTCATGGGGAAATAAAGCACCCTATCCCCTGCAGTGCCCACTCTTTTGGTCCATTTTTTAAATAGAAATTATGATTGACCTACTTTTCTAATCAAACTGTTCAGAACTGCCTAACTTTCTAATGCTAGAGATAAACAGCTGACAATGATACACAAAGTCTGCTTTTCTTTTCCCATATTCAAAGTTCTTCACCTTGCTCAGATTTAAACAAGCTGGATGATCTGCAGTTCTGAATAAAGTTGCTGTGATAGGTACATTAGTATGATATAAGGCCCATAAATGCAAAATTAGTAGAGGGTTAGCGCAGAGCAGTCAAATCTCTGCAATGCCAACAGAGGCATTCATGACCAGCAACAGAAGCATCCACTGGAAACCTATTTAAACACAGAGAGCAGGATTCACCTTTTTAAGAGCTGCAAAGATCCAAATGGGTGATGTGAATGAGTGAATATCATTCTTAACAATTCTCATGTGTTGGCTTTTACAGGATGTTTTAATCTTTCAGATCTGGGTCAGATTGTTTTGCAACAATGCTTGTTATGAGAGCAAATTGGCCAATTAAAGCTGAATTAATGCAAAAATGTTTACGCATTCTGAATTGATGTTTGAAATAATTCGTGTATTAAAAATGAACTGTACTCATTACAGCACACTCCAAACGTGAAATAATAAGCAGGAACCGTCCATTGTGCAGTGAGAGCTGCTGATTGTGGCTGCGTGTTGGAGCTTTTAAGGTTGAAAACTGCCCTTTGCTTCACCTTAATAATAAAATGTGAGGCTGGATGAACACAGCAGACCCAGCAGCATCTCAGGATGCTGCTTGGGCCTGCTGTGTTCATCCAGCCTCACATTTTATTATCTTGGATTCTCCAGCATCTGCAGTTCCCATTATCACTTTGCTTCACCTGCTGGTCTATTTTAGACATGACTGGCAGAACACTCCAAAGACATGAGCCCCTGGCATTGCCTTCAATGTTCCAAGTGTCTTTCATGGAAACCCGTGGCTCCTTCATGATTGAAAATCAGTAAGTAAGTGGTCTCTCAGTGCATGCTGGAAACAACAGACTGGCATCAGGAAATGACGACAAAAGCTTTTGGTTTGTCGCAAACTCCTAAATGGCATCCTGATATCTGTCAGGCAAGCCACCACGCTAGTCTGCATTTGTTGTATTTTCAGCAGTGAACAACATTTCCACACGAGATGGTTGACATAAGCAGTAGGAACTGCAGATGGTGGAGAATCTGAGATAACAAGGTGTAGAGCTGGATGAACACTGCAGGCCAAGCAGCATCATAGGAGCAGGAGACCTGATGTTTCGGGCCTAGGCCCTTCTTCAGAAATTTCTGAAGAGGGGCCTAGGCCCAAAACGTCAGCTTCCCTGCTCCTATGATGCTGCTTGGCCTGCTGTGTTCATCCAACTCTACACCTTGTTATCTATGGCTGAGATAGGAACAGGAACTGGACCTCAGCCTGTTACTCAAACTCTTCAAGTGCCTGAAACCACTGCACTGCTTCTAGGAGGGAGTAGCAGGGTTGTGTCTGGGCTCTTGCCTGGGGCTCACCCACTCCCATCTGTTTTCTTTCACTTTTTATTCTTTTTATTTCTGCTTTTTTTTCCTGGATTATCTTTTTGGCGTGTGAGTCACCCGGATTGACGTTGCAGTGAGCACGGGCCACGTGAAGTCTGGCAGCTGCTTCCTGGCAGTCAGAAACCATGGCAATGGCATCAGGGATGTCGTCACGTGGGGCCAGCAGCTGCTGTGCACGCTTCAAGATGGCGGCACCGGCAAGACAACACCTTGGGTGAAGGCAGCCAGAGCGAGGCTCTTGGCGAGGTGGTCGCCAGCAGAGCCAGGGACTCCTGGATGTGGTGGGCCTAGAGTGGGAACTCCTGGCATCATCAAGGTGGCAGTGCGGGCAGGCACCGCTGATTGCAGGCCTGGAGCAGGGACCCCTGGTTATTGGCAAGGTGGCGACGGATTGCAATCGGGAATTCCCGTATGTGGGGCGATTATGTGTTGAGCACGGGACTTGGTGACAGTGATATGAGCCCCGTGGCAAGGCTCCTGAAGAGTGGCGACACCTATGTTGGTGGACCTGGCACAGATGGTGCAAGACGGCGCAAGAGGGCTGGCAGTGCAGATGTCTTTGGTGAGCCGGCTCAGAGTCATCCTGGAGGCAGTGGAACAAAAACTTTCTTTTTATTCTCAGACCATCCATAATGGCACTGTATTGCGGAAACAGTTGGAGCTTTTCACTGTATCTTACCGTATTATTCACTGCAAGTGACAATAAATAATTCAATACAATTCACTGCGGGCAGCTAGAGGTGGGCTTTAAATATGGGTATAGCTACCATCACTGAAAACCCACCAATTAATAATGGACCAGGAGCTGTATGAAAATCTATCATGCTAGTACAGCTATAAAATACAAGACACAAACCGTTCAGTGTTTTTTTTTTCTTCGCTTAATGTCCATCACTTCCATTAAATTCAGCGTTCAGTATAATACTGCAATTGTGCTTTCTGTGTTTGAATTTTCATTTGGAACGTTTTTGCATTTCTCACTGAAATTTCTTCACATGGCGCTTTCATCTTTTGGTGCTCTCTCTCTCTCTCTCTCTCCCTCTCTCTCTCTCTCTCTCTCTCTCTCTCTCTGAGTCTCTCCAGCAGTGTTAGCTGTTGCTTGCCCTTTGAATGCAGAAACTTGGTCATTTCTGCACAAACATGATGAAAAGGTTCTGTGTCTAAGGGGAAATCCATTGATACATCAGGACAGTTTCTGCAAGTTATTATCTCCTACCCTCAGAAGTGAAATTTATGAGATATATTGCCTGGTAGTTCAGGGGTTCAAATCCCACAGCAGGGGACGACATATAGAGTGCTGCACTGCCTGAGGTATTGTAATTAAGATGAAACATTAACTGTCTCAGCTCGATGCAAAAAATCCCACATGTAATCATGGACATTCTTCTTGCTAATCTGGCTGGGATTTATTTCCACAATAAGTATCATGAAAGCAAACAAAAAAAAACAGATTTTCTAGTCGTTGTCATGTTACTGTGTGTGTGTTCTTATGTTTATTTTTATTCAGTTGTGGGACGTGGGCCATCACTATCTGGGTCAGCATTATTGCCCGTTCCTGGTTGCCCTTGAGAAGGTGGTGGTGAGCTGCCTTCTTGAACCACTGCAATCCGCATGCTGTAGGTTGACCCACAATGCTGTTAGGGAGGGAATTCCAGTCTTTTGACCGAGCAACAGTGGAAAAAAAAACAGTGATATATTTCCAAGTCAGGATGCTGAGTGGCTCGGAGGGGAACAGGCATGTGGTGGTGTTCCCATGTATTTGCTATGCTTGTCCTAGATGGAATTGGTAGTGGATTTGGAAGGTGCTGTCTGAGAGTCTTTGGTGAATTTCTGCAGTGCATCTTGTAGATAGTACAGAGTGCTGCTACTGAGTGTCAGTAGTCGTGGGAAAGGATGTGGGACCAATCAAGCATGCTGCTTTGTCCTGGAAGGTGTCAAGTTTCTTGAATGTTGGAGCTGCACCTGTCCAGGCGAGAAGGGTGTATTCCATCATATTCCTGACTTGTGCCTTGTCGACGATGCACAGGCTTTAGGGAGTCAAGAGGTAAATTATTCACCACAGTATTCCTCGCCTCTGATGTGCTCTTGTAGCCAATCTATTTGTGTGCCAAGCCTAGTTGAGTTTCTGGTCAATGGTAACCCCCAGGAGATAATGGGAACTGCAGATGCTGGAGAATCCAAGATAATAAAGTGTGAAGCTGGATGAGCACAGCAGGCCAAGCAGCATCTCAGGAGCACAAAAACTGACGTTCCAGGTGTAGACCCTTCATCAGAGACGGGGATGGGGAGAGGGTTCGGGAATGAATAGGGGGAGAGGGGGAGGCGGACCGAAGATGGAGAGAAAAGAAGATAGGTGGAGAGGAGAGTATAGGTGGGGAGGTAGGGAGGGGATAGGTCAGTCCAGGGAAGACGGACAGGTCAAGGAGGCGGGATGAGTTAGTAGGTAGGAAATGGAGGTGCGGCTTGAGGTAGGAGGAAGGGATGGGTGAGAGGAAGAACAGGTTAGGGAAGCGGAGACCGGCTGGACTGGTTTTGGGTTGCAGTGGGCGGAGGGGATGAGCTGGGCTGGTTTTGGGATGCGGTGGGGGAAGAGGAGATTTTGAAGCTGGTGAAGTCCACATTGATTCCATTGGGCTGCAGGGTTCCCAAGCGGAATATGAGTTGCTGTTCCGACAACCTTGAGGTGGCATTATTGTGGCACTGCAGGAGGCCCATGATGGACATGTCGTCTAAAGAATGGGAGCGGGAGTTAAATTGGTTCACGACTGGGAGGTGCAGTTGGTATACTGTATCCATTGTACCCGGTGTGGCTTCCTCTACATTGGGGAAACCAAGCGGAGGCTTGGGGACCGCTTTGCAGAACACCTCCGCTCGGTGCACAATAAACAACTGCAACTCCCGGTCGCGAACCATTTTAACTCCCCCTCCCATTCCTCAGACGACATGTCCAACCTGGGCCTTCTGCAATGCCACAATGATACCACCCGAAGGTTGCAGGAACAGCAACTCGTATTCCGCTTGGGAACCCTGAAGCCCAATGGTATCAAAGTGGACTTCACCAGCTTCAAAATCTCCCCTTCCCCCACTGCATCCCAAAACCAGCCCAGTTCGTCCCCTCCCCCCACTGCATCACACAACCAGCCCAGCCTGTCTCTGCCTCCCTAACCTGTTCTTCCTCTCACCCATCCCTTCCTCCCACCTCAAGCCGCACCTCCATTTTCTGCCTACGAACCTCATCCCACCTCCTTGACCTGTCCGTCTTCCCTGGACTGACGTATCACCTCCCTACCTCTCCACCTACACTCTCCTCTCCACCTATATTATTTTCTCTCCATCTTCGGTCCGCCTCCCCCTCTCTCCCTATGTATTCCGGAACCCTCTCCCCATCCCCCTCTCTGATGAAGGGTCTAGGCCCGAAATGTCAGCTTTTGTGCTCCTGAGATGCTGCTTGGCCTGCTGTGTTCATCCAGCTCCAAACTTTGTTATCTTGGTAACCCCCAGGATATCGATAGTGGAGAATGCAATGATAGTAACACATTGAATGTCAAGGGGTGATGGTTAGATTTTCTCTTAACAGAGATGGTCATTACCTGGCATTTATGTGGTACAAGTGTTACTTGCCACTTGTTAGCCCAAACCTTGATATTGCCCAGACCTTGTTGCATTTGAAGATGGACTGCTTAAGTGTCTAAGGGATTGTAAATTGTGCAATCATTGGCAAACATCCCATTCCTGACCTTATGATGGAGGGAAGTTCATTGATGAAGCAGCTGAAGATGTTTGGGCCTAGGATATTACCCTGAGAGGTGCCATAGAATTCCTACAGTGTGGAAACAGGCCATTTGGCCCATCAGGTCCACGTTGCACCTTCAAAGAGCATCCCACCCAGAAGCCTACCCATCACTGTAACCCTGCATTTCCCACCTAACCTGCACACTATGCATAATTTAGCATGGTCAATCCAGATAACCTACACATCTCTGGACTGTGGGAGTGAGCCAGAGCACTCAGAGGAAACCCACGCAGACATGGGGCGAATGTGCCAACTCCACACAGACAGTCACCCGAGGGTGAAATCAAACCCAGGTCCCAGGCAGCAGTACTAACCACTGAGCCACTGTGATAGCTGGACTTCCTACATAAGCACAGTGCCTACACTTCAAAGGATGCATCACTGATTGCAAACCATTTCAGGAAATCCTAAGTTGATAGAATGTGCTCTTCAATGATAAGATTTTCCATGCATTCTGTTACAAATGCTTTGGCCCATGTCTTGAATAACATACAGAAATAATGTCAGGTGATATCCAGCAAATGGAGCTCACTCCTCTGTAACCATCCAGTGTGAAATACCATTTGCCATGTTGACTCGAAAGGTACAGAGAAACAAATTATTTCAGAGTCCATGTCATCTTGGGTTTCCTTTCACCTGTAAAGGACAAATAGCCCTTTTTTGGGTCTGGCAATCTTCCAAAACTGTTTAAAATTTCCAATTCATTTTTCTAATGTGATGTTGTCCACACTTTCTCATTCTTAATGAAATTCCCCATCCAATGTTACCAAGCAACATGTTGTTGGAACAAGTGGGTAGCCATCTCCTGTGAATACCCACCGCAGCTAACCCTGATCTATTCTGCCCGCAAGAGCTGCTGCAGGCGTGGAAATGGGCTTTTTACCTTCAGCAGGGTATTCATATTTGAGGTTAGCTCCCATAAGATACAAGTTGGTTCAGGGTGGCACGGTGGCTCAGTGGCTAGCATTGCTGCCTCACAGTGCCACGGAGCTGGGTTCAATTCTAACCTCGGCCGACTGTCTGTGTGGAGATTGCACGTTCTCCCCGTGTCTGCACGGCTTTCCTCTGGGTGCTCCAGTTTCCTCGCACAGTCCAGAGATATGCAGGTTAGGTGGATTGGCCATGGGAAATGCAGGTTCACAGGGATAGGGTAGGGGTGGGATACTTGTTGGAGGGTCAGTGTAGACGCGAAGGGCTAAATGGCCTGCTTCCACACTTTAAGGTTTCAAAAAGGAAAAAAAGAGAATGGCGTACTGAAGCATATAATAAACTTTTACCGCAGATCCTTGTATCTGTATCTATCATTATAAACATAGCCACTTCTGTGCCCGGGCTTAAAGTAGGCAATTTGTAAAACACAGATGGAAATCTTTTATACCATCTAGTCACATGCTATGGTGACGATATAATGTGTCTATCCCTTAAAGGTATATTGTATGCTTGCCCTGAGACAGGACACAACATTGAACTCTGTTATGAACATGAGAAAAAGCCCAGTTAATGAGTCTGATGGTGTTCAGGCAAAGTAAATGCAATGTGACTGTTGAACTGAGGTCTGAGCACAATGGATCAGAAAAGCAATTGGGCTAACTTTGATTCATTAAACCTTCCACCTTAAAATGTCATGACTGAAGTTGATTCCAATTTATTTTTTCATCTATTGTCAGTTTTGTTTTTCTGGAAGGGTAACATTATTGATTTCTGTGTTGAAACGAAAAGAAAAGGAAGTTGGATGAAATGGAGCTTTAAACTGCTCATTGACATAATGACGGAATGTTCCAGAGCACTAAAAGCCACTAAGTGAAACTGAAAAGCACATTGATGTCGAACGAGGAAATTGTGGGCTGGCTCAGGTACACATCTATCCTGAGGAGGGAGGGCAGGTCAGAAGATGCAATTGGCAGATTTTATTCCAATCCAGCTGTGTCTCAGAACAGACTCTGCAGAAACTGCTTTCATTAACTTTCCATCTCCAACAACATCAGCCAGCGTTCATTTCAGCATTTTATTGATGTATACCATCCACTTCACTCTGCTATAGAGCTGACATGTTACAGTGTCAGCTTTGATATGCTCAGCAATTGAAATAACCACCAATTTTATGATATTCACTTGAACACCCTTGTGCCCTTTCTTCACACTGAGGAGATGGGCATTGCTGGTTGGGTTATCATCTATCCATGTCTTCCCTTGCCAAGTTTATGGTGAGCCATTGTATTAGACTGTAAGAACCGAACAGGCTATTTAAGATCTGACCAGAAGATGTATGCACTTCAATATATAGCTAATTTATTTAATTTATAATATGTGTGTATGGTTAGCTCAAACCACTGATGTACATACGAAACAGGTGGATCTCACACCGCATTGTTGCCTGTCAGGGACGTTTTCAATGCAGCATTTGCTTCAATTGCTGACTGTCATGTCCAATTAACCCATAACAATTAACCCTTAATGGTCCAGTTTGGAGATATCATTTTTAAGCCCAACACCTGAGCCATTTTCTTGAACCTTTTTACCCCATTCCTTTGACAGTGTTGTTTGGTAGTGAGTTCCAGGATTTTGTTTCAACAACAGTGAAGAAATACCGATATAGTTCCAACTCAGGTCTGTGTGTGGCTTGGAGGGGAATCTGAAGGTGGAGAATCTGTTGCCTTTGTCTTTTGGAGTGGTACAGGTTGGGGATTTGAAGGGTGCTATCGAGGAAAGCTACTGCAGTGCATCTTGTAGATGGTGTGTATGGTTGTCACTGTGCACTGTTAGTGGAGGGAGTGATTGTTTAAGTGTGTGCAATGGGTGCTGATCAAGTGGTCTGCTTTGCCTGACTGTTGGAGGGTTATTTGAATGTTGTTTTTGTGCACTCACCCAGGCATGTTTGAATGGCCAACTTCAAATAATACAACTCCCAATGCCTGTCTGTGCTTTATTCCAGACAAATTAAGGCTGCAATGATGTAAAACCTCAAACTGATGTGTTGACAACCTTCTCCATCCTATAATTTGTCCATTAAATATATGTGCACATTTCTCTGCAAGAACCACTAAAAGAAGCTTGGAATAGACCAGGAGTAATTTTCAACAGAAACAAGGAAGTTGGCGATGAGCCATACGCCTGACAATTGACTGTAGCAAATCCTAAGAGGTTGTCGACTGGTCTGTGCACACAGTTATAACGAACATTGCACTGTTCTGTTGAGGCAGGAAAGAAGCACTGACATTCTGATTTCTCCATGAGCCAGACATGTCTTATTGCTGTAGTACATCATCTGCCTGCAGCTATCCTATGTGCATTTGTAGGGGTCATTTATTTTCTGCCTTTGATACTGTGATAATAATTGCCTGTATTACACTCTCTTTCTTTCCCTTCCATTTACACACTTTCTCCTTCTCTCACTCCCTCTCTTTTGTGTTATCTTTCCCTTTATTTTTCTTGCCTTCTCTCTTATTTCCCTTCTGTATCTTTCCCCTTTATGCTCATTCTCCTCCTTTTTCTCTCAATCTCTTCTTGCTCATTTTTTCTTCTCCCCTCTCTGTCCCCTTTCTCTTCACCTCTCATACTTCATCTCTCTCTTCCCTCTTATCATCTCCCAACTTCCTCACTCTCCTTTCTCCAGCCTCGTTTCAATCTTATTGGTCTTTGTCTCTTTTCTTCCCTGTCCATTTTGCTCTCTTCTGACCTCTCTGGTCCTCAGCGAATCATTTGTTCGAGCTTGGCTTACTCCAATGTAACTTCCTGCACGTGACCTAAATTTGTTTCAGAGATAGTAGGAACTGCAGATGCTGGAGAATCTGGGATGACAAGGTGTAGAGCTGGATGAACACAGCAGGCCAAGCAGCATCAGTGGAGCAGGAAGGCTGATGTTTCCGGCCTAGGCCCTTCTTCAGTAAAATGAAACGAAACGTCAGCCTTCCTGCTCCACTGATGCTGCTTGGCCTGCTGTGTTCATCCAGCTCTACACCTTGTTATCCCATGACCTAAATTTGATGCTTTTACAAGAGTTCTGCTATGTGATGTTCTGCCAGATGCAAGTTAGCAGAAATTATAAAATTAAGTTACTGCAAAATCTTCTGTGAAGTGGAGGGAAAAAGACTGGGGGAATTGGCAGGGGGTAGTAATTGAAGGATTGCAGCAGCAGGATTCCTTAAAGGATTTCTCGAACATCATTCAAGCTGGCAGAAGTCCTCCATGTTGGCTCAATGGTTAGCACTGCTGTCTCCCAGCGCCAGGAACCTGGGTTCGATTCCACCCTTGGGCGACTGTCTACGTGCAGTTTACATGTTCCCCCCAGAAGGGAGAAAGCTCCAACATCAGTAAGAGCGCTTGAAGCTATTAGGTTGTCTTAAGAGGCCCTCACATTGTCTTTGGAGAATGTCCTTACTTATCAAATGTTTCTGTAAGAGTTGTCTCTTGGTAAAGCGGATCATGTTATCCCGTGACCAGCTCCTGCTCAGGGCCAAGTAAGGGTGGGCAAGCAACATCTATATTCCCTAAAAGATTAAAAGGAAACTCTGCATTTAAGAAATACATTGGTTGTCAGATTATCAGGCATCCTTAATTAACTGCACCAAAAGACAACAAAAAGAACATTAGAGTGTAGCAATTTTGTCAACAGAACCTGAATATGTCTCAAATGGTCAGTGCTGTTTACAGAAAACCACGACACTCTGATCTGTGCCCAGGGGAAAAGTGACCTTCAGTTGGATAATACATCCTCAGACTTTGGCTGACACACAGAGCATGAAAATAGTTGACAATTTGTTTGGAAGTGCAGTGTGCCTTTAGTGCAGAGGAATTTTAACCTTGTGTGCTGAGAGTGTTGAGTTACATGCTGGTCTGTCTAATGAATCACTAGCGTGGAATAATGCAATCTTTGTATGTTCCTGCGGACTGCGCGGTTGTACTTAAATTCCAATTTCCATCTCCTTCCATAAATGGTTTTAATTAATTATGGACTAGAAGTCTTGAATGTGGCAGCATATTAAAAATTTAATTAACATTGACGAGCAGTTTCAGCCCAGTTCTTTTCAGAGTGAGTTATATCGCCCTCTAACTCTACCCCCACCTTCCAAGCTCGAAGACCTACAGACACGTGTTCAGCCATTGCTGCCAGTCTAATGCCACAGTGTCAGTTCAGTTTTTGTTTCCAAGCGCTGATAATTGCATGTGATGGAGCTGCAAGAGCCACACGTCATTTGATGTTGCTTAGACTGTGTTTTGGAATGCTTCTACATTAGAGCCAAGGGTTGCCATCCTCTACCAATTCCCCCTTCTGCCCTCCCCTCCCGTTAACACCTCCCATCCGATGCCCCAGTGACTGCTAACCTCCCACTGTGTGGCTATCCTGCCTGATTGACTGTATTTTCTTTTCATCAGACGAATATCAAGCTTTCCTGCCCTCTGCCTGATTGTTTTAATGACTGGGATTGCTTCCTGCGGGACTGTCGTCTTGAGTGGTTTACATTTCATTGCAAATGATTTTGGAGATGTATGTGTCTTGGTGTAAAGGGTTGGAGTTCAACATAGAATCTTGCAGTCAGGTGTAGCCATTTCATAGTGTTAAAGATCTCTTCCTTTTGCACAGAATATACTTTCAAACTCATCCCCCCCGTCCTCACAATTTTGCTCCTATTTATTGTTCACTTGTTTGCTTATTCGAAGACTCAAAGCACAAGTTCATGAGTAGACTTCGGCTTTGAATTGAGGGATCTCTAACAATGCTATTCTTTGACTTATATCAGGGTGCCACCAATGTTCACAGAAATGAGCTTGGAGGGTGAGTGTCAATAGCCTGTTCAAACAGCAGCAAAGATCTCCTGACAGCATCAGTTGGGTGCATTCTGTGTTCTGAGCCAGCATGTTGTGCATTCAAACCCTACTCCAGAAACTTGAGCTTAAAACCCCTGCTGACACTCCAGTGCTACACTCAGGGACTGCCACACCGTCTGAGGTGCCATCTTTCAAACAAGACTTTATACCGATACGCAACTTGCCCGTTCAGATAGATGTTAAAGATTCCCGTGGTGCCATTTCAAAGCAAGGCAAGCGGAATCTCACAAATATTTGCCCTACGCTAAAAACACAATTTCCAGTTATTAACTGCTTGTAGTTCATGGAACCTTCCTACGCATAAACTGGCTAACACATTTTTACAACAATGGCTGCACTTCACAAGTACCTCATTAGCTGTAAAGTGGAAGCTGATGTTCTAATGATATTACTGTGAAACTATTAATTCAGAGACCCAGGTAATGTTCTGGGGATCCAGGTTTAGATCCCATCATGGTCAACGGTGGAACTTGAAAAAGTCTGGACTGAAGAGTCGAATGCTGACCATGAAACTGTTGTTGATTGTTGGAAAAGCCTATCTGGTCCACGAAAACAGTATCCTTTGGATAAGGAAACTGTTGCCCTTACTGGGTCTGTTCTACATGTGACTCCAGGCCCACAGCAATGTGATTGCCTTATAACTGCCCTCTGAGCAAGTGGGATGATCCATAAGTACAGGCTTAGCCAGCGACATCAATACCCCATGAGTGAATAAAAAAAATTCCTGAAGTCATGGAAGGAACTACATATATGTAAGTTGTTTTTTTCAGGTAAGTACTGTACAAATGAATCCCATGTTGTAACCTTGAGAATAGATGGGATAATCCAGCAGACCAGTTGCTCCATATCCCTTAACTTGGTGTGGTTTCTTGTGTAATGTCTACAAGGCATCAGTTAATCACTGCCTTTCTGTGTATAGGCAGCACAGAAACAATGGGTGGGAAGCAGCACTGACAGGAGGGAAACCTTTCAATGTAGTATCGCTTTGAATGTGGAACTCTCCAACACAAACAGTGATTGAGGCAAATAGCATCAAGGGGCAGGATGCTTTAATGGGATAAGATGAAGAGGGACGGAAAGAGGGTCAATATGAAGCATAAAAGCTGACAGCTGCTGGTTGGGCCAAATGGCCTGTTTCAATGCTGTAAATACTATGTCATATCCTCTTCTAGGTCTGAATATTAACAGGCATTTGATGGTTTGGTGATTTTCAACTTGGATTGGACAACCTGATAAATTACTTAATTTTTAAAGTGGATTTTAAAAGCAAAATGAAAATCTTTCTTTTCTCTTCAGCTGTATACTTTTTGCATTATTTTCATTTTTGTTACATTTTTATCTTTATTTCAGATATGTCGCTGATGCTACTTGTGCCTTGGGTGTCTGTAATTTCACCTATTAATTACAGTTATGACTGGGATATCAAACTGGAGTCATCCACCAAGGGAGCGGGGTGGGGGAGGTATGAAGTGGGAGGGGTTTATCTTGTTCTGTTTCCGACTCCAATGTTTCGTGGAATCAGCTTGGTTAGCATCAGAATGAAGCCAGGGAAGATAATCACTTGTGGTATCTCTCAGTTAAGCTTGATCTTCTTCCTTGATAGCTATATCCTGGTAACATTCAGTCAGGACACAAGCTGTTGGAGATCTCAGTGACGCCCCTACCCCCGACCTACCTCACCACCAGATTGCCAACACTGATTGGATGTATTCCTGGAGGTTTCATCACATGACCCCCTGTTTCCATGGCACTGCAGTCAATAAATGCTTATTTTGAATCTTCAACTTTCTGTTAGGGATGAGCAAAGAAAATTCCAATAAAATGGAAAAGATCAGTTTTGTCTTTAATGTTGGCATGGCTTTTTCCCCCCTGGCTTTGCTCTCTGCAGAATCCAGCACTTCTGACAGTACAGCTCTTCCTCAGTACTGTACGGGGACCTTCCCAAAGTGTGAGGGCTATCAACTGAGCCAGAGCTAACACAGGAAAAAAGTGGAGGTCATCAAGCCTACTCCACTGCTCGGTTGGATCATGACCGCACTTACCCTCAAACTCCATTTCCACAAAATAATGTCATTCTGACTGAGATCGGCGAATTGAACACTGACTGGGGGGGCGGGGTAACCAAAGATCATTTGCATAAGCTCACCTTGACAGCAAAAGCATCAAAATGTTAATTCCTGCTCGCAATTGCATAGACCTGTCAAGAAAGCTGAATGCTGACCTTTAGCTCACGTTTCTACTCCCAGAGGGCCTTGTGTGAAGTTTGTAATTGAAAGGAGTGAGATAATAAAAGCTTTCTCAATACTGAAGGCTGGGATTTTGCCACTGCTTTCTGAAGCCCAGTAGGAGCTGGTCATTTAGATTACCATCACTGAATACCTCAATATCAATATCCTTGGGGTTATCATTGACTCAGTTGAACTTGTCACTAAATACAGTGGCTCTAAGAGCAGGTCAGAAGCTCGAAATACTGTGGCACGTAACTCACCTCCTAACTCCCCAAGGCGTGTCCACCATCTACAGGGTGCAGGTCAGGAGTATTGTGGAATACTTCCTGCTTGCCTGGATGGGTACAGCTGCAACGACACCTGGGAAGCTTGATTCTATCCAGGACAAAGCAGCCTCTGGATGGACACCACATTTACAATCATCCATTACCTCCACATTGCCGCTCAGTAGCAGTAGTGTGTACTATCTACAAGATTTACTGCAGAAATTCACCAGAAATCTTCAGACAGCACCTTCCAAACCCATGACCACTTCCATTTAGAAGAACAAGGGCAGCAGATACATGGGAGCACCACCACCTTCAAGTTCCCCTCCAAGCCACCCACTGTCCTGATTTTGAAATATATTGCCATTTTCTCACTGTAACAGGAATTCTCTTTCTAAGGGCATTGTGGTTCTATATGCAGCGCATGGACTGCAGTGATTCAAGAAGGCAGCTCACCATCACCTTCTCAAAGGCAACTGGGGTCAGGCAATAAATGCTGGTCCAGCCAGCCTTGCCCACATCCTACAAGTGAATTGAAAAAAAGACAGACATCCCACTAGATTGAAAAATATGGCCCTGTTTTCATTTGTATCTCTTAATGTAAACACATCTCAGCATTGCTTAAATGATCCTTTGCAATCCGTGCCTTCCTTTGCAAAAACGTAAATGGAGTCATTAAAGTATGGTGGCGCTCTGGTACATGTCATATTCTGGTAGTTTCCTGAATTAATCACAACAATTGCGCCACCCCATAATATGCGGACACTAACGCCTCTTGACTGCCCCTGCATCTTGATTGTTGCCCGGGGTGGGGGAAAGGATGAAGCCAGATATTTTCCAGTGCTTCTTCCACCCCCACCCCCGCTCCACTTTCCAAATCCCCCATTAGTCCTGATTCTTTCACCATGAAATGATGTGGCTGTAAGGTATCCTCAGGCATCTTGAGTGTAGGATAAGCCTAATGTATCAGCCAATGCTTGTCAGTGATGTGTACACACTTGTGACATAAATATGTGTATTTTTAACAAAATGTCAGAGTGCAGGGGAGAATGTCATTTTGTAAACTGAGATTAAAAACGGCACAGGAACTCTTTGGGTGGCTTGCCCTTAAACCTTTGGCACCTGGGTTAAAATCCATTCCAGAACAGGAGGGTGGCTGCTGTGTTTCTGATGTGTATAGCACGTGCATGTTGTTAAATGAGTATGAGCTGGCCCCCTGATGGGAGTAAGCACATTATAACAATCACACTTCTCATGTGTCCCTTTGTTATTCACTGACAGAATGTTCTAGAGGGCCTGGAAATAATAGCAGTTAGTTATTAGCACACCAATTTCAGTGTTTACTGGGACATAACAGTTAAGATCTCTGTGGCGCAATCGGTTAGTGCGTTCGGCTGTTAACCGAAAGGTTGGTGGTTCGAGCCCACCCAGGGACGTTTGCCATAACAGTTAAGAATTCAGTTCCCATTTGACAGAAGACAAATAGATGAGACTACCCATAATTTAACTCTTGGTACAAAATCAATAGTTTTCACAGAGATGATAAATATGGCCTGGGGAAATGTCACAGGACTGTAATAGGGATGCTTTAGGCCTCAAGTATAGGATCCCCATAACTGTAACTTCATTCCCAATTCCAAACCTGGACATGGTTGACAACGAAGAAGTTGACAAATCTAGAGAATTGTTAAATACCCAGTACAGACACCTTGCAAGCCAAGCTTCCCATATATATGGCATTAAAAATATGTATCAACATGATGTCTTTTACAGAAAGTAAAGTAGACAGCTAGGTTCAGGCTGTCTGTTTTGATGATGTTTCGAGAGACAGCATTCGACTGATCAGTCCATTACTTGGGCGGGTTGCCTAGAAGTGCCCAAACTATAAACTGGTTGAAGAAAGTCTGCAGCAGAAATCTGTTTTTCGACTGGGCTCCCTGACTCGTGATCAGGATGCAGTGACTTTGTAAACAGGGCTGTAAATGAATTCTTGCAGCCACAGACAAGTTATATTTTTCCACAGAGTGTAGCTTATCCAGCAAACCATTTAGTAAACACACACCCTAACAGAGCTGTACTGTCCCTTTCGACCCTTGAGAAATCCATGGAGCCCCTGAAATGCAATGTAATGGACAGCCTGAAATGTTTCTGCAGATCTCTGAAAATTGATCACCACTTACCTAACTAAAAATTTAACTGTTGTTACAGTAGTTTTTAATTGTACGGCAGTAGTGTTTGGCTCTTCATAGAAGCCTGGATTGGTTGATTGATTCATTGTGTGAATGTGTGTGTGTCTGTATCTGTGTGTGTGTGTGTATGTGCCAGTATCTGTGAGTATGTGTGTCTGCATCTGTGTGCATGCCTGTATTTGTATGCATGCCTGTATCTGTGTGTAGCTGTGTTTTTTCAGATGAAGAGTCCAGGCCTGAAATGTCAGCTTTGGTGCTCCTAAGATGCTGCTGGGCCTGCTGTGTTCATTCAGCTCCACACTTTGTTATCTTGGATTCTCCAGCATCCGCAGTTCCCATTATCTCTGTGTATGTAATGTGTGTGTGTGTGTGTGTGTGTGTGTGTGTCTGTATCTGGGTTTGAGCCTATATCTGTGTGTGCATGTGCCCCTATCTGAGTGTGCCTGTATTTGTGTGTTCGTATGTGTAAGTAAGTTTCCCACTGTTTTTCCCAGCAGCTTTTTCAGGGGCACACTGTAATGTTGATGACACTGGAATGCCTTTCTGAGACTGGGAGAGACTCATTCAGATCTGTAAAGATCCCATAAATTCTAGATCTCAGATTGTATACTGCAAACTGTTTAAGCATCGCTCCAACTCAGGAGTATTGCCACTGCTTTGAGTCTTTTTTTGGGAGGTTTGGGGTGCATGGATTTCTGGAAATATTTGCAATCTAAATTGGAGACATCATTTACTTTGAAAGTAGACGGGGTCCTGGATTAGGGACATGTCTTACAAATACATGTACTGATGAACATGATCCCATACAAGTGTGTCATTTTAATATCTGACAGACAAATGTTTCCCATATTTATGAGCAGCTATTTTACATTGCTCTGCATTGTGCCAGGACTTGTGTACAAATCGACTTGCAAACGAGTCCAGAAGCAGTTTGCAACCAGAGCCCGCGTGGAGTAGGAAGGTGGAAGTTATGAAAACTGCTCAATGGTCATTTTTATTGTTTCAGCAGAACTGCAACAGGAGAACTGCATTTACATAGCATTATACACATGGCAATATCCCAAAGCACTTCAAAGCCAGTGAAGGGCTTTTTGAAACATAACCCCCCACTGATTTCGGGTGGCATGGTAGCTCAGTGGTTAGCAGCCACAGCACTAGGGACCTGGATTTGATCCCAGCCTTGGGTGAATATTGCACATTCTCCTCATATTTACATGGGTTTCCTCTGGGTGTTCTGGTTTACTGTCACTGTCCAAAGATGTGCAGCTTAGGTCGACTGGCCATGCTAAATTGCCCAAAGACGTGCAGGCTAGGTGGTTTAGCCATGGGAAATGCAGGGATGGGGTGGGTCTGGGTGATGCTGTTCAGTGGGTCTGTGTTGTCTTGATTGGCCGAATGACTGACTTCCACTCTGTCGGGTTTTTACGGTTTGCACATAACAACCTCTGAAGGGGGAGAAAAGACAAAGAAGTAATGGCCAGATAATCTATTTTTGTGGTGTTGGGTGAGATAAACATCAGCAGGCCAGGATGTCTGGGAGAGGGTCCTTTGAATAATGTCATTGGATTTTCTTACATCGTTCAGGGTTACAGGAGAGCCTGGCTAGTTACTTTCATTAAAAGATGGCCCCTCCAACAGTGCAGCACTACATCAGTATCAGCTGAGATTACACTGTCAATCTGAAGTGGGATTTGAGTCAACAATCTTTAATTTCAGAGACAGGAATGCTACTTTATCCTCAGCTCTGACATAAATCGGCAACCCCTTAATTTTGAACAGTGACCCCTTATTCTAGGTTCTTCCACAAGAAGAAACATCCTCTCCACATCAATCATGTCAAGCCCCCTCAGGGTCTTGCATGTTTCTATCAAGTTAAAGAGTCATACAGCATCGAAACAGGCCCTTCAGCCCACCATGGCTGACCAGCTTTGACCAGCTAACTCCAAATGACCCTTCTGAGGAAGGGCCACTGGACCCGAAACGTTAACTCTGATTTCTCCCTACAGCTGCTGCCAGACACGCTGAGCTTTTCCAACAATTTCCGTTTTAGTTTCTGATTTCCAGCATCTGCAGTTCTTTTGGTTCTTCTTTAAGGGGAGGTGTTAGTTAAATGATAATGTTGTTCGGAGCTAATATTAGGGGTTAGTTAGCTCAGTTGGCTGGATGGCTAGTTTGCCAATGCAGAGTGATGCCAACAGCTCAGGTTCAATCCCCACCTTGGCTGAGGTCACATTGAAAGTCTGACCTTCTCAACCTTGCTCCTCAGCTGAGGTGGGGTGACCCTCAGGGTAAACCAGCACCAGTCATCTTTCTCTAATGAGAAACCAGCCTTCAGCTGCTCTGGGGTCTGGTGACTTTACCTAATCCAGACGCCCAGATTCATGCCCAAGGAGTATAGGCTCAAATCATACAATGGTATTTGGTGAAATTTAAATTTGCTCAATGAATAAATTTCATCAGTAAAAATCTGGAATTGAAGTTGTGATGCTATATTGATTGTCATGAAAGCCCTGATTCATGAATGCACTTTAGGGAAGGAATTCTGCCCTTGTTCTCGAGTCTAGTCTGTCTTTATGTGACTCCATACATGCCACAGTGTAGTTGACTCATAACTTGCCTCTGAAATAGTCCACAGCAGGCTACGCAGCATCAGTGAAGCAGGGAAGTTGACGTTTCAAGTCAGGACCCTTCCTCAGAAATGGACATTTATGAGGAAGGGTCCCAATTTGAAGCATCAACTTTCCTGCTCCTCTGACGCTGCCTGGCCTGCTGTGTCCCTCCAGCTTCATACTGTGTTGTCTCTGACTGCAGCATCCGCAATTCTTGCTATCTCTCAAATGGCCTAGCAAGCCATCGAGCCCAAGGAAACTTGGGATGTGCAATACATGCCAGGAACACCCACAATCCATGAACATGGAAAAAAAGTTAAACTCCCACCAGGCCCCCAGTCATTTGTTCTGTGCGACTAAAGTTCCCTTTAGTATTATGAGCGATCTGCAGCTTCACTAAGGGACATCTGTGCACTGTAAGCGCCAGATCAATGTGCCGAAAAGTAGACCTATTCAATATGCTTCACATTGTATTTCAGAACAAATTGTGAAATACCCTGATTTAATAAATGATTGTAAATTGGCAATCTGGCTTTGGACAGAATATCTGATCCAAGCTGAATTTCACTCTGAACACAATTGCCTTGGATAAACTAGTGACAAGCTTTCCGAGGATTTGGCTGCACTATAGTACAATTTGACCCAATGTCAGCAACATTGAATATCTGGCCCACATTAAGCAATTGCTCTGCGAAACTTGTGTTGATGGGGAATGACCCTATTAGAATGTATAAAATTGCACTGTTACTTTTTAAAATTTCACCGCACTGGCGAGCCAGCATTTACTGCCGAGAGGGCAGTTGAAAGTCAGCAATATTGTGTGGGTCTGGAGTCACATGCAGGCCAGAGTAGCAGTTTCTTTTCCCTAAAAGAGATTAGTGAACCAGGTGGTTTCTTCCCAACAGTTTCATGGTCACTATTAGACCCTGAACACCAGATTTTTTTTCTCATTCCATTCAAATTCCACCATCTGCAATGCCCAGGTCTCCAAAACATTACCTAGGTCTCTGGATTAACAGTCTAGCGATAATACCAACAGGCCAACACCTCCCACTTGATTTATAGCACCTTTATGGGCCCAATTTTAGCCAGTCAAAAAGCATCCACTTTCATAAAGTTAAAATTGGGTCCCAAACCTGCCTATGGAGGCAGGGTGGTGGGATGTAAAATCAAGTTGTTAAAACTTTTAAATATTTAATCAGTGCTTCCATTTGCAATAACAAGCCAATTCAAAGCAATACCAGTTCAAATGCATGTGAAGGAAAATGGTCCGCAGCAGGTTATGACACTTGGTGAATACAACACGATGACATGCACGGTCGTCTCTCGAAGCAGCATCTTCATTCACCAAAAGTTGCTCATCATTTCTTACCCCATGTTACAGTTGAAGGGCAAGACAAAAAGATAGACCCTGAGAGCCCTGATAAGAGCTGCAGCAATTAAACCTGCACCTTTGGCACAATTGTACACTGGAGCCATTTAACCACGTGGTCTGGAGTGGTGAGCTTATCATTTGAATTTTGAAGACACCCTCATGAATAATCAAATTAGGAAGAATACCACCTTCAATATTGTTTTGCAATTCAACTGAGAACATGCTCCTTAATTTTGGAAACACAATCAGAAATTGCTGGAAAAGCTCAGCAGGTCTGGCAACATCTGTGGAGAGAAATCCCATTTTGGGTGTAGTGACCGATCCTCAGATATGCCAGACCTGTTGAGCTGCTCCAGTAATTTCTGTTTTTGTTTCTGACTTGCAACGTCCTCAGTTCTTTCAGGTTTTAATTCATTATCGTTAATTTTGGAGCTGTTTCAATGATTAGAAATTAATTTTCTCTTCCTTTTCCAGAATCGCTGCAGTTCCCACTCTTTCATCTGAAGGTAGCAGGATAATACCTGTTAATACTGCTGAACAGAGAGACATGATGCCATTCCTTTCAGTTAAACTCAGCACAGCAACTGCGAGAATGACAAATTTCAAAGAACCATAACAATTTACATCAATCAAAACAAAACCCAAAGAAATGCTGGATCTAATTCAGATCCAACCCGACTTTGTACATTACTGAAGACAAGATAATCAGCCGACCTCTTCATGTGATTCAATATGCTTCCTAGAAGCAGCATACATCCACATGCAAGGAAACATTTTCTGCAAATGAAAGATTCCTTTATTGAATTATTCAGAGGCTCAAGGAGCCTATTGTTATCTACTGCTGTCTCCATTTCAGCATCTTGACAAGTCAGAGTTGACTTGCCAGTCAATCAGCACTCCTTTTCTTCCTGTGGTATAAATTGTTATGATCATTCAACAAGTGGTATTCTTGCATTTGTCCTGATGGGTACAAGTTGCATATCTTCAGCATCACAGCTCTGTACTGTTCAGCAGTAATCATGTTTTGTACTTCATTTCTTGATTATTTGCATAACACATGTTCCTTAACACCCACTCCCTTTCGACTCGGTATTGTCTCATCATCAAACAGAGATGCAAAAATGAATGTCGGCGTTAAAAATAAGATTTGTGATAGAGAAATAATATTTAATATCAGTGTTTCAAACAATATTCACACGAGTGGAAACCAAAATTTGATGCTGTTTAAGTGTTTTGAGAAATGGACAAAACCTGCTGCAAATAGCAAGGGATTATCCTGTGTAAGATAATAAAATGTGAGGCTGGATGAACACAGCAGACCTAGCAGCATCTCAGGAGCACAGAAGCTTTTGTGCTCCTGAGATGCTGCTGGGCCTGCTGTGTTCATCCAGCCTCACATTTTATTATCTTTGGATTCTCCAGCATCTGCAGTTCCCGTTATCACGGATTATCCTGTGTGTTGGATTCTAATTGCTTTCTCAGACAAATGCAAAGGTTTATTGGAGTGGGAAAGAGAAAGGTGGAATTGGTGAAGCTGATCATAGCTGGGGACGGTGACAGGGTGACAGAAATCCAGTCTGCACTGAATAAAACATCCTCTATACGTTTTAGTATTTCACGCTGTCACTGAGTCTAAAACAACATCCTCCTATGAATACTGTCACCACTTCTTCCGTCAGACAGAACTAAAATACATGAAATTATAGTCTTTGTTTTAAAATGACTTCATGACCTTTCTCTCCCTTTTCCCTTTCTAATATCCTCCAACACGATTAACCTCAAAGTTCTCTGCACTCCTCTTAACCTGGCCTCCTGACAGTCCCAAACTTCCATCACAGGTGGCCACGTTTTCAGCTACCTGAGTCTTAAGTTCTTAAGACCCTAAATATCTTTGCCTGTCACTTTTGTTAGTCACCCTCTTGCTTTACTAAGTTTTTGATCACCTATCCCGATATCACTGTTTTTGGCTGAGCATCCGTTTTTAGCTGCCCATACTCCCTTGAAGCACTTTGAGGTGTCGTCCGACATGAAAGGCAGGCTGTACCTAAATGCAATATGTTGCTCTCAATTTATGTCAACATAAAATGATATCCATGTAATTTTTTCGATTTAGTGTTCTATAAGTTATTATAAATGAAGAAAATCAGATGAGAAACTGTATTTTAGAGATATGAGAAGAATGGTCACAAAAGATTATCATTCATCTCATAATTTCCAGTCCCAGGGATAAAATAACACAATAAATAGGAGCAGGAGTAGACAATATTGCGCCTAGGACCTGAATTCCTGCTGAATAGTGACCAAGGCTGATCTTACATTTCAACTCCACTTTCCCTCCTGCTCTCTGTTTCTCTTTATTGTCATAGCCATAAAGGCAATCCTTTTGGTCATTTGTGTGCAATATGTTGCGGAACGTTGCCAGTGGTTTGCCTGGCACCGGATACTAAATCCACTGTGCTGGATGAGTCCTCTGTAAGAATTATAATGTTGTCTAATTTATTGTCACCATTTTCAGGAACACAACCACAAATTTAAACATGGATGTACTCCATTATGCAGTGGCGTAAGCAAACAAAATTGGATGCTGAGTTGAAGAGGATGATGGATGAAGATAAAGGTGTGACCAAATGCTTGACCGAAGAAGCTGGTGGCACAGGGTTGATCTTACAGAGGTTTATAGGTTTCAGAGGGTATAGGTTTAAGATGAGAGGGGAAAGATTTCAAAAGGACCGAAGGAGCAACCTTTTCATGCAGAGGGTGATGCATGCATCGAGTGAACTGCCAGAGGAAGTGGTGGAGGCTGGTACAATTACAACACTTAAAAGGCATCAGGATGCGTAAATGAATAGGAGGGGTTTAGAGGGATATGGGACAAATGTTTGCAAACGGGACTAGATTAATTTAGGATCTCTGGTCAGCATGGACAAGTTGAACCGAAGGTTTTGTTTCCACGCTGTACATCTCTATGACTGTGTAGCTCTAACAGGCTGTATTGAAATGGGATGTAGCAAGTCAGGCATTAATCCTGTGGACTCGAAGAGGACACACTCTTAGAAAAGTCACCCTGGGAATTGGGTTCAATTCTTAACAGCTGACATTGACTTGACAGATAAACCTGACCCAGAGTGAATTGTGGTGCTGTTTGTTCCATTCTAGGGGACCCCAGTCACCCATTCTCGTTATTGAACAGTGGTTCCATTTTGGATTCACTCTAAACTAGGCAAGAGGTTGATAACAAAGGAGAACTTTTGAAACTTGCCATTAATTTCACTTCACTTGCTGAAACAGTGTCGCAAACTTGTAATTAATGATGGAGAGATAAAACGTCTTTGATTTATCCAGCCTGCCCCAGAAAATTTGTCGTACTGAGCCTATTAACATTTTGTAGCTGTTTTGTGAGGAGGGAGAAAGTTTCTGACACTATTTTTCAGCACTAAACCTGAAGATAAAAGATCCATTGCCTTCATCCATGCCCAAGCATACAGTGCACATTTATCATTGACCTTACTTGTTGTTCATTGATTTTACTTGGCTGCTGTCTCTGACACGAGGGATTTAATAGCTGTTTATATTCAAGCTGCAGGGAATCTCTGCAGCACCACAAATCCTCCAATCACAAGCTCCTGTTAATCGATATTTTTTGCAGATTTATTTCTGTTTACATAAGGACATCTAAGTTGTGGTGGAATATAAGATTCAAAAGGAAAGTCACTTAGAGACAAGAAACAAAGTGTGATATAAACTTTGATTAATATTTAAAATATCATCTCTTTTTAGTTTGGGTTTTGAACTTTAAGTGAGTAACATGTGGATCTTCTGTGTGTTTGAAGTTAATAATTAACTTGTAAGTATTTCTGTAGCCATGGTGATTTCTTTAAAACAGTTTGTGAGGGCTACTTTGACAGTGTGATTTGTTCTTATTTTATTTTATTATTTTACAACCTGGCATTGTAGATAATTGTACCTCAAGGTTTTCATTCGAAATTTTGAGACTCAGGCAGTTTCTTTTCAGCTTAAGGGATCTATAGCTTAGAAGGAAGAGGTTTTTATTTCAGTTTTACTTTATTTTTGGGCATTTCTTGCATGGAGATGCATGTGTAGAGCCATGCATCTGAGAAAGGAATACAGTAAACTTGATTATCTTGGAGGAAGGAGGTACTGAGAGTCCCACTCCAGAAATGTTGGGATAAAACCGTGAAGAGGACTTGAAGCTGAGTTTACTTAACCTCAGGTGTATGACAGTTCCAGGAATTATCTATCAGAGGTTCCAGTATTGGACTTGGAGACACAGTTATTTTTACCTACCAAGTTATTTGGGAAGAGATTCTGGTTTGAATAATGCAGAAGGGTGTTGTTAAGTACTGTAGGGATATGTTTAATATTATAAAGGAGTATTTTGGGCCTATAGGATTCTATTTTTACTGTGTGTTTAAAACTCTTGAATTTGTATTATGTGTAAGTAGATTGATTTACCCATTTAACTTCATTTCTTTTGCATTGTAAACTCCTGTTTTATTGTTAAAATAAAATTTGCAACATTTTACTTTACTTCAGCAAGAGACCACTTAGTTAAAAACAAAACAAAAAATGATCTGGCAAACCAGATTTCAGTCTGGATCAGTCAGGGTTGTCTCGTAATGACATCTGTTGGGATCGAAACACAAAGTATAAACCAATTGAACCTTGAGGCCTCAAGAAAGACAGAACTTGCATTCATGTAGCACCTTTCATGACTTCAGAGTACATCAAAGATCTCTGATGAAGGGCCTAGGCCCGAAACGTCAGCTTTTGTGCTCCTGAGATGCTGCTTGGCCTGCTGTGTTCATCCAGCTCCACACTTTGTTATCTTGGATTCTACAGCATCAGCAGTTCCCATTATCACTAAATCACAAATAATGCTCAGTTTTAGAGTAGTTCAGGCTCTACAATGTAATTTATTCTGTTTATATCTCTGTAATGTCAGCTGCCTCAGGCTATCTGCCTCTGAAGCCCTCTCCTTATCTCCAGATTTGATGACTCTTATGCCCCTGCAGCTGATCTCCTGTCCTTTACCCTCTGTCGTATGCTTCCAAACTTCTGCTTCCTGTATTTATCCCATTCCTGGTACCTCCCATTGAACATACCTGCTTTTCCTGACTTGGTTCCCAAGGCCCCAGTTTAAAATTCTTGTCTGTGCACTTAAATCCATTAAATGCCTTGGTCTTCCCCACTTCACTTTCCTCATCTAAGCCTGCAAGCTTCCCATAATGCCCCATTCCTCCATTTCTGCCATCTTATGCCTCACTTTCACTTTGATCCACCATGTAGTAATGTGGGATTGACACTCTCCTGTGTGAACAGCGACAGGTTTTGCTGGCGGGAAGGAAGGAGATGCTATCTGGAGCCTGACAGTTCCATGTGATCTGATGGTGTCCCGACTTAGCTCTTTCTGCACTTGTTCTGTATCTATATCAAGATTAAGGGTGTAATTCCCTTCAATCAACAAACCACTGGTGCCTTCAGCTCTCTGGCACGCAAGCTTTGGAATTCTCTCTCCAAATCTCCGATTATCCAAATTACTTCTTTTCAAGCTGACCTTTCTGACCACACTTTTAGACATGTGGAATCATTGGCCTCCATTTGTATCATAAATGTTGAGTGAGCCCACCATGACTATGCCTGTCAATGAGCAAGACCAGGGCAAACCTCCTAAAATCACTGCCTTTGGCTTGACAGGTGGAGGCCAATCAGCCCATCATGCTTGTTCCAGTCAATAAACAGCATGCAGGCAAATCTCCTAATACCGTGTCTTTAGTTTGACATTCCCCTTTTTATTCCAGTTCCATTCTAGTGATACGTTGTTGTTACATAATGCACATCATGATGTAAAGCATAAATATTGAATCCTGGGAGAGTCAATTCTTGTGCAGAAATATCTTGAAACTTATCTGTAGAAATGTTTAACTTGATCTTTTCAATGCCAAAGCAGTTCCACTGTCTGAAGGAAATGGGAGTTCTGCAATATTATTAACTTTTTGTTGAGTGGAACGGCAAATTCAAATGCTACAGCACATTGTTGCACTTCCGCGCGCATAAATCCCGAGCTTCCTTTTCATTATTTAGTATCTGCAGCACTTTTTAGACTTTGAAACACTTTCAAATCATTTGTGAGTCAGAATCCAGTATCAGTTGATGACTGAATGAGATGTTCTGAAATGCAGGCCAGATTGTACACTGAAAGACTAAGTGCTACAAGGGCAAGCTACAGTCTGCTCGAGGTCACACCAAAGCGATTTCTCAATTTTTTTTTTCTTTGAATAGCGTGTCCTAGTTAACATTTATGCTGGCAGCACCTCTCAATATATGAATGTAATATGATCCTGCCGACTCAACAGTTTTGATAGGAATAATAATTTTACTGAATTATGCGTTGTTGAATGGTCTTTCATCATGTTGTAATAAGTCAAACACAATTTCAAAATGAAGGTCTTGAACTACACTTGATATACTAATAGGCCGGATTACTCTCATCTTCAAGATGAAGACTGTCGAGCACCAAGACTTCGTTATGTGTTTATGTACATCGAAGGCATTAGTGGTGATTTCTACTTTAGAAGCTTATCTTATTGCCATTTGAGGTATGCCAGCGATGACAAAAGCCTTTGCAAGCCCTTGAAGCTCATTCGTCTGATACAAGAACTCTGCAATCATGAGAAGCGATTGTATTTTGAATGGTCTGCGCTGTTTTCCCTTTAGCTCTGTCACACTCTAGGCTGGCTGGCTCCTTTAAAGATCTTTCAGTAAAGATGCCGTGTTTTCTTTGGGATCTGTTTCAGTTGCAATTATCAGCCAATCTCCTGCGAGGTCCTTGTTGCCACGATCCTCTCAAAGCGGATTGAAACTTAGTTACAAATCCGCTAATGACAACAGAGACCAGTGACGGGGGAGAAAGAGATTTCATTGTTTTCTTCAGTCGCACCGAGGGCAGTGGAATTCTGGAAGCTTCTCCTTCGAAACGCTGTAGCAGGTGATATTTTCAAGACTGAGGTTATCTGTCAGGTAAGAGTTTTCAAAGATATTGAACAAGTTAACACAGATGATGTTAAAGTACCAATCAGTCAGACACCGGGATCGAATGGTCACTCCCTGTGTTTCAATGGGCATTAGAATGTGAACAATAGGAAAACGTGGATACTGAAAATGATTCATGAATGGACCACCATGAAATGAGGCAGTCCGGTGACTGTATTCCACTGCCAGGGGCCTGTATAATGTGGCATTGGGCTTTCACTCCTCAGGAGTTGCTGGACAATGACCTGGTAGATATGCTAGTCCCAGCAGAACTGTTTGTTGTCCACCGAACTGGGATCCCGGGGTTGTTAGATCCTGAGTTGGCCTTAGTGAGTGGCACAGTGGCACAGTGGTTAGCACTGCTGCCTCACAGCGCCAAGGACCCAGGTTTGGTTCCACCCTCAGGCGACTGTCTGTGCGGAGTTTGCACATTCTCCCTGTGTCTGCGTGGGTTTCCTCTGGGTGCTCCGGTTTCCTCCTACAGTCCAAAGATGTGCAGGCTTGGTGGATTGGCCATACTAAATTGCCCGTAGTGTTCAGGGATGTGTAGACGAGGTGGGTTATTGGGGATGGGTCTGGGTGGGATGCTCTGAGGGTCAGTGTGGACATGTTGGGCGGAAGGGCCTGTTTTCACACTGGAGACATTCTCTGAAAGAGTTATGGATGGAGAGAGATCAGGGAGGCTAGCCTGGGCGATGAGTCCGTCAGCGGTGTAAGTGGGGAGAGGGCGGACTTGTTGGATTTTGAAGGCCAGATGGGAATGTAGGAAGCAGGTTGGGTGGACAAGATCATAAAGTAGGGGGAAACGGCCTCTGTTGCATACAGGGTACAAGAAGTAATCTTCTTCCTCCTTTCCTTTTCACCAAAGCTGGTGATAAACAGCTTGCTGACCCTACTCCTGATCAGTGTATATTTTTATGCTCAGAAGTACTATCACCCACGGCTGAGTGATTTTTCCACCACCAAATCACTTTAACTTTTGTTTTGTTTTCCTTTTTAAACAGTAACCACCACCAGTAAAAGATGTTTACATTTAGATGTTTACATTGCCGAGACCATTGAGGAAAATGCAAACTATCAACAAGTGAGGAGGTAGGGAGCAAGGGAAGGAACAAAAGCAGAATGGAGTTTTTGGGGGAGATAAAGCAGCATCTCCCCTGCAGTGCCCACCTCTCTCTAAAGGCACTGAGAGTATTGTTGGACATTGCGAGCTCCCTCTCCAAGGGGACCTGGATGGCCAGTGTAGAAAGGATGGAGGGCCTGAGTCAAGTTACAGTTGGCCACTGAAGGGCTTCAGTAGGTCTAAGAGCAGGTAGTCTATTGGGTCCTCACTGACCACCCTGCCCACCCTCAAACCTCCACCAATAAGATGGGGACCAGGTTGGGATGGGTGGGAAGGCAATGGACTAGCCACTTGACATATCTTTTGGAAATTGCTTCCCTCCAAAAATATGCTGTCTAGAAGATGTGGACTGTAAAATTCAGCCCATTAATTGAGCTAGTAAACCAATCCTCTAACATAATTCGTTCAGTGATTGATGACTGAGAGGTGTGGTGCTAAGGCAGAATTTATTAATGACAGCTGTTGGCCTTATTGTTAGCTGTGGCTCAGTCTGTAACACTTTTGACTCTAATTCAGAAGGTTACAAGTCCAAGCTCCACTTCACACACTTGGTTAAGAAAGTCCATGCTGATACTGCTGGCCTGGACTGAGGGCAGGTCCCAGGACACTGAGGTATATCAGGGGCTAATTAACTGGGTGTGGGTTGCGGGGAGCCTGCTGTGCTTGGGCTGGGGTCCTAGGCCACGTGTAACACTGGGGCCTACAGATTACTGCCCCTTCCCCTGGCCAAGTGAGTGCTGCATTGTCTCTTGAAACAAGATGTTTAAACCAGAGAGGATGATAATGGTACGATGTGTGAGCTGGCACACAGCACCATGATGACCAGTGGCTACTACAGCCTGGCACAAATAGCAATCCACAACATCACTTGGCAGCTTCATGTACCTCCTGTGCTCGAACTTGCTTCTGAAGGATTGGCCTTTTCAGCCAATTAGCAAAGGCTCATCACAGGGAAACCTCATGCCTCCAATAGGCTGTTGCTGTACATCGATTATCCCCTATGGATGGGTTGGGCACCATGTTATTTCTGACAAGATTGTGAGGCAGTGCACTATGCATGTTTTCCTTGGCTGTCTCACTCAGACCATATGGGAATATCCACTGCTAATGTAACTTAATTGTGCAGCCCAGTATTGGATGTGATGAATTGCCTGGAGCAGGCTGAGAGTGGGGGGAAAGCTGTAAACTTAGCTGAGCTTTCACAATCTGGACTGGAGCCAAAGGAAAATTGGTAGGAAGATACGATACCTCAGTTGCTAAAGATATTGTAAATGTTCCATGTGAAGTGTCAGACAGGAAATAGGGAAGACAACTTTATCTTCAATCATAAAGTAGATTTTAAAGAAGATTACAAAATCACAGTGAAAGGTGAAGGCCCACAGTGCTGGGCAACGACAAGGTAGATGTTCGTCTAAGAGATTAATTGGTTCATACACCCGGACAAACTAAGAATTTATATCAGAAGCAGGTTTACCTATAGAATAGAATGATGCAGCACAACAGGAAGCTATTCAGCCCATCATGCACTGTTGGCTCTTTATATGAGCTGTGTAATTAGACCCACATGTGCTGTTCTGACGCCAGAGCCCTGCTGTTTTATTCTTTTTGTGTGTTTGCCCAATTCCAATGACAGTTATGATAAAATCAGCTTTCATTACGTTCGGGGTAGTATCCTAGACCCAACCATCTTCCGCTGCTTCATCAATCACCTTCCCTCCCTCACATGGTCAGAAGTGGGGATGTTCGCTAATGGTTGTACAATGTTCAGCACCATTCGTGATTCCTTGGGTATGGAAACAGTCCATGGTCAAATGCAACAAGACCAAGTAAAACATTCAGACTTGGACTGATAAATGGCAAGACAAAATCTAAGTTTTTCCCCTTGATATACAGTGACACATTCAACCCCCACTACCAACAACTTAGTGACTATTGGTAACTAGAAATTGAACTGGATGAATAAATACCATGGCTCCAAGCACAAGTCAGAGGCTGGGTATTCTAGAGCAGACAATCCACATCCTCAACGCCATCAGCTAACAATAAATCAGGAAAGTAAAGGAATATTCTCCACTTGCCTGGATGGGTGCGGTTCCAACAACACTCAGGAAGCTCGACACTATCCAGCACAAAGCACCCCACTTGATTGGCACCTCGTCAACCGTTGCAAACATTCACTCCCTTCACCATCGCCACAGAGACAGTGGCTTGTACCTGCTACAAGATGCCCTGCAGCAACTTGCCAAGACTCCTTAGACTGCACCTTCCAAGTTGCACCTTATATATCTAGAAGGAGAAGAGCAGCAGATATATGGGAACACCACCACCTGCAAGTTCCCCTCCAAGCCTGTCACCAATCTGACTTGGAAATTTATCTCTGTTCCTTCACTGTCACTGGGTTAAAATCCCGGAACTCCCTTCGCAGTAGCTCTGTGAGTGTCTCTACCCGTGATGTTCAGGAAAGCAGCTCACTACCATCTTCTCCAGGGAAATTAGGGATGGGGAGTAATTGTTGGTCCTACCAGCGATGCCCATACCCTGTGAATAAATAAATAAAATAAATTTAAAACATTAAGGCAGTTAATTCTAGTTCATAATAACTTTGTTGAAAACCAACCACCTCACATTCCCTCCCTGCAGATTTTGTTGATTATGTCAAATCTGTGACCTCTGTTAAGGGTTTCTTACAAAGTTTAAATATTGAAGTTGACCAATGGGCCTTAAATATTTATCTTCTGCTACCTTGCTTCTGATACTGGTACCCATCTCGACAACAAGTGGACCAGTGGCTAAAGAATAAATCTATGTATTTATATAGCTGCTTTCACAACCTCAGGCTGTTTCATAGCATGTTCCAGGTAATTAATGACTTTTGAAGTGTAGTTGTTGTTGTAATGTAGCCAAGTCATGGACAACAATTCCTCATTAACAACAGTGTGATCATGATGGTTAGTTTGCTTTAAAGATATTGGTTAAAGGAAAAATAGTGGCCAGGGATAATTAATTCCATCGGAGAGTCGGTATGTGGGTGTCCAAAAAGCAAGTCTAACAGACTCTGGAGATTCCTCGTCCAAGCGCACCCAGTGCCTGATTTACATTACCAGCATAAGGAAGTGATACCACAGATAACCACTGTCCCTACCAAGTCCAACCATCACCATACCCTGACTCCCCATTGGCCTGGGATTTCCTTGTTGATACTTGGACTCAGGTGGGTGCAGCACCAACATCTGCCACTTCTTCCAATGGTGCTGATGGGCAGTAGAGAGCTACCAAGATCCCATTGGCTGGCAGCCCTCAAGGACAATATTTCCACTCACAGCGTCCTTGGGCGTGTCGATGGTGGCCACTTCATTGCCTGATGGGCACTTTATACAGCAGGTTTCCCCAGTAAAGGTGCCTGAACTTCTGTCTGTTCTCCAGATCTGGGGACTGAGACCCCTGTTGCACACATTAAATTCTACCTGACGCTTTAATTTTAATTCATTGGCTGCTCGGCTGTTTGAGATGTCCTGTGGAATGAAAGGCACATAGGTGCCTTTCAGCTATCTAAACTCAAATGAGATATGTGTGTGGCTTGGGAAGCTTTGTAAATGCCAGCTATTACTACTCAGTACAAAAATGTTACCCCATTTTTGTTCTTCCTTTGTGGGATACATTTGACTGAATGTGGTAATGGAAGTATTGGAGTAAAATTATGGGCAGATTGTGCACTGCATTAATTATTCTGATGGCTTGCCTGTTACCCAGTGTGTTTATGATGATGGCATATGGTCTATGTACTGGTTTAAAAGCTCTGCTTGCACTTGACAACTTAAGGGAGAATTTGTAGCATTGATCTATTGAATATTTGATTTCATCTACCAACTTTAGCAATTAATCACAATGATATAACTGTTTCCAACGACCTCTCTGTCTTAAATGCAAAAGTTAATAACTTGAGGAGTATTCTGTTAGACTCTGTTGGGACTGGGCCAGTGAATTACAGATGTTTGGTTTAATTAAATCACTGTTTGCACTGGATTATTGCTGGAGCAAATCCAACTAACCATCTTTAATAACCTAATAATCTGGGGTTTCCTGTTTCATCTGTCTGCCAGTGAGCTGATGGGAGATGAAATAAAACCATAAAATCACAAGAAATGGCAGCAAGAGTTGGTTATTCAACTCTTCCGGTCAGTAAGATCATGGATGATCTGGTGGTGGCCTGAACTCCAATTTCCTTCCTGACCCCCTCAGTATCCCTTGCCTCCCTTATTAGAGGAAACATCTCTCTAAGCAAACCTTGAATATCAATGACACAGCCTTGACTGCTGTCTGGGAGAGATAATTACTAAGAGTAATGATCCTTGGAGACAAAAAACTTATCTTCCTCTCCATCCGAAATGGGAAACTCCCCGTTTTATGTCTGTGCTGCCTGTTTTCAGATTCTTGCATGAGGGGAATCCTTATCTCGGCATCCACCCAGTCACACTCACTTAAAGTCCTTTAGATTCCAACAAGGGGACTTCTTGTGCTTCTAAATTCCAATGAGTTCTAAGCCCAACCTGCTCCAACTTTCCTTGTAAGACAATCCATTTATCCCAGGGATAATAGGAACTACAGATGCTGGAGAATCCGATATAACAAGGTGTAGAGCTGGATGAACACAGCAGGCAAAGCAGCATCGTAGGAGCAGGAAGACTGATGTTTCGGGCCTAGACCCTTCATCAGAAAACGGTCTCGGCCTGAAACGTCAGCCTTCCTGCTCTTGTGATGCTGCTTGGTCTACTGTGTTCATCCAGCTGTATGCCATTTATCCCAGGATTCAGCCTAGAAAACCTTGTCTGAACTGCTTTCAGCGCAAGTATATTTTCTTTCAGGAAGAACAGTGGAAACTGTACCTAGGAATGCCCCGTATAGCTGCAGCAAGTCATCCTTCCTTTTATTTTTCAACCTCCTTCCAATAACAGCCAACATCCCATTTCCCTTCCCCAAGACTTGCTGTAGCTACATGATAACGTTTTGTGATTCATGCACAGTGACATCCAGAGCACCCTGAAACATGGCATTCTGCAGACACTCTCCATTTGAATAATCTGCTTCTCCACACTTCCTGCCAAACTGGACAACCTCACATTTTCAAACATTACACGTCATCTACCAGATATTTTGCCTGCTCATTTAACCCATCGATATCACTTAACACACTCTCTTTGGACTGTCCTCATTCAGAGATAGCAAGAACTGCAGATGCTGGAGCCAGAGGTAACACAGCGTGGAGCTGGAGAGTATCAGAGAGGGGAAGTGAAGAAGGGTGTTCCTAATGACTGGAGATTGCAGAACCAAAGGTCACAGAATAAGGATAAACAGTAGAACGAAGATGAGGAGAAATGTCTTCGCCAAGAGAATGGTGAGCCAGTGGAATTTTCTATCATTGAATATTTTTAAGACAGAGTTAGATATTGTTCTTCGAGCTAAAGAGATCAAAGAATATGGGGAGAAAGCAGGAACAGGAATGAGCAGGCATGCTCATATTTAATGGTGGAGCAGGCTCAAGAACTGAATGGCCTACTCCCAGTCCAATTTTCTCTGTTTCTATGTTAAATTGGGAAAGGGGAATGGATAATCCGGTAGTTAATTAATCATTGCTTTAAGCATAAAATTAAACGGAACATTTATAACCCACTGACCTAGTTCCAAACACATATAAATGGGATTCAGACTTGATTGATATTCCCCAATAAGGACAAACCAAAGTGCTTTGAAACAGACAAAGTGTAGTCACTGCTGTAACATAGAGAATGTATTTACATAAGTTCCTACAAACAGTAAATTTACTTGCATGAGCTCCCACAAACTGTAATGTGATAATGACCTGATAATCACTTTTAGCAATGTTGATTCCAGTGAGATCTCACCTGTTTTTCCTCTAAAGAATACCATGTGATTTTTTTTACTTCCACCTGGGAGAGCAAACAAAGGTACAGATTTATCACCAATGCAGCACAGCAGGACAGGAAATGAGAATTGTTACGATTCCAGCTGCTTCAGCAAGTGGAATAGTCAAACCCCAGAATAAAACCTGCCTCGCTAGATCTTTTTCCCCTTTGTCAAACCTTGTGGTCTTTCACTGAAACATAAGCACATCAGACTACAGATTAGATTTTACCAATAAAACAGAAGTTTATTACATTGAAGAAATAAAATAAACCAAAATATCAAATATAGCAGTTTCAAAAATTTCAGAACACATTGCAAAAAAAAGTTACCCATGAGAACTTTCCCCTTGACTACTCACAAACTTAAAGCTTAGCCTTCCTCAGTTTTTTCATAGTCTGCAGAATTCGAACAAAATACTTTAACTGTTCTAAACAAGAGAGAGAAGTTACAGAGACAGAGACTGCATTGTTTTAAATGACAAAGGAAATGCTTTTGTAAAGCGCAAAAAGTGTAGCAATGAGATAAGTACAGGAATAAAAGATGGATCCAGAAAAGGTGTGAATGCTTTCAACAGTTCCATTACCAGCAGCTTTCCAATACAGCCGAAGACAACATGTTGCTTTATTCTGAATAATATCCACTGAGAAACCTCAGCCAAGATTGCTTCTCAGTGAATCAGCCATGAAACTCTCTGAGGAATACTACAATATGATCAGTGTTACTGCTGTGGAATGCCTACTGAATGTTTAATGTTTAACCACACATCCATAAGGCAGCCCCACAGTCAGTGCACCATCCCTTTACTACCATACTACATGGGCTAGATATAGCTTTCACCTCAGTGGGCAAGAACTTAAATCCAAAAACCTTACAACTCAAGAAATAAATAGCGTTTAAAAACCAAAAGAACTGTGGATGCTGTAAATAAGAGACAAAAAACAGAAGTTGCTGAAAAAGCTCAGCCGGTCTGGGCAGCATTTGTGAAGAGAAATCAAAGTTAAGGCTTCAGGTCCGGTCACCTTTCCTCTGAAATAAATAGTATTACTCACTGATGTATAGCTGACAGTAAAATTCGGCCTTTTTCTCTCCATAAATTCTGCCAGGCCTGTTGAGTTTCTCCAGCGCTTGCTGTTATTTCAGATTTCCAGCATTCTCAGTGTTACGCTTTCAATGTAGGCGTCAGCTGGCATACCCTTGGAGGTGTTTGTGTCCTGTTTAGACCTCCCCAATATGAAAACATGTATATGGACATGTGGTTATCTTAGGAAATGATGTTGAAGCATCCCCTAGGCAGGGATGTAAGATGTAGCAATTTCCCCAGATCTTTAACTCCTGCAGCGAGGCGCCAAGAAGCTTGGCCTAGATTTCGGAATGGGCGACAACACGGAAAATCTCCTATACTGTCTGTAATGAATATAGTATCCATTGTCAATCAATTCTGGAGAGGGATTCAGGAGATGAGATTTTTATGAGTAAGACCTGTGCTCAATTGAAGTGCAAAATACTGAGTTTAAATTCCTTTCCTTGTACATTATTTTCATGTAACTGCAAAATGAATTTGAGATTTCCCATGTATACGAATGATAAACATGCAGCTCTGAAGATGTTGAAGAAATTCACTTTATTAAATAGTGCTCCCAATCAATATTTGCGAGTGAAAATGGATTCTAAAGTGAAATTTCATATCCTACTAAAACAGTGCTGTGTCCAAGGGCACAATTAACTTGTATTCAATGCTTGTCTTTGGGCAAATAATGTGCACAACAGAATCATTGGTTGTTTCCCTTCCGGATCAGAAGCACCTCTGTTAGTCCTCTTTCTCTTCTACAATGTCTAAAACTATACAGTCTGCTCCCAACAAAGTGTTTTCATTTATTCTTCTTTTGCTGGTGCTATGATTCCAGCTGCTGTTGTTACAAGCCAGGCCACATCCTAGAATGAAATCTGACTTGATTATCAATTTTTCTTCAATTTAGTGTGGCAGCCTTTCACTGAAACATAAGCACACAAAGCTGCACATTTGGTTTTAACAATAAAACAGTTCATTGCACTAAAGAAAGTAAAATACAATAAAGCAAACCAAACTAACTATATAACACAGTTTGAAAGGTTGCAAAACACAACAAAACAGCATCCCATCTACTCCCTAAAACAGTCACTTTACAGTTACTTAACAATCTGGAGCGGTTTTCTTTCTCTATCAAATCTGCATGTTAGATTTAACTGCTTCTGCTCAGTTTCTGTCCCTCAAATTGTGGGGTCTTCCTCCTTCACCATTCACACAACTGAGAGTTTAGACTTCCTCAGTGTTTTACTAATCCACACGGTTCTCTCCAGACATTCCAGCTCTGGAAGTTTCACTAACTACACCCTTTCACAAAAATAGCTTATTTCCTTAGCCACTCTGAACAGTCTCCATTTCTAGGATAGATTATACTTGGTTCTGACCCCAGTTGAGTTGAGAGTATGACTTGGAGGGGAACTTGTAGCTGATAGAGTTGCAAACCATGTGCTGCTCATTGCTCCCCCCAGCATCTGGAAACATACGCTGTGCCTCTAAGCTGATCAGTACTGTATCATTTATTGTGTATCCTATTGACTAGTTTGCCCTCCCCAAATGCCTTACTGCACATTCCGGCAGATTAAATTCTATTTGTCCCTTTCTGTTAACCGATCAGCCCATTGTTACTATATTCCAAGTCTGCAGCTTTCTTCCTCTTTATCAACCATGCACTCATTTTTAGTCTATCATCTGCAAATTTTTAATGGTGCCCTCTGCACTTAAGTTTGCTTCTTTGCTATATACCATGAAAGGGAAAGGACCCAATACTGAACCCTGTGGAATCCCAATAGAAATGACCTTTCAACTACAACTACAGTGAGCATTACCCTTTGTCTGCAGTCACTGAGTTTATTTTGTTCCATTTGCAACTTTCCCTCAGATTCCATCACCACCTTCTGTTTTGACCAATTCATCATGTGGGAACTAGTCCAAAGCCACCTTAAAACCTACGTAAGCTGCATCAAATGCTCTACTCTCCTTGACCCTCTTTAACACCAATTCAAATTGGTGCGGCATAGTGACTCTGTGGTTAGAACTGCTGACTCACAGCACCAGGGATCAGGGTTTGATTCCAGCCTCAGGAGACTGTTTGTGCGGAGTTTGCACACTCTCACCATGTCTGTGTGGGCTTCCTCCAGGTGCTCTGGTTTCCTTCCACAGTCCAAAGATGTGCAGGGTAGGTGGATTGGCCATGCTAAATTGCCTATGCGAAATTACCCATAGTGTGCAGGGACGTGTAGATTAGGTGGATTAGCCATTGGAGATGAAGGGTTACAGGGATAGGATAGGGGATGTGTTGGATGGGAGGCTGTTTGGAGGGTTGGTGTTGACTTGATGGGATGAATCGCCTGCTTGCACCCTGTAGGGATTCTATGAATCCTGCAATTCAAATATAGAATCAAGTTCATCAGACACAAATGAAATCAGAAAATCCCAGAACTGCTCAGAAGGTCTGGCAGCATCTGTGGACAGAGAAACAGAATTAATGTTTCATTAACCTGTCATCAGAAGTCCAAAGATAGGTCCATTGTGCTGAATATTTCCAGCGTGTTTTGGTCTTACTTTAGATTGCCAGCATTTGCAGTATTTTGCTGTTGTACTACCCAGACGTGATCACCCGTGAACAAATCCACACTGAGTGTATTTAATTACAAATCGGTAGTTATTAGGACAAGTGACATAAAGTATTGCCAAAAAGGGAGGAAAGAGTGAAAATGGAGGGGCATGGGAAGGGAATTCCAGAGATTCGGGCCTAGGCAGCTAAAAGTTTGTCGGAGGGGCAATGGTCAAGTGATATTATCGCTGGACTGTTAATCCAGAAACCCAAGTAATGTTTTGGGGACCTGGGTTCGAAACCCACCACGGCAGATGGTAGAATTTGAATTCAATAAATATTTGGAATTAACAGTCTAATGATGGCCGTGAATCCATTGTCGATTGTTGGAAAAACCTGTCTAGGTTCACTGATGTCCTTTAGGAAAGAAAACTGCATTCCTTACCTGGTCTGCCCTACATGTGACTCCAGACCCACAGCAATGTGGTTGACTCTTAACTGCCCTCCGGGCAATAAGGGATGGGCAATAAATGCTGCCTGACCAGTGACGCCCTCATCTTGTGAATGAATAAAGAAAAATGCAACAATGTAAAATTAGACAGAGATAGAAGTTACAGAGACAGAGACTGCATTGTTTTAAATGACAAAGGAAATGCTTTTGTAAAGCGCAAAAAGTGTAGCAATGAGATAAGTACAGGAATAAAAGATGGATCCAGAAAAGGTGTGAATGCTTTCAACAGTTCCATTACCAGCAGCTTTCCAATACAGCCGAAGACAACATGTTGCTTTATTCTGAATAATATCCACTGAGAAACCTCGCCAAGATTGCTTCTCAGTGAATCAGTCATGAAGCTCTCTGAGGAATACTACAATATGATCAGTGTTACTGCTGTGGAATGCCGACTGAATGTTTAATGGATATTTTAGTCTCCTGATCAATGGATGTAACAGGGATGCTCTTGAACTCTCCTTGTTCATTCCTCAGTGGAAAATGTTGGGGAAAGAGCACAAGTTTTATACTCTATCAAATCTTCACACCTCGTAATTCCATTATTGGAACTTCATTCTTGAGACCAGATAGAAGAATGTTTTATTAATATAGATGCTACATAGCCACTAATAAATCTAACAGGAAACTCAGGAGAAGCAACTTTGCCCAGAAAGTGGTTAAAATTTGAACCAGGAAGAGTGGCTGAAATGATAGCACAGATACTTTTTAAGAGGAAGCTAGAGGAGCACATGAGGTAAAGGGGATGGTAGGGTTAAAAAGGGATAGAAAGAGTCTTGTGTGAAACATAGATAACATCATGAGCCTGTTTCTGTACTGCAAGCTCTGTTTGTTAAGCATTGACTTCAGAATTAAGCACAGTCTCTCTAGAAAAGGCGACTGTTTAGAACAGTTAAAGTAATAAGTTGTCACAGAGTAAGGGTTATTATTTGTGAATCTTTCAGACCCCGAGTATTTTGTTCGAATTCTGCAGACTATGAAAAAACTGAGGAAGGCTAAGCTTTAAGTTTGTGAGTAGTCAAGGGGAAAGTTCTCATGGGTAACTTTCTTTTGCAATGTGTTCTGAAATTTTTGAAACTGCTGTATTTGATATTTTGGTTTATTTTATTTCTTCAATGTAATAAACTTCTGTTTTATTGTTAAAATCTAATCTGTAGTCTGATGTGCTTATGTTTCACTGAAAGACCACAAGGTTTGACAAAGGGGAAAAAGATCTAGCGAGGCAGGTTTTATTCTGGGGTTTGACTATTCCACTTGCTGAAGCAGCTGGAATCGTAACAATTCTCATTTCTTGTCCTGCTGTGCTGCATTGGTGATAAATCTGTACGTTTCCTGGCTGTAACCGTACCAGGAGGTTCAAGAGTTCTGTGAAACGATGCTTCATTATTAGCATCAACTTCCTCAGGAATACACCACACAGAAAACATTTCCCGAATTCGTAGAATGTCTTCGTGGACAAAGTTGGATCAATGGTTGTTTTAAATTTGTTCTCCACTATGGAAAGTGGAGTGTTTCTCATTTGAACTGTGTATTGTGAAATAGTGGTTAGCTGCTGCTAGTTGTAAGTTATTATTTCATTAACATGAGAGTTCAATATTCCAGCCATTGTACCTTGCATTGTTTTCACTATTATTGTGGTTAACTCATGTGTTTCTGTTTAAAGTGGCATTTGATGAATGCTCGTGGACATTGTGCACAGGGAGTAAGCAATTTCAACTCCTTTAAACACTCTACATAGTCACTTAATTCGTTGCATGGGTAAACCTAATGAGAAAATATATGTACTAATTTATATTTGTGTATATAATATTTACACATATAATATTTTATATATTACATATATATAATAATTATATGAATATATTTGTGTTGGTTGCATTACCCGAAACACTACTCGGGTAGTGTCTCCCACCCATCCTCCTCCTCGAAGCAAAAAAAAGTTTCTGTGCGACAGAAGGTAACTAGTTTATTTTTTATTCTATATTTTAAACAGTCTCTTTGGGAATTTAGAATAATGGGAACGGAGGTCAGGGCAGTTGAATGCTCCTCCTGCAGAATGTGGGAGGTAAGGATCACCACTAGTGTCCCTGCTGACTACATCTGCGGGAAGTGCACCCAACTCCAGCTCCTTGAAAACCGCGTTAGGGAACTGGAGCTGGAGCTGGATGAACTTCGGATCATTTGGGAGGCAGAGGGGGTTATTGGGAGGAGTTCCAGGGAGGTAGTCACTCCTCAGGTACAAGAAAAAGGCAGATGGGTTACAGTCAGGGGCCGGAAAGGGAACCGGCAGGCAGAGCAGGGATCCCCTATGGCCATTCCCCTCAACAATAAGTATACCGTTTTGGATACTGTTGGGGGGGACGACTTACCAGGGGAAAGCAGCAGGGCACAGGTCTCTGGCACAGAGTCTGTCCCTGCTGCTCAGAAGGGAAGGAGGAAGAGAAGCAGAGCAGTAGTCATTGGGGACTCCATAGTTAGGGGGACAGATAGGAGGTTCTGTGGGTACAAGAGAGATTCACGGTTGGTGTGTTGCCTCCCAGGTGCCAGGGTGCGTGATGTCTCTGATCATGTTTTTGGGATCCTTAAGGGGGAGGGGGAGCAGCCCCAAGTCGTGGTCCACATAGGCACCTACGACATAGGTAGGAAGAGTGATGGGGATTTAAGGCAGAAATTCAGGGAGCTAGGATGGAAGCTTAGAGCTAGGATGAACAGAGTTGTTGTCTCTGGTTTGTTGCCCGTGCCACGTGCTAGGGAGAGAGAGGAGTTGAACATGTGGCTACAGGGATGGTGCAGGAAAGAGGGTTTTGGATTCTTGAATAATTGGGGGTCTTTCTCGGGTGGGTGGGACCTCTACAAGCAAGATGGTCTTCACCTGAACCAGAGGGGTACCGATACCCTGGGGGGGAAATTCACTAAGGCTATACGTGGGTTTAAGCTAATTCAGCAGGGGGATGTGAACCAAAATTGTAGTTCAAGCATAGAAAAGGTTGAGAGTAGGGAGGTCCAAAATAAAGTTTCAGGGACGCAAGCAAGCAGTTGGTTTGAAGTGTGTCTGCTTCAATGCCAGGAGCGTCCGGAATATGGTGGGTGAACTTGCAGCATGGGTTAGTACCTGGGACTTCGATGTTGTGGCCATTTCGGAGACATGGAGAGAGCAGGGACAGGAATGGTTGTTGCAGGTTCCGGGATTTAGATGTTTCAGTAAGAGCAGAAAAGACGGTAAAAGAGGGGGAGGTGTGGCATTGTTGGTCAAGGACAGTATTACAGTTGCAGAAAGGATGTTTGGAGACTCGTCAACTGAGGTAGTATGGGCTGAGGTTAGAAACAGAAAAGGAGAGGTCACCCTGTTGGGAGTTTTCTATAGGCCTCCGAATAGTCCCAGATATGTAGAGGAAAGGATAGCAAAGATGATTCTCGATAGGAGTGAGAGAGACAGGGTAGTTGTCATGGGGGACTTCAACTTTCCAAATATTGACTGGAAACACTATAGCTTGAGTTCTATAGATGGGTCAGTTTTTGCCCAGTGTGTGCAGGAGGGCTTCCTGACACAGTATGTAGACAGGCCAACAAGGGGCAAAGCCACATTAGATTTGGTACTGGGTAATGAGCCCGGCCAGCTGTTAGATTTGGAAGTAGGTGAGCACTTTGGTGATAGCGATCACAATTCTGTTATGTTTACTTTAGTGATGGAAAGGGATAGGTGTATACCACTGGGCAAGAGTTCCAGCTCGGGGAAAGGCAATTACGATGAGATTAGTCAAGATTTAGGGAGCATAGGATGGAGAAGGAAACCGCAGGGGATGGGCACATTAGAAATGTGGAGCTTATTCAAAGAAAAGTTCCTGTGTGTCCTCGATAAGTATGTACCCGTCAGGCAGGGAGGAAGCTATAGAGCGTGGGAGCTGTGGCTTACGAAGGAAGTGAAATCTCTGGTCAAGAGGAATAAGAAGGCTTATGTTAGGATGAGTGATAATGGGAACTGCAGATGCTGGAGAATCCAAGATAACAAAGTATGAAGCTGGATGAACACAGCAGGCCAAGCAGCATCTCAGGAGCATAAAAGCTGACGTTTCAGGCGTAGAATGAAGGGTCTAGATGAAGGGTCTAGGCCTGAAACGTCAGCTTTTGTGCTCCTGAGATGCTGCTTGGCCTGTTGTGTTCATCCAGCTTCACACTTTGTTATGTTAGGATGAGATGTGAAGGCTCAGTTAGGGTGCTTGAGGGTTACCAGGTAGCCAGGAAAGACCTAAAGAGAGAGCTCAGAAGAGCCAGGAGGAGACATGAGAAGTTGCAGGCGGATAGGATCAGGGTAAACCCTAAGGCTTTCTATAGGTACTTAAGGAATAAAATAATGACGAGCGTAAGATTAGGGCCAATCAAGGATAGTAGTGGGAAGTTGTGTCTGGAATCAGAGCAGATAGGGGAAGCACTAAATCAATATTTTTCGACAGTATTCGCTCTCGAAAACGACAATGTTGTCGAGGAGAATACTGAGATACAGGCTACTAGACTAGGTGGGATTGAGGTTCACAAGGAAGAGGTATGAGAAATCCTACAGAGTGTGAAGATAGATAAGACCCCTGGGCCGGATGGAATTTATCCTAGGATCCTCTGGGACGCCAGGGAGGAGATTGCCGAGCCTTTGGCATTGATCTTTAATCGTCATTGTCTGCAGGAATAGTGCCAGATGACTGGAGGATAGCAAATGTGGTTCCCCTGTTCAAGAAGGGGAGTAGAGACAACCCTGGTAATTATAGACCAGTGAGCCTTACTTCAGTTGTTGGGAAAGTGTTGGAAAAGATTATAAGAGATAAGATTTATAATCATCTAGAAAAGAATAATTTGATCAGAGATAGTCAGCATGGTTTTGTGAAGGGTAGGTCGTACCTCACAAACCTTACTGAGTTCTTTGAGAAGGTGACCAGACAGGTAGATGAGAGTAAACCGGTTAATGTGGTGTATATGGATTTGAGCAAGGCATTCGATAAGGGTCCCCATAACAGACTATTGTACAAAATGCAGAGGAATGGAATTACTAGATTAGATTCCCTACGGTGTAGAAACAGGCCCTTCAGCCCAACAAGTCCACACCACCTCTTGAAGCATCCTCCCCAGACCCATCCCCCTGTAAGCCCCACACCCCTGAACACTACGGGCAATTTAGCATGGCCAATCACCTAGCCTGCACATCTTTGGACTATGGGAGGAAACTGGAGCACCCGGAGGAAACCCACGCAGACACGGGGAGAATGTGCAAACTCCACACAGACAGTTACCCGAGGCTGGAATCGACCCCGGGTCCCTGGCGTCGTGAAGCCGCAGTGCTAACCACTGAGCCACCGTGCTGCCCCTAATCTCCACCCATTACGCTTCTACTTCCCTACTTCCTGAGGCTGTGATGGTCCTTGCATAATCCTCTACTGTGAGGGCCATTCCTCCTCCTATTCCATTCTTTTTGTCTTTCCGCAATGTTATGTATGCTGAAATACTCATTACCAATTTTGGTACTGTTCCCCAAAGGGTAGAGAGCTGAAATCATACTCAAAGACAAAAGAGATAGAGTAAAATGGAGGCTGAAACAAAGACGGGAGTAATAAAATCTGTTTGGCAATAAAGAGATAATAACAATATTTGAGGTTTGTATGGAAAGAAAATAATCACAAAATAAGACACAAATAGTGGAAAATAAACAAAAAAGTGGGAGATATCGCAGTTTGGATTGGAAATTGGCCTGCTGAAAGAAGACAGAGGGTGGTAGTTGATGGGAAATGTTCATCCTAGAGTCCAGTAACTAGTGGTGTACCGCAAGGGTGGGTGTTGGGTCCACTGTTGTTCGTCATTTTTGTAAATGACTTGGATGAGGGCGTAGAAGGATGGGTTGGTAAATTTGCAGACGACACTAAGGTCGGTGGAGTTGTGGATCGTGAAGAAGGATGTTGTAGGTTACAGAGAGACATAGATAAGCTGCAGAGCTGGGCTGAGAGGTGGCAAATGGAGTTTAATGTGGACAAGTGTAAGGTGATGCACTTTGGTAGGAGTAACCAGAATGCAAAGTACTGGGCTAAGATTCGTAGTAGTGTGGATGAGCAGAGAGATCTCGGTGTCTGTGTACACAGATCCTTGAAAGTTGCCACCCAGGTTAACAGGGGTGTTAGGAAGGCATACAGTGTTGAAGCTTTTATTAACAGAGGGATCGAGTTCCGGAACCAAGAGGTTATGCTGCAGCTGTACAAAACTCTGGTGCGGCCGCACTTGGAGTATTGTATACAGTTCTGGTCACCGCATTATAAGAAGGATGTGGAAGCTTAGGAAAGGGTGCAGAGGAGATTTACTAGGATGTTGCCTCGTATGGAGGGAAGGTCTTACGAGGAAAGGCTGAGGGACTTGAGGCTGTTTTCGTCAGAGAGAAGAAGGTTGAGAGGGGACTTAATTGAAACATATAAAATAATCAGAGGGTTAGACAGGGCGGATAGGGAGAGCCTTTTTTCCAAGGATGGTGACAGCGAGCACGGGGGGCATAGCTTTAAGTTGAGCGGTGAAAGATATAGGACAGATGTCAGAGGTAGTTTCTTTACTCAGAGAGTAGTAAGGGAATGGAATGCTTTGCCTGCAACGGTAGTAGATTCGCCAACTTTAGGTACATTTAAGTCATCATTGGACAAGCATATGGACGTACATGGAATAGTGTAGTTTAGATGGGCTTGAGATCGGTATGACAGGTCAGCACAGCATCGAAGGCCGAACTGCCTGTGCTGTAATGTTCTCTGTTCATTCATATGATAAACTGAACCAAAAAATGGTGAACAGATTGTGGATCTACTTCCCCTTGTGGATAGTTTTATCAAAGATATGCACAATGTAATTTTTTTGAATCATGACATTTTCACTGAAATTCTTGAAATTCTGGCCCGTTCTGCTGGAACAGATGGACAGTGACCACACGTTGGTATTTAATTAATTCCCATTTCATTGCAAAGAATCCAGAGGCAAAGAAGTAGTTCCTCACTTTTATTTCGTGAGTGCTGCTCAATCCATTCAGGAATCAGTATG